>NC_140989.1:83731270-83935071 GCF_052327205.1 Somniosus microcephalus | reverse complement strand
CCCCCAGTCGCTCTCTCTCTTCCCCCCCCAGTCGCTCTCTCTCTTCCCCCCCAGTCGCTCTCTCTCTTCCCCCCCAGTCGCTCTCTCTCTTCCCCCCCAGTCGCTCTCTCTCTTCCCCCCCAGTCGCTCTCTCTCTTCCCCCCCAGTCGCTCTCTCTCTTCCCCCCCAGTCGCTCTCTCTCTTCCCCCCCAGTCGCTCTCTCTCTTCCCCCCCAGTCGCTCTCTCTCTTCCCCCCCAGTCGCTCTCTCTCTTCCCCCCCAGTCGCTCTCTCTCTTCCCCCCCAGTCGCTCTCTCTCTTCCCCCCCAGTCGCTCTCTCTCTTCCCCCCCAGTCGCTCTCTCTCTTCCCCCCCAGTCGCTCTCTCTCTTCCCCCCCAGTCGCTCTCTCTCTTCCCCCCCAGTCGCTCTCTCTCTTCCCCCCAGTCGCTCTCTCTCTTCCCCCCCAGTCGCTCTCTCTCTTCCCCCCCAGTCGCTCTCTCTCTTCCCCCCCAGTCGCTCTCTCTCTTCCCCCCCAGTCGCTCTCTCTCTTCCCCCCCAGTCGCTCTCTCTCTTCCCCCCAGTCGCTCTCTCTCTTCCCCCCCAGTCGCTCTCTCTCTTCCCCCCCAGTCGCTCTCTCTCTTCCCCCCAGTCGCTCTCTCTCTTCCCCCCCAGTCGCTCTCTCTCTTCCCCCCAGTCGCTCTCTCTCTTCCCCCCCAGTCGCTCTCTCTCTTCCCCCCCAGTCGCTCTCTCTCTTCCCCCCCAGTCGCTCTCTCTCTTCCCCCCCAGTCGCTCTCTCTCTTCCCCCCCAGTCGCTCTCTCTCTTCCCCCCCAGTCGCTCTCTCTCTTCCCCCCCAGTCGCTCTCTCTCTTCCCCCCCAGTCGCTCTCTCTCTTCCCCCCCAGTCGCTCTCTCTCTTCCCCCCCAGTCGCTCTCTCTCTTCCCCCCAGTCGCTCTCTCTCTTCCCCCCCAGTCGCTCTCTCTCTTCCCCCCCAGTCGCTCTCTCTCTTCCCCCCCAGTCGCTCTCTCTCTTCCCCCCCAGTCGCTCTCTCTCTTCCCCCCCCAGTCGCTCTCTCTCTTCCCCCCCAGTCGCTCTCTCTCTTCCCCCCCAGTCGCTCTCTCTCTTCCCCCCAGTCGCTCTCTCTCTTCCCCCCAGTCGCTCTCTCTCTTCCCCCCCAGTCGCTCTCTCTCTTCCCCCCCAGTCGCTCTCTCTCTTCCCCCCCAGTCGCTCTCTCTCTTCCCCCCCAGTCGCTCTCTCTCTTCCCCCCCAGTCGCTCTCTCTCTTCCCCCCAGTCGCTCTCTCTCTTCCCCCCAGTCGCTCTCTCTCTTCCCCCCCAGTCGCTCTCTCTCTTCCCCCCCAGTCGCTCTCTCTCTTCCCCCCCAGTCGCTCTCTCTCTTCCCCCCCAGTCGCTCTCTCTCTTCCCCCCCAGTCGCTCTCTCTCTTCCCCCCCAGTCGCTCTCTCTCTTCCCCCCCAGTCGCTCTCTCTCTTCCCCCCCAGTCGCTCTCTCTCTTCCCCCCCCAGTCGCTCTCTCTCTTCCCCCCCAGTCGCTCTCTCTCTTCCCCCCCAGTCGCTCTCTCTCTTCCCCCCCAGTCGCTCTCTCTCTTCCCCCCCAGTCGCTCTCTCTCTTCCCCCCCAGTCGCTCTCTCTCTTCCCCCCCAGTCGCTCTCTCTCTTCCCCCCCAGTCGCTCTCTCTCTTCCCCCCCAGTCGCTCTCTCTCTTCCCCCCCAGTCGCTCTCTCTCTTCCCCCCAGTCGCTCTCTCTCTTCCCCCCCAGTCGCTCTCTCTCTTCCCCCCAGTCGCTCTCTCTCTTCCCCCCAGTCGCTCTCTCTTCCCCCCCAGTCGCTCTCTCTCTTCCCCCCCAGTCGCTCTCTCTCTTCCCCCCCAGTCGCTCTCTCTCTTCCCCCCAGTCGCTCTCTCTCTTCCCCCCCAGTCGCTCTCTCTCTTCCCCCCCAGTCGCTCTCTCTCTTCCCCCCCAGTCGCTCTCTCTCTTCCCCCCCAGTCGCTCTCTCTCTTCCCCCCCAGTCGCTCTCTCTCTTCCCCCCCAGTCGCTCTCTCTCTTCCCCCCCAGTCGCTCTCTCTCTTCCCCCCCAGTCGCTCTCTCTCTTCCCCCCCAGTCGCTCTCTCTCTTCCCCCCAGTCGCTCTCTCTCTTCCCCCCCAGTCGCTCTCTCTCTTCCCCCCCAGTCGCTCTCTCTCTTCCCCCCAGTCGCTCTCTCTCTTCCCCCCCAGTCGCTCTCTCTCTTCCCCCCCAGTCGCTCTCTCTCTTCCCCCCCAGTCGCTCTCTCTCTTCCCCCCCAGTCGCTCTCTCTCTTCCCCCCCAGTCGCTCTCTCTCTTCCCCCCCAGTCGCTCTCTCTCTTCCCCCCCAGTCGCTCTCTCTCTTCCCCCCAGTCGCTCTCTCTCTTCCCCCCCAGTCGCTCTCTCTCTTCCCCCCCAGTCGCTCTCTCTCTTCCCCCCCAGTCGCTCTCTCTCTTCCCCCCCAGTCGCTCTCTCTTCCCCCCAGTCGCTCTCTCTCTTCCCCCCAGTCGCTCTCTCTCTTCCCCCCCCAGTCGCTCTCTCTCTTCCCCCCCAGTCGCTCTCTCTCTTCCCCCCCAGTCGCTCTCTCTCTTCCCCCCCAGTCGCTCTCTCTCTTCCCCCCCAGTCGCTCTCTCTCTTCCCCCCCAGTCGCTCTCTCTCTTCCCCCCCAGTCGCTCTCTCTCTTCCCCCCCGTCGCTCTCTCTCTTCCCCCCCAGTCGCTCTCTCTCTTCCCCCCCCCCGTCGCTCTCTCTCTTCCCCCCCGTCACGCTCTCTCTCTCACCCCCCACCCCCAGTCGCACTCTCTGTCTCACCCCCCCCCCCCCCCCGCAGTCGCACTCTCTCTCTCTCTTCCAACAACAACATGCCCTCAAAAGACCCTCGGCACCGCCGGGCACTTCAGCTAGTTAATTATAAGTGAGTCTCTCAGGAGGCTTCCTGACTCGGTCCGGATAACGCCTCGGGGGTGTAGTAGTTTCTGGTGGTGTGGTAGGTTCTTCTGGCAAGGCTGATTCGGCTTGAATGCCAGTGTCGGGTTCATCGGGTTCCAGTATCACCGGATCAGAGGTAGATATGGGTATCTCTACTTCATCGTTAGATGTATAGAGTTGTGGTGTAGGTTGTCCCTTTTCGGATGACTTTATGATTTGGTCAGCATGGCGCCTTATTATGCTTTCTCCGATGTCCACGGTATACATCAGTGGCCCTAGTCGTGTGCAGATAGTTCCAGGCTGCCATTTCTCGGTACGATAGTCCCGGGCCAAAACCTGTTGACCTACCCGGACGGCCCTAGTTGGCCTTTCATTCATGCCTTGAAACTGCCGGTTCTCCACGCCCCTTCTGATGTTGGGCTTGACCAAATCCAGCCGGCATCTTAGGTTTCTATTGAAGAACATCATGGTGGGAGTTTGGTTGGTAACCATATGTGTTGCATTCCTGTATGCGAATAAGAAGTTATCCACCTTGTGCTGAAGTTTTATGTCTTCATTACCCATGGCCTTTATGGCCTTCTTGAAGGTCTGGACAAACCTTTCAGCCAATCCATTGGTGGCGGGATGGTATGGGGCGGACATGTAGTGCTTAACCCCATTGTTTTTTTAAGAACTTTCTGAATTCTTCGGACACAAATTGCGGTCCATTATCAGAACATATCTGTTCCGGCAGCCCATTCCTGGCAAATATGGTCCTTAATACTGTGATGGTTTTTTCCGTGGTGGTGGAGGACATCTTTATTACCTCCGGCCACTTGGAGTGTGCATCAACCGCGATTAAGAACATTGAGTCCATAAATGGACCAGCAAAGTCGATGTGCACCCTTTGCCAGGGAGATGAGGGCCACTCCCATGGATGTAGAGGGGCTTGTGGTGGAGCGTTTTGGACCTTCTGTCATCCTAGGCAGCTCTTGGTCATTTCTTCGATGTCTCCATCGATACCTGGCCACCACACAAACGCCCTAGCTAGGTTCTTCATTTTCACTCCACCCAGATGCCCCTCGTGAAGCTCCTTTAGCACTTTATCCTGGAGTTTGGGTGGAATCACCACTCTGGATCCACACATCAAGGTTCCTCGGCACACTGACAGCTGTTCTCTTCTTTGCGAGAATGCTGGCAACAGTGGTTCACCATGTGCTAGCCATCCCTTCACTGTTAAATCATAGACCCGTGAGAGAGCCGGGTCATTTCTCGTCTCCCTTTCAATGGCAGAATTTGTCACTGGTAGACATTCCACTATGGTAGAGTGGAACATCTCTACTGGGTCTACTGTAGGTGCCTCTTCTACCGTTGGCAACGGTAGGCGCGATAAACCGTCAACATTCCCATGCTGTTTTGACCCTTTGTATTCTATGTTGTATTGATGTGCCCCTAGAAAAAGGGACCACCTCTGTAGCCTATGCGCTGTCATAATGGGAACACCTTTTTTAGGGTTGAATATGGAGATGAGGGGTTGATGGTCAGTCAACAAGGTAAATTTTTGTCTGTGTAGGTAATGGTTGAATTTCTTCACTCCCCATACCAGGCTGAGTGCTTCCCTGTCGATTTGGGCATAGTTACGCTCAGCTGACTTTAATGAGCGTGACGCAAAAGCCATCGGCCGTTCTGAGCCATCAGGGAATTTATGGGATAATACTGCTCCTATGCCGTAAGGGGATGCATCGCACGCCAGTCTGATTGGCAGTGATGGGTTGTAATGAGCCAAAACTTCTTCAGATGTGATTAAGTCTTTGCATTTATGGAAGGCACGTTTACAGTCTTCGTTCCACTTCCAAATCACTCCTGTTTGTAGAAGTTCATTAAGAGGGTGTAGAAGAGTTGATAAATTCAGTAAAAATTTATGATAGTAATTTATTAATCCCAGGAACGACCTTAATTGTGAAACATTTTCAGGTGCTGGGGCTTTTATAACCGCTTCAATTTTTTCAGGTGACTTATGCAACCCTTCATTATTAATTATGTGGCCACAATATGATATCTGATTTTGGAAAAATTCGCACTTGGGGCGATTCGCTCGTAGGCCCCGTTCTTTCAGCCTAGTGAGCACCTGCTCCAAATTGGCAAGGTGCTCGTTGTCATTTTCTCCTGTTATAAGGATGTCGTCTAGGTAGCATTGACTCCCCGGAATCCCTTGCAGGACTTGCTCCATAGCTCTTTGCCAGATAGCTGGAGCTGATGCTACTCCATAAACCAGTCGATTGTACTGGTACAGGCCTTTGTGTGTGTTTATCGTGAGATACTTTTTAGAGGCTTCCTCAACCTCCATCTGTAGATATGCCTGTGCCAAGTCAATTTTGGTGAAACGTTTCCCTCCGGATAGTGAGGCAAAAATATCTTCTATCCTCGGAAGAGGATACTGTACTGTGTGAAGGACCAGGTTTACAGTCACCTTGAAGTCACCACAGATGCAAATTTTTCTCTGTTCTTCAGATTTATCTTTATTCAATGCTTTTTTCATGACTGGAATGATGGGTGTTGCCCATTCGCTCTAATCTATTTTGGATAATACGCCTGCTTTTTCCAAATTCTCCAGCTCTGCCTCGACTGCTGGACGTATTGCGTATGGCACCGGTCTTGCCTTAAAAAATTTGGGAATTGCTGCATCTTCCACTTTTATTGAGGCGGTGATGCCTTTCCAGGTTCCTAGTTTCTCTTGAATCACTTCTTTGGCGTTGGCCAAGATGTCTTTTAATCGTTCAGGTATGATGTCATCATTGTTTTTTTCCTTACTGGTCACCGTCAGTGCCTGAATGGAGTGCCAGTCTAAACGTATCTTCCTGATCCATTCACGTCCCAACAACGGTGGACCACCATCTTGTAGAATGTATAAATACAACTTTTGTATTTCTTTGCCGTTGTATACAACAGGCACCCTTATTTTTCTTTTGGGGTATACTTTCTGCCCCGTATATGTTTTTAAGATAATGGATGTGTCTTTTAGAGGTATATGCCAAAATAGTCTCTCGTAATCCCGTCGATTTATTACGGTTAGAGCTGATCCTGTATCTAGCTCCATTTTAACTGGGGACCCTGCTATTGTGAGGGTAACCCAAATGGTTTGGTAATCATCTTTGGCAAGTACATTATGTAATTTGAGACAGCTTAGTCTCTTGTTTTCGAAGTCGCTATCGCTCTTCTGGTCTTCGGAGCTACTGTCCGTCATCATTTGTACCTTCCTGTAGTTTTCTTTATTGATTTTTTTTTTTCTGTCAGTGGATTTATTTTGTCCAGATCAGCATACCCGTGCAATGTGTCCAATCTTCCCGCATTGCCTGCATGCTTTGTCCTTGAACCAGCAGTCCCTCTGGTTATGGGTGGATCTGCCGCAGCGATAACATCTTTCGAAACCCTGTGTCATTTCATGGGTGCCGAAGTCCTGTGTCTTTTGTTGTATCTCTGCAGCTCCTTTTGCTGCTGCTTCGTATGATACAGCCATACTGAAAGCTTTGTCCAATGTTAAATCTTTTTCAGAAAGCAGTCTTTTTTGTGTTCCTTCACTTAAGAGACCGCAAATGAATTTGTCTCGAAGATAATCTGATAGTCCTGCCCCGAATTGGCAGTACTTTGATAGCTTTCTTAATTCGGTTAGGCAATCAGCGTTACTTTCATTCTTGTGTTGATTTCTCTTGAAGAACTTGAATCATTCCGCTATCAGCAGCGGTGTTGGGTTTAAGTGCTCCTGCAGGGTATCAACAATTTCTTTAAAATTCTTGTCCTTTGGTTTGGCTGGAGTGATTAAATTTCATAACAGCCCGTATGTCTTTGCCCCCATTAAGTTCAGAAGTACTGAAGCTTTTTTTTCCTCTTCTATTCCATTTGCAGTGCAATAAACCTCTACTCTTTCCACGTATGTGGTCCAATCCTCTATTTCGCTATCAATGCATCAATATTACCAGATTTAGGCATTTCAGAAAAGATATGGTGCTTCCCGCGCTTTTTTTTCTTTTCTGTAGCAAAGATATGGCGCTTCCCGCGCTTTCCCGCCGCTGCTGCTGATAACAACGCTGTTTACTGCGGTTTCTGTTCTCTTTTTTTTAAATTTACTGTTAGTGACTTGTTCCCGCCGGAGGTCTGAACGCTGACCTGCTTGCCGCGCCGGCCGTCTCCCGAGTGCTCCCTCCCAGTCCGTTATTGCTTGCCTCCGATTTCGCTGCCTGTCTCAGCTGTAGAGCCAGCCGCTGGAGCCCCAGCCTGACGCCCAGGAAGAATTAGCGCACTACCTGCCACCAGCTTGGCCAGCTGGTGAAACCAAAGCTTCTTTCACTTCCTTGAGTCTTCAGGACGCCCGAGGAATCGATGTCCTTGAGGTGCTGCCGAATTGCAGGTAAGTCCGTTTCCACTTCGTCGCCACTGTAGTGTCCGTGTGTTGATAAAGACACTGAAGACAGGAGTTGGTTCATAGGTATTTACGAAGCAAAGTCTGGGGGGGGTTCTAACGGATATACACAATATACAGGCTTATATAGCCCGAGTGGCAATTACCGGCATTACAGCACACCTGGGGCTCTTAAAGGCACATACACCACATACACTACTCTATCTCGCACCGGACCCACCAAGGTGTGCGTATCTGCGCTGGTGCTGGGTGCACATGGGTTTGGTGATGGTGCACCCTCAGAGACTGGCGATTCCTCTGAAGAGTTGTCTTCCTCCTGCGGCTGGACAGTGGGGTGGGGGGGGGGATTGGCGGGGCACTTGATGGACCTGTGGGAGAGTAAAGAGATTAATTAGATGTGTTATGATAAGAATGGGTAATGTTACCATGATGCACATGATGACATTTTACTGGCTGCTGATTTCAGTCACCATATGGGTGACTGCTGTATGCCACGTGGCTGTATGAGATGTAATTCTGTCACCAGATTGCTGGGAGGTCACCCTCTCTCCATCTCCCACTGCCAGCAGCTCTACAACTCCAGAATCTCTAGGGCCTCCTCCTCTGCTGGAGTCCCATTTGTGAAGACTGGAGGGCCACCTCCGGTTCTCTGCCTCTCCCTGTTTTTGTGGGCTCTCTTCTCCTACAAGGAAGGAAAGAAGAAAACTTTGAGTGAGAGTGATGGAATGAGTGTAAGGAATGGATGGGCTACATCTGTAGAGGGTGACTATGAGGGAGTGGCGTGACTTAGCCAAATGACCTCCTTCCGTGGTGTTACTTGCTATGGTTGGATTAGGATGAGGGTGAGTGTCAGTGGTGGTTAGTCAGATGGGGATGTGAGTAAGGGCATTAACAGAGAGGGATGGGTGGACCTGCAAGGTGTGAGGAGTGATTTGCAGAAGTCGCCTTGGGAAGGCAGAGTGATGGGGTTGGGGAGGCAGGCACATCAGGATGAAGGTGAGTGTGGCATTGCACTCACCTTTCCTGACCTCATGAGATCATTGAATCTTTTGCGGCACTGGATCCACGTTCTCCTCACCACATCCCTACTGCTGACCTCCTCTGCAATGTCTAGCCATGCCCTCTTTATCTCTTCTGCTGGCCTTTTCTGCCATCCACAGGGAAGAGGACCTCCTTGCGTGCTCTTACTCCCTGGAACAGCACTTCCAGTGAGGCATCTGGGAATCTTGGAGACACAAAGGCAGAGGGCAGACCCATGACCCACAGAATTGTCAATGTTATTGAGCAAATTAAAGCTTTGGAAATCACCTACAGCAACCTTCAAAAGCAAGGCTGCTTTAAATTTCCATGCTGAAAACGAGTCATTGGTGACATCATCAGACCTGCTCCATTTAATTGGGCCAGGAAATTCACATGACTCTTTTAATTGGTGCCATTGAGTTAAACGCGCAGTGCAGAACGCGCTGTTCAAATCTTCGGGATGCCGACCCGCTACAGGGCCTGCACACACTCGACCCGATCCCAAGGGAAAGATTCCAGCCAATATCTCTTTATGTGGCTCGGTGTCAAATTTTATTTGATAACACTCCTGTGAAGCGCCTTGGGATGTTTTACTACTTTAAAGGCACTTTATAAATGCAACTTCTTGTTGTTTAATGTGGTTGCTTCTATTTTGAAATATTTGCTGTTTAAATAGGTATCAGCATCATAAAAAATGTTTCAGTAGCCGACACCTGTTATCCAACTGCTCGGCAATTTTGGTCAGGAAATACGCAAGCAGCATGTTAAAATCTGTCGAGCCTTCCTGCTCACTTTACCATGTTCTCGGCTGTGCGTTAAAATCGAGCCCAATATGTATTTTCACATAATTTAGATCAATAAATCATGTATTCAGAAATAAGTGGAAAAGGTTTGCCCAAATGTTTTCTTGAGGACAATATTACAACTTAGCACTTGTAACGTAGGGGTGTAAGCGGAAAAATTACACCTGTTTCTGTGCCTATTTTGCCGCTGTCTATGTACTCCCAACTTTCCTGCCAATTTCTTTAACATATGCTAGAACTTACAAATGAGCAGTAAATAAGCAGAACTCAGCATGAACAATCAGGGCGTGAGAAAACACCAAACTCACACTATATATTCCTTCTTTAAGTATGAAAATTAAAGTTTCAAGCCATCGAACCATCATTCATGCACATTAGGCACAGCATGTTTAAGAGCATGCAATTGTTGAAGCTTTTCAATTTTTAATGGGACTTATACTGATGCCATAGCAATCTATTCAAAGAATCAGAAAATACAGTGCAGGTCTCAGTGAGGATTAATTAGAAAAAAAGACGTTCAAAAAATTTGCAATAAAACACAATGCCTCGATTTTACAATTCTCATCCTGGTGTTCAAATCCCTTCATGATCTCTCCCCTCCCTATAGATATGTGAAGAGAAAAAGATTGGTGGTCAAGCATAGGTCCCTTGCAGTCAGAATCAGGGGAATTTATAATGGGGAACAAAGAAATGGCCGACCAATTAAATACATACTTTGGTTCTGTCTTCACAAAGGAGGACACAAATAATATCCCAGAGATGTCGGGGAACATAGGATCTAATGAGAGGGAGGAACTGAATGAAATCAGTATTTGTAGGGAAATGGTGTTAAGGAAATTGACGGGATTGAAGGCCGATAAATCCCCAGGGCCTGATAATCTACATCCTAGGGTACTTAAGGAAGTGGCCCTAGAAATAGTAGATGCATTGCTGGTCATCTTCCAAAATTCTATAGATTCTGGAACAGTTCCCATGGATTGGAGGGTAGCTAATGTTACCCTACTATTCAAAAAAGGTGGTAGAGAGAAAACGGGGAATTATAGACCGGTAAGCCTGACATCAGTAGTGGGGAAAATGCTAGAGTCCATTATAAAAGATGTAATAGCAGAGCACTTGGAAAACAGTGACAGGATCGGACAAAGTCAACATTGTGGTGTATGTGCCTTTAAGAGCCCCAGGTGTGCTGTAATGCCGGTATTTGCCACTCGGCTATATAAGCCTGTATATTGTGTATATCTGTTAGAACCCCCCCCCCAGACCTTGCTTAGTAAATACCTATGAACCAACTCCTGTCTTCAGTGTCTTTATCAACACACGGACACTACAGTGGCGATGAAGTAGAAACGGACTTACCTGCAATTCGGCAGCACCTCAAGGACATCGATTCCTCGGGCGTCCAGAAGACTCAAGGAAGTGAGAGAAGCTGTGGTTTCACCAGCTGGCCAAGCTGGTGGCAGGTACTGCGCTAATCCTTCCTGGGCGTCAGGCTGGGGCTCCAGCGGCTGGCTCTACAGCTGAGACAGGCAGCGAAATCGGAGGCAAGCAATAATGGACTGGGAGGGAGCACTTGGGAGACGGCCGGCGTGGCAAGCAGGTCAGCGTTCAGACCTCCAGTGGGAACAAGTCTCCAACAGTAAAAAAAAAAGAGAACGGAAACCGCAGTAAACAGCGTTGTTATCGGCAGCAGCGGCGGGAAAGCGCGGGAAGCGCCATATCTTTGCTACAGAAAAGGAAAAAAAAGCGCGGGAAGCGCCATATCTTTTCTGAAATGCCTAAATCTGGTAATATTGATGCTTTTGATAGCGAAATAGAGGATTGGACCACATACGTGGAAAGAGTAGAGGTATATTGCACTGCAAATGGAAGAGAAGATGAAAAAAAAGCTTCAGTACTTCTGAACTTAATGGGCGCAAAGACATACGGGCTGTTACAAAATTTAATCACTCCAGCCACACCAAAGGACAAGAATTTTAAAGAAATTGTTGATACCCTGCAGGAGCACTTAAACCCAACACCGCTGCTGATAGCGGAACGATTCAAGTTCTTCAAGAGAAATCAACACAAGAATGAAAGTAACGCTGATTACCTAACCGAATTAAGAAAGCTATCAAAGTACTGCCAATTCGGGGCAGGACTATCAGATTATCTTCGAGACAAATTCGTTTGTGGTCTCTTAAGTGAAGGAACACAAAAAATACTGCTTTCTGAAAAAGATTTAACATTGGACAAAGCTTTCAGTATGGCTGTATCATACAAAGCAGCAGCAAAAGGAGCTGCAGAGATACAACAAAAGACACAGCACTTCGGCACCCATGAAATGACACAGGGTTTCGAAAGATGCTATCGCTGTGGCAGATCCACCCATAACTAGAGGGACTGCTGGTTCAAGGTCAAAGCATGCAGGCAGTGCAGGAAGATTGGACACATTGCACGGGTATGCCGATCTGGACAAAATAAATCCACTGACAGAAAAAAAAAAATCAATAAAGAAAAGTACAGGAAGGTACAAATGGTGACGGACAGTAGCTCCGAAGACCAGAAGAGCGATAGCGACTTCGAAAACAAGAGACTAAGCTGTCTCAAATTACATAATGTACTTGCCAAAGATGATTACCAAACCATTTGGGTTACCCTCACAATAGCAGGGTCCCCAGTTAAAATGGAGGTAGATACAGGATCAGCTCTAACCGTAATAAATCGACGGGATTACGAGAGGCTATTTTTGCATATACAGGTAGACTACCCTTTATCCGAACTTCCGAAAACCGAAACCCTCTAAAAACCGAAGGTTTTTTTGTTCAGCGTAAGTCGTGCGCACGACATGACCAGAGTGGCGCACGACCCCCCCGCGGTCCCCCGCCGACCCCCCCGCCGACCCCGACCCCCGCCGACACCCCCGCGGACCCCCGCCGACCCCGACCACCGCCGACTTACGCTGAGCAGAGGGTCAGCGTAAGCCGTGCGCACGACTCCCCGCCGACCCCCACGCGGAACCACCTGACTCTCTTCCAAATGCTCGAAAGCAACACGAGCTGTGAGCCCGTGGCGGTGCCGGCCCCTGTTCCGACCGAGCACGACGACCTGTTGGTGGAAATGCGGAACTTCATTGCATTCCAGGCTAGCAGCGACGGAGAAGCCACGACTGCGGACCACCCCCCCGCGGACCCCTGCGGACCCCCGCCGACCCCGACCTCCACCGACCCCCCCGCGGACCCCCGCCGACCCCGACCCCCGCCGACACCCCCGCCGACGCGCGGACCCCTGCCGACCCCCCTCGCGGACCCCCGCCGACCCTCCCGCGGTCCCCCGCCGACCCCCCCGCGGACCCACGCCGACCCCCTTCCGAAATCCGAAATTTTCCAAAAACCGAAATGCGGCTGGTCCCGAGGTTTTTGGATAAAGGATAGTCTACCTGTACCTCTAAAAGACACATCCATTATCTTAAAAACATATACGGGGCAGAAAGTATACCCCAAAGGAAAAATAAGGGTGCCTGTTGTATACAACGGCAAAGAAATACAAAAGTTGTATTTATACATTCTACAAGATGGTGGTCCACCGTTGTTGGGACGTGAATGGATCAGGAAGATACGTTTAGACTGGCACTCCATTCAGGCACTGACGGTGACCAGTAAGGAAAAAAACGATGATGACATCATACCTGAACGATTAAAAGACATCTTGGCCAACGCCAAAGAAGTGTTTCAAGAGAATCTAGGAACCTTGAAAGGCATCACCGCCTCAATAAAAGTGGAAGATGCAGCAATTCCCAAATTTTTTAAGGCAAGACCGGTGCCATATGCAATACGTCCAGCAGTCGAGGCAGAGCTGGAGAATTTGGAAAAAGCAGGCGTATTACCCAAAATAGATTGGAGCGAATGGGCAACACCCATCGTTCCAGTCATGAAAAAAGCATTGAATAAAGATAAATCTGAAGAAAAGAGAAAAATTTGCATCTGTGGTGACTTCAAGGTGACTGTAAACCCGGTCCTTCACACAGTACAGTATCCTCTTCCGAGGATAGAAGATATTTTCGCCTCACTATCCGGAGGGAAACGTTTCACCAAAATTGACTTGGCACAGGCATATCTACAGATGGAGGTTGAGGAGGCCTCTAAAAAGCATCACACGATAAACACACACAAAGGCCTGTACCAGTACAATCGGCTGTTTTTTGGAGTAGCATCAGCTCCAGCTATCTGGCAAAGAGCTATGGAGCAAGTCCTGCAAGGGATTCCGGGGACTCAATGCTACATAGATGACATCCTTATAACAGGAGAAAATGACAACGATCACCTTGCCAATTTGGAGCAGGTGCTCACTAGGCTGAAAGAACGGGGCCTATGAGCGAATCGCCCCAAGTGCGAATTTTTCCAAAATCAGATATCATATTGTGGCCACATAATTAATAATGAAGGGTTGCATAAGTCACCTGAAAAAATTGAAGCGGTTATAAAAGCCCCAGCACCTGAAAATGTTTCACAATTAAGGTCGTTCCTGGGATTAATAAATTACTATCATTAAATTTTTACCGAACTTATCAACTCTTCTACACCCTCTTAATGAACTTCTACAAACAGGAGTGATGTGGAAATGGAACGAAGACTGTAAACGTGCCTTCCATAAATGCAAAGACTTAATCACATCCGAAGAAGTTTTGGCTCATTACAACCCATCACTGCCAATCAGACTGGCGTGCGATTCATCCCCTTCCGGCATAGGAGCAGTATTATCCCATAAATTCCCTGATGGCTCAGAACGGCCGATAGCTTTTGCGTCACGCTCATTAAACTCAGCTGAGCGTAACTATGCCCAAATCGACAGGGAAGCACTCAGCCTGGTATGGGGAGTGAAGAAATTCAACCAGTACCTACACGGACAAAAATTTACCTTGTTGACTGACCATCAACCCCTCATCTCCATATTCAACCCTAAAAAAGGTGTTCCCATTATGACAGCGCAAAGGCTACAGAGGTGGTCCCTTTTTCTAGGGGCACACCAATACAACATAGAATACAAAGGGTCAAAACAGCATGGGAATGCTGACGGTTTATCGCGCCTACCGTTGCCAACGGTAGAAGAGGCACCTACAGTAGACCCAGTAGAGATGTTCCACTCTACCATAGTGGAATGTCTACCAGTGACAAATTCTGCCATTGAAAGGGAGACGAGAAATGACCCGACTCTCTCACGGGTCTACGATTTAACAGTGAAGGGATGGTCAGCACATGGCGAACCACTGTTGCCAGCATTCTCGCAAAGAAGAGAACAGCTGTCAGTGTGCCGAGGAACCTTGATCTGTGGATCCAGAGTGCTGATTCCACCCAAACCCCAGGATAAAGTGCTAAAGGAGCTTCACGAGGGGCATCTGGGTGGAGTGAAAATGAAGAACCTAGCTAGGGCGTTTGTATGGTGGCCAGGTATCGATGGAGACATCGAAGAAATAACCAAGAGCTGCCTAGGATGCCAGAAGGTCCAAAACGCTCCACCACAAGCCCCTCTACATCCATGGGAGTGGCCCTCATCTCCCTGGCAAAGGGTGCACATCGACTTTGCTGGTCCATTTATGGACTCAATGTTCTTAATCGCGGTTGATGCATACTCCAAGTGGCCGGAGGTAATAAAGATGTCCTCCACCACCACGGAAAAAACCATCACAGTATTAAGGACCATATTTGCCAGGAATGGGCTGCCGGAACAGATATGTTCTGATAATGGACCGCAATTTGTGTCCGAAGAATTCAGAAAGTTCTTAAATAACAATGGGGTTAAGCACTACACGTCCGCCCCATACCATCCCGCCACCAACGGATTGGCTGAAAGGTTTGTCCAGACCTTCAAGAAGGCCATAAAGGCCATGGGTAATGAAGACATAAAACTTTAGCACAAGGTGGATAACTTCTCATTCGCATACAGGAATGCAACACATATGGTTACCAACCAAACTCCCGCCATGATGTTCTTCAATAGAAACCTAAGATGCCGGCTGGATTTGGTCAAGCCCAACATCAGAAGGGGCGTGGAGAACCGGCAGTTTCAAGGCATGAATGAAAGGCCAACTAGGGCCTTCCAGATAGGTCAACAGGTTTTGGCCCGGGACTACTGTACCGAGAAATGGCAGCCTGGAACTATCTGCACATGACTAGGACCACTGATGTATACCGTGGACATCGGAGAAAGCATAAGAAGGCACCATGCTGACCAAATCATAAAGTCATCCGAAAAGGGACAACATACACCACAACTCTATACATCTAACGATGAAGTAGAGATACCCATATCTACCTCCGATCCGGTGATACTGGAACCCGATGAACCCGACACTGGCATTCAAGCCGAATCAGCCTTGCCAGAAGAACCTACTACACCACCAGAAATTACTACACCCCTGGGCGTTATCCGGACCGAGTCAGGAAGCCTCCTGAGAGACTAACTTATAATTAATTAACTACAGCAATGTATATTATTTTGCTTATAACATGTAATTAATAATTACTCAAAATATGATGTACTGGTTAGCTAAAAGGGGAGGAATTGTGGTGTATGTGCCTTTAAGAGCCCCAGGTGTGCTGTAATGCCGGTAATTGCCACTCGGCTATATAAGCCTGTATATTGTGTATATCCTTTAGAAACCCCGCCCCCCAGACCTTGCTTCGTAAATACCTATGAACCAACTCCTGTCTTCAGTGTCTTTATCAACACACGGACACTACAAACATGGATTTACAAAAGGTAAATCGTGCTTGACTAATCTACTGGAATTTTTTGAGGATGTAACTGGTAGAATAGATAAGGGAGAACCAGTGGATGTGGTGTATTTGGACTTTCAGAAGGCTTTCGATAAGGTCCCGTGTAAGAGATTAGCATGTAAAGTTAAAGCTCATGGGATTGGGGACAAGGTACTGACTTGGATAGAGAACTGGCTGGCAGACAGGAAGCAAAGGGTTAGAATAAACGGCTCTTTTTCTGAGTGACTGGCAGTGACATGTGGGGTACCACAGGGATCGGTGCTAGGACCTCAGCTATTCACAATATATATTAATGATCTAGACGAGGGAACTAGATGTAATATCTCCAAGTTTGCAGACGACACAAAGCTGGGTGGGCATGTGTGCTGTGAGGAGGATGCCAAGAAACTCCAGTATGATTTGGACAGGTTGGGTGATTGGGCAGATGTATGGCAGATGCAGCATAATGTGGATAAATGCAAGGTCATCCACTTTGGAGGCAAAAACAGGAAGGCAGATTATTATCTGAACAGCAATAGATTGGGAGAAGGGGAAGTGCAACAAGACCTGGGTGTCCTTGTGCACCAGTCGCTGAAGGTAAGCATGCAGGTGCAGCAAGTGGTTAAGAAGGCAAATGGTATGTTGGCCTTCGTAGCGAGAGGATTCGAGTACAGGAACAAGGATGCCTTGCTGCAGTTGTACAGGGCCTTGGTGAGACCACACCTTGAGTATTGTGTGCAGTTTTGGTCGCCTTATCTGAGGAAGGATGTTCTTGCCATGGAGGGAGTGCAGCGAAGATTCACCAGACTGATACTTGGAATGGCAGGAATGACGTATGAGGAGTAATTGGGTCGATTGTGCTTACACTCACTGGAGTTTAGAAGAATGAGAGGGGATCTCATTGGAACTTATTAAATTCTAACAGGACTAGACAGACTAGATGCAGGAAGGATGTTCCCGATGGTGGGGAAGTCCAGAACCAGAGGTCACAGTCTAAAGATAAGGAGTAAGCCATTTAGGACAGAGATGAGGAGGAATTTCTTCACCCAGAGAGTGGTGAACCTGTGGAATTCTCTACCACAGAAGGCAGTTGAGGCCAATTCATTAAATATATTCAAGAAGGCGTTAGATATATTTCTTAAGGCTAAAGGGATCAAGGGATATGGGGAGAAGGCAGGGACAGGGTACGGAGTTTGGATGATCAGCCATGATCTCATTGAATGGCGGAGCAGGCTCGAGGGGCCGAATGGCCTACTCCTGCTCCTATCTTCTATGTTTCTATGTTTCTGTAATCTCCTCGAGCCCTACAACCCTCTGAGAACTCTGCGTTTCTCCAATTCTGGCCTCTTGTGCATCCCCCAATTACTTTGCCCCACCGTGCATTTAGCCGTCTAGGCCCTAAGCTCTGGAATTTCTTCCCTAAACCTCTCCGCACCTCCATCTCTCTCTGTCTCTTTTAAGATGCTCCTTAAAATTTACCTCTTTGACCAAACTTTTGGTCACCTGTCCTAATGTTTCCTTCTTTGACTCGCTGCCAATTTTGTCTGATTACGCTCCAGAACTAACCGCAGTACTCCAGATGGGGCCTAACCAGAGCCTTGTACAACTGAAGCATAACTTCTACCCCTTTGTATTCCAGCCCCTTTGAGATAAAGGCTAATGTACCTGTTCACTAGCTTTAGTGATTTCTGTACATGGACACCTAAATCTCTCTGCTCATCCACAGTTCCTAGATTTTTACCAATGACTTTGAACTATTAGAAGTAGATTGTGTTTGTAAGCATTTGTTGTTGCTCTGAGAATAGTAAATATTATGTTGATCTTTCAGAGACGCTGATGGAAATCAGTGGTATGGTTGTTGTCGTTACCAAACCTTCAAGGGAGAGATTCAAGACAACAAGACAGCTTGTATCCACAAGTACTCCAAGAACAACCCAACCTCCAGTGACGCATTTTATAAGAGTGAGGCCTACCAGGAAAAGCCGGCTCAAAAAACCAGTAACACCCAAACCTTCCCGTCAGAATATCAGACCACCTGTCAAAAAACTCACATCACGTAAAAGTATACCTACAAAAGCACAAGGAACTAAACCACGGAGTCCAATACAGGCAACCATATCACCTCTTCCAACTCGGGGTACCAGAAGGCAGCACCCACCATCAGAATGCAAAAAAACTAAAAAACGAAACAATACTTCTCACAAAATATCCAAAAAGAAAAAGACGAAGAGGAACTATAAAGCCAAGCCAAATGAAAATATAGCAGACTTTTCAAGATTAACTCCTAAGGTCCGACTATGCAAAAAGATAACGTCAGTTTCAACAAATAAAAAGAAAATATGTACAAAACCCATTTCTGGTCCTCAATCCATCACTCAAGAAGTCATCAAAAAAGGCAATTAAAAAAATTAAAGGGGCAGGAGTTCGATATAATCATGATAAAGTTGGAAAAAACAGAGCAGAATAAATGCTGTTGCAAGACATCAGAGGGTTGAAAAAGAAATGCTGCCCATGATTTATAGGACATTAACTGGAATACACTCTGTAAATATGAATATATGTGACACGGAGATCCAACTGAGGTTTCCCTAATGTGAATGAATGCATCTATCCAAAATCTAGAACTAAGAGATGAAGAGAGGCAAGTTCGAAGAGATTTACAGCATATTCATTAACAGCATCTGTAAGAGCAGGATTATACATCACCGCTATTCACCAATAATATGTAGAGTAATAAACCAATAAACACTCCTGACTGGGTAAATACTTGCCTTGGTTAGCCTGAAATGGTCTGCTACCTGCTGGAAGCTTAATTGTCGAGTATTAGTTTTCCATGGCAAAGTATGTGGCATTTCAAATCCATGGTATTGATAGGATTCTTATAGATGTTCAATAAAAATGAAATAGGAGACCATAGGGACAATTACTGAATAATTCAGGATTTGTAAAATATGGGTTCTTGAGTATTCCACAATGTCCTGTAGGATTTCTAATAAAGGAGTATTACCCAGTATTGCTATTGCAGTTGTAGCATTTTGCATTATACATCATAATCTAATTTGTAACATTGTTTTGTATCCATTTTTGGTCTGGTATGGGGGAATTCATACACCTCATCAAACACAGGAAACTTGGCTCCTAAGGACCAGGTTATAACGAGGATGGGGTAAACATTAATCATTCCACTAGCAATATAGGGTACTGTTAACATAGTGCTAAATTCTCTCTATATTTATTTTTAAAATGTCGTTGCATTTGGCTCATCATGTGACTCATTGACAGGACTACACTGCATTTTTATGCATTATATCAGGACATTAATAATGCATAATTAAACTCAAATGTTGCATTCAAATACTTCAAATAAGGCCATATAGCAATCACTAGTTAGGGATGAATATTGAAGATGTGGAAATGGAATTTTGCTGACCTACCTTGGAGCATTAAGGAGAAATTATAACAACTTTTCCCCAAAAGATGAAATGCATGAGGTAGAATCCGTAACAGGATAGAATGTACCTTGTTTGTCAAAGGGAGGGGTTTGATGCTGCAAATGAGCTTTTTCTGTCACATATTTATGCTTTTATTATTAACCATAGAGTCATAACAGCACAGAAGGAGGCCATTCAGCCCATCGAGTCCGTGCCAGCTCTCTTTAGAGTAATCCAGTCAGTCCCATTCCCCCGCTCTATGCCCGTAGTCCTGCAAGTTTATTTCCCTCAAGTGCCTATCCAGTCTCCCCTTGAAAACATTGAGTGTCTCCGCTTCCACCACTTCCGTCAGCAGCAAATTCCAGATCATCACCACTCGCTGCATAAAAAAGTTTTTCCTCACATCCCCCCTGTATCTCTTGCCCAAAACCTTAAATCTGTGTCCCCTAGTCCTTGTACCATCAACTAGTGGGAACAGCCTTTCCCCATCTAGTCTATCCAAACCCGTCATAATCTTGTACACCTCTATCAAATCATCCCTCAACCTCCTTTGCACTAATGAAAACAAATCCAGCTTCTTCAACCTGTCCATCCCTGGAACCATTCTGGTAAATCTCCTCTGCACCCTCTCAAGGGCCTTCACATCCTTCCTAAAGTGTTGTGGCCTAACCAGTGCTTTATAAAGGTTCAGCATAACTTCTCTACTTTTGTACTCAATGGCCCAGTAATTCCGTTCCAAACGCGTGAGTACGGTCGGGGTACTCACGCATCTGGCCGGAGGAAATGCCGGTTTTCAGCATGCACAGCGCATGCGGGGAAAACCGGCATTTCCTGTCCTCTGAACGAAGGGGTTCAGAGGCACAGCGCATGCGACTGCACAGGCAGCACGTGCGCAGTGAACTTCGTCGATTTCATTCATGGATTCAGTGAGGGTAAGTCCTGACAACTTGGAAATGAAAAAAGCAGGAGTAAAGCTATCGAGAAGCTGCGGAGGAAGAAGTCTGTCATCGTAGAGCTTCTGAAAGTCATTCTATTTCTGTTTGGGAAAGGGAGGAAAGTTATTTTAAGAAAGGCTGAGGTAAGTTTAAAACGGTTTTTCAGTACTGTAGGTAGAAGGAGCAATTGTGGCTGTGGGCAAGGCCTCATTGAATTTATTTTTATAAAATGTGAAATTTACTGTTTTAAAAATAATAAAATGCTTACAAAATGAAATTGCCATCAGTAATATTTAGTAAGTATGTATGTATGATTGTATGTATATCTGTATATATTCCATTAAGGATGTGCATTTATGTATGTATTCCTTTCAGTACGTGGATGAATGTATTTATGTAATGATGAATTTCTGCAAATGTAATTTATTAGAAAAGGATCTAGGCCTGTGATATTCATCAGGCGGGAAGGATGCACTTGCAAGCCGTTAAAGCATGCTTCCTGGCATAGGCCGAGTTGATGTTATAGGCACTCAGTTTATTAAAATAACTAACAACTATTTCCATTTACTCCGTACAGGTACGTCTGTGTGAGGAGTAGTCCTGTGAGCGAGAAACATGCCCTGTTGTAGAAATTTTGCCGTGATGCTATTTGTGTATTTGCTTCAAAGAAATAGGAATGCCAGGGAGCAACGTAGAAGATTGAGGAACCATGAACGTCTCCTGATCAGAAGGAACAACTACCCACCCCACAGAGTTTACAGGGAGAGGCGATCATTTGAAATGCTGTCCGAGGAGTTGTGTATCAGGCAGCTGTGCTTCAGTAAAGAGGCAATTGGACGACTATGTGACATGTTGAAGGCGGACTTGGAGCCACGCTCGAAGACCCGCACTGCCTTGTCAGTGAACATGAAGGTAACCACAGCATTGAACTTCTTTGCAAGTGGATCATTTCAAGCAGGCACCGGTGACATAAGCAACATCTCCAAGAATGCTGTGAGGGTCTGCATTCACCAGGTCACAGAAGACATTTGCCGTAGGATTTCTGATTTCATTATGTATGACTTGTCCACTCGACATCAGAAGGAGATGGCCTTAGCATTTCATCGCATTGCTGGATTCCCCAAAGTGATTGGGGCCGTCGATGGAACACATATTGCATTGAAGGCACCCAAGGATGCACCTGTGACATTCATTAACAGGAAGGGGTATCATTCATTGAATGTAATGATATTATGTGATGCGCACCTGAGGATCCTAAACGTTAATTCAGGACACCGGGGAAGTAATCATGACTCCTTCGTCCTCCGTAACTCTAAATTGTATGATTCTCTCAGCAAATTGCCTACAGGATCTGCATGGATATTGGGCGACAAGGGCTACCCGCTAAAACCATGGCTGATGACCCCCTACCGCAATACCAATAATCAGTCTCAGGAGAGATACAACCATGCACACGTGACTACATGTCAAGTGGTGGAGAGGACAATAGGAGTTCTGAAATCACGCTTCCGGTGCCTGGATAGGTCAGGGGGGACCTTGCAGTACTCTCACCAGAAAGTGGCAAGGATTGTGCTGGCCTGTTGTGCTTTGCACAACCTTGCCCTGCAGGAAGGACTGACCCTTAACAATGAGGAATAGCTGCCTGTTGAAGTGGAGGATGAAGGCGATGGCAATGTGCATGTTGCCAGGCCTCATGGGGAGGAGCCAAGTGCCGCCAAATCTAAGGCTGCTCGTGAACTGCTGGTAGCCAACACCTTCATGCGGTAGTTACGCCCTGCACCTACCCCTCCCCCCGCAAGGCAAAGACAGAAGCAGGCACATATTAAAGTGAAACAGTGACCTTTTATTGCATCATCAAAAACTTTTCATCTTCAGTTTCGATGTATACAGTGAATAACTTGTAAATTTTAAGTAAAGCTTCTGTACTTTAAAAAAAATTCTAATAATGAACAATGAGGAAGAAATATTGTAAACAGTTCATTTTTTACTTGTCTTGTTGTGCAAGTAAGACATTCAGGATGTTAAGGACCTCTTTTATGCACTTTAATATTAAAGTTAACAGTTTTGAAATCACTTTGTAAACAGGTTTAAGTAATTTTTGTTTGATTCACAGTGAAATGGCAAAATTTGAGATGGGTACTACCTCATGTAATGTTTTCAAACATGTGCATAATGCTAACTGTTGGCAAAGAAAGTGTAAACATTTTACAGTAATTTTTACTTTCTTACTGGAATACAAACATTCAAGGTGGGAACTAGCTAGTTTCTACTTGTGTAACTGTTGTAAAAAATTTTGAAATAAAAGAAATGTTTAAATTGTTTTAAGATTGACTACTGGGTGTACTGCTTAAACGAAAACATATCCTTTCATGCAGAAATAAACATTTAAATTTAAATATGTAAGAAAACATTAAACATTTCAATAAAATATGAGAAATATAACAATTTAACGAATTGGTCACTGGCCTCTGTGGCTGAGGGTTGAAGGAGGCGGAGTGGGCAGAAGGTGACACGCTAACGTTTCCTGCGCCTTTTCAATGCCCTCTGCGGCCGCTGACTCCACGCACTGCTCATCCCGCATTTGAGAGGTACTCTGTCCAGCTGTGGGAATGAAGCAGAAAACATTTGCAAAGGTAAAGCAAGATGTGCCACATCACCGATATTCAGCACACACCTATCCTTCTTCAACGTATAGCTGGGCAGGGCAACTCACTATGAGGGTCAGCAATGTTTGTTTCAGATCCTTCAGCAGGGCAATTGCTAGCAAATCCGCACATCTGTTCGACCCGTTCCTCATGCTCGGTCAAAACCCTCAACATGGCAACACCACCGCCTGTGCGAGTGCGTTCTCTGGCATTGTGAGAACTCTTACTCTGATATTAAAGAAGAGAAAATAGAATCAAACAGCTGCATTTCTGACATGGTCAGCAGAGGCTTTGAAGACTGGGTTGGGTGTTTCTTAAAATCTCTGATTGAAGTTTTACAGCTCAAAACACTGGAATCAAGATAAGAGAACAGAAGGTAACCCTAAGCTGGCCCCAAAGCCATAAAGTTTTATTGCTAGCTCAGGTGACTTTACCATGAATTAACTTTAGAAAATTAAATGCAGAAGCCTTTTGCAATCCAGTTAAAATAAACTCTTAGCAATTTAACAGTACACTTTCATTAAAACTGTATAAACCCTGACACATCGCAACAAGTCACTGAATTTCTTGCGACATTGTTCCGCTGTATGTGGAATGGTGGAGCTCGCGCTGACAGCTTGTGCAACTTCCGACCACGCTGCCATCTGACCTTTTCGCGGTGCCCTCGACTGCTCATTCCCCATGATGCGCAGGCGCCTCGCCTCCACCTCGCTGAGGAGATTTCTGAGGTCATCCTCAGTGAAGTTCTGAGTTCTTTTAATCACGTTAAATGTGGTCATTCCAGCCATCTCACTTTGCTAATTAACTGAACAGAATTAAAAGATTGTTTTCAAGGCTTTAGAAACTGCTCAAACAGCTTCAATTCTCTTTAAAACTTTCTGAGAGTCATCAAAATCATTCAAAAGTTTTTAAAAGTTTATAAAAGTTACCAAAACATTGATATAAATACACAGAACCTACCTGCACTTCTGTTCTGTAAGAAAGAGTGCTCTCCAGCTGCTTTCACAGATTATGGGCGTGTCCAATTACAATGAGACCTCAAGGGGCGTGTCTCACTTGCACAGCGCGCTACAGGCTTCGCGCTGGCTGCACTCCTCGGCGGCGTGACGTCATATGCTGCCCGGGATTCTTCTCTTTCAAAAAGGAATTCCAGGCGTCCCTGGAGGTGAATGGCAGGCGCGTCGGGTAAGTGCAGATCGGGGGCTTGCACGCGCGGCAAGCCCCCGATCCTAATTTCTGCCCCGTTACCTCTATTTATGAAGCCCAAGATTCCATATGCTTTGTTAACCACTCTCTCAATATGTCCTGCCACCTTCAGGGACCTATGCACATTAACTCCCAGGTCCCTCTGTCCCTGCACACGCTTTAAAACTGTGCCATTAAGTGTATATTGCCTCTCCCTGTTCCTTCTGCCAAAATGCATCACCTCACACTTCTATGTATTAAATTCCATCTGCCATTGTCTGCCCATTCTGCTAGCCTTTCTATGACCTGTTGCAGTCGATTGGTATCATCATCACTGTTTGCCACACCCCCAAGTTTGGTGCCATCGGCAAATTTAGAAATTCTACTCTGTATTCCAATATCCAGGTCATTTATGTATATCAAAACAATCAGTGGTCCCAGCACAGACCCTTGAGGAACACCACTGCGCACGATCCTCCAGTCTGAAAAACAGCCATTTACCACAACTTGCTGTTTTCTATCCTTAAGCCAATTTCTTATCCAAGCTGCCACTGACCCACCTATTCCATGAGCCTCAATTTTGTTAACCAGCCTTCTAAGAACATAAGAACATAATATGATTCAATTTTATATTAAGTTTGAGAGTGATGTAGTCCAATCTGAAACTAAGGTCTTCAATCTAAACAGAGGAAACTACAAGGGTATGAGGGACAAGTTGGCCATGGTAGATTGGGAGACTACACTAAAAGGTATGAAGGTGGACATACAATGTCTAACATTCAAGGAAATAATGCATAATTTGCAACAAACAGATATTCCTCTAGGGCATAAAAACCCAAAAGCAAAAGTGATCCAACCATGGCTAACAAAATAAATTAAAGCTAGTATTAAGTCAAAGGAGGAAGCTTATAAAGTTTCGAGAAAAAGCTGTCAGTCTGAGGATTGGGATCTTTTTAGAAATCAGTAAAGGGGGACCAAAATTGATAAAGAAAGGGAAAATGGAATATGAGCACAAACTAGCGAAAAATATAAAAATGGATTGTAAAAGCTTCTATAGGTTTGTGAAAAGGAAAAGACTGGTGAAGGTAAATGTAGGTCCTTTACAGTCAGAGACAGGAGAATTTATAATGGGGAATGAGGAAATTGCAGAGAAATTAAATAAATACTTTGGGCAGGATTTTCATTGAGCCATGGAGGCGGGATTGGAGGCGTGTGGGGGGTTAAAATCTTGAAATCAGGTGGCACAAACCCATCCCGCCCCCAACCCGCCTCCATGCCAGTTTCAAAGGAGGCGGGTACCCAACCTGCGCTTGGACCCGCCTCCCCGAGGCAGGAAGGGGATTAGTGCCAATTAACTGCCTGTTAACAGGTAGTTAACAGGCAGTTTTTAGCCTAATCCCTATTTTTATTGGTGAAGTGTAGGATTCCCGACAGCTCCAAACCACGCCAAGTTAGCAAGGCGGGCCGTCGGGATGAAGGGCTTGGAGGGGTCGAGATGTCCGGTGTTCAGGTGAGTGATGGGTGCATGAGTATAGAGGTAAGTGTGTTTGGTGTGTGTAAAGTGTTTAAAGAAGTTTTACTTACGTGTACTTACCTTTACAGCCTTCATTCCTTCAGGTCTCAGGAGTCCCTCATCTCACTGGCACAGAAAGCAGAATGGCTGCGATCTGTCAAAATTTGCAGCATTCAGCTTTCTGTTCCGGCGAGATCTCTAAATCATCCTGAGAGGAAGGAATTAAATTAGAGTACAGATTGTCAGTGTTTGACAGCTTCAAACAGCTGTGAAACGCTGATATTTCATCTGTCAAAAGCTCTTGACAGATGAAATGTCAATCTCTGACGTCACCTGTTGCCTGGTGGCCCTTAATTGGCCTGCTGAGCCCGCTGGGTGGGCTCAACAAGGTCAATCAAGTGAAAATCGTGTGGGTTGGCCACAACTCGATGGAGGTGGGACTACAACCCCGAAAGTTGTAGTCCCACCTCCTACACGCCTCCTCATTGAAAATCCAGCCCATAGTTTCTGTCTTCACAGAGGAAGACACAAAAACCTCCCAGAAATATGAGAAAACCAAGGGTGTGGCAAGAATGAGGAACTTAAAGAAATTATTATTAGTAAAAAAACAGTAAAAGCAAAATTAATGGGACTAAAAGTCGATAAATCCCAAGAACCGGATGACCTACATCCTAGGGTTTTGAAAGAGGTGGCCATTGGGATAGTAGATGCATTGGTTGTCATCTTCCAAAATTCTATAGATTCTGGAACGGTTCCTGCAGATTGGAGGATAGCAAATGTAACCCCGCTATTTAAGAAAGGAGGGAGAGAGAAAACGGGGAACTACAGACCTGTTAGCCTCACATCAGTAGTTGGGAAAATGCTGGAATCTATTATAAAGGATGCAATAACTGGGCATTTAGGGGGAAAAATTCAGTATCGCCCCGTTTGGGGCGCGATTATCGGCCGTGCGCAAAGTTTAGCGCCTGGCGCTAATTATCACCTCCAACTGCAAACTTGGCTTTTATCGCCCTCGGGGTTGATTGGAGCACTAAATCAGGTGCTACACACCTCTCTTTAGACTCAAAGGCCGAGGAGCGAGGCGCTACCTCAGAGCACTGGCGAAGCTCATGTGATGTCAGTCAGCAATGGAACACAGACACACTGGTGCCGGCCAGTTCTTAAAGGGGAGGGATGATCTTATTCTCCATCCACATCCTGCTCATTGCAGCCTTGAATCTTGGCCTGGAGAGACCTGTACATCAAATCTGCTGGAAAGAACAATGGAGAGACCCAGGGAAAGAGCTCAGAGTGCAGCCCCCACAGTCTCTTCTAAACCGATACAAGGAAGGGCAAATCAAAATGAACCTGCAAAGTGCTGCTCAGAACCCAAAACTCATTGAATCTCTCCAGAAGTCACTCTCTCTCGGAATGCGTGGTGCAAAAATGTCACCAACAGAAAAAGGCAGGAAGCGGTCACCTTTAAATAGTGCTCCCCCAGTCCCTTCCTGACTGCAAAACACTCCCGTCAACCTGTCATTGCTAGCGGCAGGCGGTAAGGCAGGGGGCTCCACTCAATATCCGGTCTGGGGTGCTACCGGGGCATTGCACACTCGACTGATGTCACGATCAGCCGGCGCAGGAGATCATGGCGGTAGTGTTTAGCGCCGCCACAAAATGTCTAGTTAATTATATGAGCGGCGCAAACATCGCCACACACAGGCACTAGTTGCTTTGTGCCCCATTAGCACCCTCTTAAGGCACTAACGAGAGGCGCAAACCAACTGAATTTTTCCCCTTTAGAAACTAATAGTAAGATTGGGCGGAGTCAACATGGATTTATGAAAGGGAAATCCTGTTTGACAAACCTATTGGAGTTCTTTGAGGATGTAACTAGTGGAGTAGGCAAAGGGGAACTGGTAGATGTGGTGTATTTGGATTTTCAGAAGGCCTTCGATAAGGTCCCACACAAGAGGTTGGTGAACAAAGTTAGGGTACATGGAATTGAGGGTAATACACTTGCATGAATTGAGAATTGGTTGACAGACAGAAAACAAATAGTAGGGATAAACGGGGCTTTTGCAGGATGGCAGGCTGTGACTAGTGGAGTACCGCAAGGATCGGTGCTTGGGCCCCAGCTATTCACAATCTATATCAATGATTTGGATGAGGGGACTAAATGTAGCATTTCCAAATTTGCTGATTACATAAAGCTAGGTGGCAGTGTCAGTTGTGAAGAGGATGTGAAGAGGTTTCAAGGAGATCTCGACAGGCTCAGTGAATGGGCGAGAACACGGCAGATGGAATATAATGTGGATAAATGTGAAGTTATCCACTTTGGTAGAAAAAACAGAAAGGCAGAGTATTTCCTAAATGGTGAAAGATTGGGGAATGCAGATGCTCAAAGGGACCTGGGTGTCCTTGTACATGAGTCACTGAAAGTGAATGTGTAGGTGCAGCACGCCATTAGGAAGGCAAATGGTATGCTGGCCTTCATTACAAGAGGATTTGAGTACAGTAGTAAAGAAGTCTTACTCCAATTACATAGGGCCTTGGTGAGACCACACCTGGAGTACTGTGTACAATTTTGGTCTCCTTATCTAAGGAAGGATATACTTGCCATAGAAGGAGTGCAACAAAGGTTCACGAGATTGATCCCTGGGATGGCGGGACTGTCGTCTGAGAAGAGATTGAGTAAACTAGACCTGTATTCTCTTGAATTCAGAAGAATGAGAGGGGATCTCATTGAAGCATACAAAATTATTACAGGGCTTGATAGGGTGGATGCTGGGAGAATGTTTCCCTTGGCTGTGGAGTCTAGAACCAGGGGCCACAGCCTCAGGATAAAGGGTAGGCCATTCAGGACTGAGATGAAAAGAAATTTCTTCACTCAGAGGGTGGTGAATCTTTGGAATTCTGTACCCCAGAGGGCTGTGGAGGCTCAGTCATTGGGTATATTCAAAACAGAAGTTGATAGATTTCTGACTAGTAAGGGCATCAAGGGATATGGCGATAGGGCCGGTGAATGGAATTGTGGCAGAAGATCAGCCATGATCTCATTGAATGGCGGAGCAGGCTTGAAGGGCTGAATGGCCTACTCCTGCTCCTATTTCTTATGTTTTTAAGCTGCCACTGACCCACCTATTCCATGAGTCTCAATTTTGTTAACCAGCCTTCTATGTGGTACTTTGTTAAGCATCTTCCAAAAATCCATGTAGACAACATCCATTGCATTCCCTTCATCAATCCTGCCTGTTACTACATCAAAACATTCAATTAGATTAGTCAAACATGATCTGCCTTTTACAAATCCATGTTGGCTCTCCTTAATTAGCTGAAACCTCTCCAAGTGCCCGTTAATTTTTTCCTTGATTATTGTTTCTAAAACTTTACCCACCACTGATTTTAAACTGACTGGCCTGTAGTTACTAGGATTGTCCTGACACCCTTTCTTGAACAATGGTATCACATTTGCCACTTTCCAATCCTAAGGCACCTCCCCTGCATCTAGGGAAAATTGGAAAATTATGGCAAGCCCTTCCACTATCTCCTCTCCCAATTCCCTTAGCAACCTGGGATGCAAGCCATCTGGACCAGGCAACTTGTCCACTCTAAGCATACCCAACCTTTCTGGTACATCCTTTCTATCAATTTTCACCACTTTCATTGCTTCTACCTTTTCCACTTCTACCGATATTTTGTCAGCATCCATCTCCTTAGTAAACACCAATACAAAGTATTCATTGAGTATTCTAGCCTTGCCCTGCGCCTCTAAGCATATATCACCTTCTTTGTCTCTACTAAGCCCCACCCCACTTTTTACTACCCACTTACTGTCTACATGCCAGTAGAAGATTTTTAGGTTCCCTTTTATGTTAACCACCATTTTACTCTCATATTCCCTCTTTGCCAATCTTATTTTCATCTTCACATCTCCTCTCAACTTATTGTATTTAGTCTGGTTCTCCCTTGAAGAATTCACTTGACATGCATCATACACCCTTTTTTTGTTTCATCATCTTCTCTATCTCCCTCGTCATCCAAGGAGCCCTTGCTTTGGTTCCCTTACCCTTCCCTCTTGTTGGAATGTACCTAGCCTGTACTTGGAACATCTCCTCCTTAAAGATCACCCATTGTTCCATTACAGTTTTTCCTGTCAGTCTTTGGTTCCATTTTACCCTGGCTAGATCGTTTCGCATCCCATTGCATTTAGCCCTATTCCAGTTTAGAAGTTCTACTCTAGATTGTTCCTTGCTTCTCTCCCATTGCTAATCTAAATCTTATGATATGATGATCGCTTGTACCCAAGTGTTCTCCCACAGACACTTGGTCGACCTGGCTCACCTCATTCCCCAGCACCAGATCCAGCATATTAGGCCCTGGTCTCTCACTTGTTTCCCGACTGAGGTTTATAATTTTGACACTGTTATTCCAGATTGATTGTTGGAGTATTTATTGTAAAAAAAAATTAAAAAATAGTGATAATATAGTTAAAATCAGGTGAACTTTGGTGGGTTGTCTGTTTTATTTTGAAAAAACTCTGTGGAGTCACCATGCACTTCAATCCTTTGATAACTGATCTCTGACTGGCTGTTGAACAGGGGGCTCTTTTTTTCTTTGTGATGAGAAGCATGTGTAATTGTGATTTTTCTTATTGAGTGAACTACTTGGAAGATATGTAATAATCAAAATCATCAGAAAACTGGGAGTTTTCCATGATTATTAGGGGTTATTGTAAAAAGAGAAACAATGCAGATATTTGAATTCTTGCAGAATAACTCGCATCCCAATAGATTATATCTTGGCTAACTTTAGGGGGACGAAATTTATTATTGCCCATGAATGGGCGCTAACTTCCATTAATGATTAATTTTAGATACATTTGGAAGATTATTTAGCAAATGGTTAAACTGATAATTTAACTGATAACCACATCCTTATTAGTGGTGGTTTATTCTTTGACTTTTAATAAATGACTAGTAAGTTATTTTCACGTCTCTCCCAGATGAATGGTAAATAGCCCATGGTGTGTGTGGATGTATACACACATAAAATGTAATTCCTAATTATACAGAAAGAAACACTAAGTCAATAACTTGGCTCTAGTAGTCATTGCATGCTTCAGCCCTGGTGATGAGGAAGTTTCCATAAAGAATGTAAAGATTCATCATCAGGCACATCCTTTAGCAGTTGCCTGAAGAGCAGCATGGACAGAGGTTTAAGAAGGCTATTCATCCAACCATCTTGGCCATAATTGGTTCATGGGCTGGGGAGTCTGTATAAGGGGGAAAATATTGGTGTGAATCCCTCAGAGCAGCTGCTGGCAATATCCAACAATTACGTTGACTTTCAGTTGTAATGATTGTTTAAAAAGTAGGGAGCAGCTTTAACTTCATAACTGCTTAGTTTTTCTCATCCCCTGATAGTGCTGACTCATGCTGCAGCATAAATGCTGGTTGGCCTTCGAGATGTTGCCTAGGTGGACAGCTGCATATGTGAACCTATGGTGTGGAGATGCCGGTGTTAGACTGGGGTGAACAAATGTAAGAAGTCACACAACACCAGGTTATAGTCCAACAGTTTTATTTGAAATCACAAGCTTTCGGAGCGCTGCTCCTTCGTCAGGTGAAGTGGAGAGATGCATAAAGACACAGCTTATATAGTCAGAGAATAATGCCAGATGATTACAGGTAATCTTTCTAACTGCCATTTATCACACCTTGACAGAGAGATAATCACAGCAATCAAAGGAGTGAATGGTGTCCAAACAGGTTAGTCAGGAAAACATTACATCGAAGAACAATGAGGTGGGGTCACAAGGGGTCAAATGTTGCAGATGACATAAAGCCTACAAAAATAAAGAAATCACCCTTGTGCATTCCCTTAGTGCCTGTTCCGTCTGCCTTTGCCTCTCCTTGTGCTCCTATGAGGTGCTTCCCTAGTGACTGCAGCATGGGTGGTGAAAGGCTGCTGACCTTCAATTGAGGAGACTGCAAATGGCCTTGGAGGGCAACCTCGAACAGCTCTGGGCCTAGAAGGCTTCAGCCTACACCATTTAAGCCTGGGCTGCAGTAGTCTGGGCTGGCTCTCAGACACGCAACAGCAAGGGCACTGGCGGACTGGCAGGGGTGGGAATCCTGGGAGAGGACAGGAGGTTCATACTCCATGGAGTCGCTGCCATTTTCCCGGGGTGGTGCCTCAGCAATATTAGTAATCTGTTGAAGAACAGATTGCTGGAGTGCTGTGATGCCCTGCAAGCCTCTTTGAACACTGGTATCCACAGCCACGATGGCAGCAGTCTGAGCTTGCATGGCAGCAAGCTGAGATTGCAAGGCAGCAGTCTGAGCTTCCACTGCAGCACTCAGACTTTTGGTGGAAACTGCTTGTGCTGTAATGGAAGCTGAGACATTGGTCATCAGATGCTGCATCATGGTTGGTTCCACAGGTGTGCTGATGGAGGTGACCACACATTCCATGTTGGAAAAGATGGGCTCCAAGCTCTGCGCAAAGCCCTGTGCCAAGTTGGTGCTGGCCTCCTCCATGCTCCTTGACTTTGACCACAGGCTTTCTGGCAAGCTTTCCTGTGCACCAAGCATTTGGGTGTGTACACCCAGCAGCCTTCTTCTATAGCCTGGCTCATTGAAGTCCTCATTTAAGCTCTCTGCAGCAGAACCAATGTGCAATCTTGCCCTGCGGTGAGCTGCCACCTGCACTATCCATTCCCCTGCCCTGGTTCCTGCACACTTGTGCCCGGTGCCTCCCCATGTGCAGATCCCGCCTCTACCCTATCCTCTAAAATACTTGCAGTGTTAATATCTGAGCTAGTGGCTGCGACTGTGAGATCGAGTGACAAAGACTCTTCATCTTTACTTTCTTCTTACTTTTCCTCCACTGCCTGGGCAGGTTCCAGTTCTTGAGTATCTGAAATGAAAAATGGACAACGGTTGGGTTGTGGTGAGGGGAGAGGAGAAAGTAAGAAGTTTATGCTTACACCATCTGCAGATTCTCAGTCGGAAAAGGTTGAGGGATGAGGGAGAAGTGGGATGAGAGAAGGAGGATTAGGTATGCCGATACCCTCATCATTGATTGCTTCATCCCCACCAGTGGCCACGGCCTCAGCGATGCCCCTTTCCATGATGGCCAGCACGGTCTCCTCCATGGGGGTTCAAACATGCAGGCACGCTTGTCCTCCTCCAGTTAATTTTTGGTGCCTTCTGTTATGCACCACCTTCTACATAAGAACATAAGAAATAGGAGCAGGAGTAGGCCATTCGGCCCCTTGAGCTTGCTCCGCCATTCAGTAAGATCATGGCTGATCTTCTACCTCAATTCCACTTTCCTGCACTATCCCCATATCCCTTGATTCCCTTAATATCCAAAAATCTATCGATCAAGAAAAAGGGATGTGTGTCAGTGAGTGTCATGCAATATTTTTGGGTGGTGTGTCTGTGGTTGAATAGATGCTAGTGTGTGCAAGCTTTGTGATGTAGGATGAGGTTTGCAACAGTGCTAAGTGTGTGTGGATGAGGTAAATCATATGAATGGTAGGGTTGAGTCCTGATTGATAGAGGTTGTTGGTAGATGGGTGACGGGGGTGCAGGGAATTGAGCAGTTGATGAGGCTAGTGGTGCAATTGCTAGGATATGGCATTTGAAGATAAACTCACTGACCATGACAACTTGTGTGATATCATTAAACTTCTTTCTGCATTGCATCCAGGTTCTTGCAGCTATACACGTAGCGTTGACCTCCCCCACTATCTCTACCCACTGCCACCTGAGCAAGTGTCTGGACGGTGTAATGATATCAGCAAATAGAGATGGTATTTGCCTGTTCGATTATGATACCTTACCAGCATGATTGCATGTATTGATTGCTTGTGCTTGACCAGCAGAGGGCATGTGACAGAGACAAGCAAGGCAATGCAGTTTAGTTTCAGTTTCGTTCTAGATGCATCACTAGCATGATGTCTCCTGTAAATACTGTATAAAGAGTTGAACAGACTTTAGATTAAAAGACATTCTCTTTCATAAATGTCTCGTCATTGAACCCACAAAGAAATCAATACATGGTGTCAGAAGTGATTGAAAGAGATGAAGAGAAAAAATCTGAAGTTAAATCAGCTCTCCACAAATTAGCAAGCCAAAAGAGAACATCGTTGCTTACCATTAGAGAATAGCTAACGAAGTGAAAAATGGAAGGTTTGCTCCCACCGGCGACGCTTCAGTTGACAGGTAATGTGGCTGAAAATTGGAGAAGGTTCAAACAATGTGTGGGGTTGTATTTATCAGCAATCGGAGCTGACGAGAAAGGTAATAAAAGGAAATCGTCACTGTTCTTACATGTCGTGTGTGATGAAGCGCTGGAGGTGTATAATAACTTCACATTCGCTGCTAATGGAGACAAAATGAAGCTAGATAAAATAATGGAACAGTTTGAGGCCTACTGCATACCTAAACGTAACGTGATGTTTGAGAGGCACAGATTTTTCACATGTGTACAGAAAACGGGTGAGACTATTGATCAGTATGTGACTGAACTGAGAAACAGAAGCAAAACATGTGAATTTGGGGGACTGACAGACTCGCTGATAAAAGACAGACTGGTGTGTGGTATTCCAGATAATGGTCTAAAGGAAAGACTGCTAAGAGAGCAAGATCTAGACCTGGGAAAAGCCATAGCACTGTGTAGGGCTACAGAGACTGTGAAGTTGCAGGCAAAGGAGCTGTTCAGTGACAATAGCTGCAACATGGATGCAGTGAGTAAGAACGGACACAAACCGTTTAACAAAAAGAGCCAATGTGAAAAAAGAGGCGTGGCCAGCGAACAAAAATGAAAGGGGCAATCGAAAGTCATGTAGTCGATGCGGTACACAGCATACACCAAAAAAGTGTCCAGCATATGGTAAAACATGCAATAGTTGCAACAAGAACAACCATTATGCCCGTTGCTGCAAGAACCAAGCGCAACAAAGCAAGGTCCATGCAGTAGATGAAAGCGAGATAGAGGAGTTCAATGTAGATGTTGTGTCTGAAAACAAAGAAGAAAAAAGAGACTGGATGTTGACACTAAAAGTGAATGACATACACATTCCATTTAAATTGGATACTGGAGCACAAGTTAATGTGATATCAGAGACTGATTTTAAGAAAATTAGACCCAGACCAAAGATACATGGAATAAAAGTGAAAGTGACAGGATACACAGGTACTGATATACCAGTGAAAGGAAGATGCATTGTCAAAGTAACACACAAGGACAGAGAGCACATGCTAGCATTAATCGTGGTGCCAAAGGATATGCAAGCCATACTAGGTTTAAAAGCCTGTGAGAGACTGAACCTGGTAAAGAGAGTCCTCGTTGTGGAAAGCGAAGGAGAGACAGTCTATGATGAACTGAATGTTGCATACACACCGGGTAAGCTGATGTATACAGCAGACACGTTGTCCAGCTGTTGACCCAGGAGAGCCAGCAAACACAGTGAAAAGACTGATGTACAAGGCAAAAGACAGTGGAACTGACTTCTACCAGAGCATGCTTGTATACCGCACAACGCTGCTCGAGTGTGGTATGTCACCAGCCCAACTCCTGATGGGACGTCGGCTAAGGTCAAACCTACCCATCCCGGAGAACCTCCTGAAAACAAAAGAGGGGGAGAAAGTGAGGAAGTTCAAAGAACAACAGAAAGAAAAGCAAAAGTACTACTATGACAGAGGAACACAAAACCTACCTGAACTCCACACTGGTGACCAAGTAAGGTTCAAAGACAAAACAAACACATGGACTCAGAAGGGAACTGTCCTGAGTGAAGTTCAACCAAGATCATACACCGTTCAGACAGATGAGGGTGCTGTTCTGAGAAGAAATCATCGAGATCTTCTCATGGGACCAGCCACAGCAGGTCAAGAGACTGATACTGTTGAACAACCTGATCACACAGCTGAGAAACCATCATCTGAGGCAACAACTCAGATTCAAGGACAATCAATCAGAAAATCCTCAAGACACGTGAAGCCTCCTGAGAGACTCATTGAGCAAATTTAAGGACTATTGTTATAGAAGGAAGTAATGTTATCTTATTCTTTCTTCAAGTTCAAGTGTATTGACATATTTCATGTGAACACACAAAGCAAGGTTAAAAAACCTTGATCATGATAATGATAATGTAAGTTCATTAAGTGTTACAGTTAAAATGCAGATTAATACAAAGAAAACATGTTGTTAGTTAAAAGTAAAATACTTTTGTTTTAAGAAAAGGAGATGTAATGATATCAGCAAATAGAGATGGTATTTGCCTGTTCGATTATGATGCCTTACCAGCATGATTGCATGTATTGATTGCTTGTGCCTGACCAGCAGAGGGCATGTGACAGAGACAAGCAAGGCAGTGCAGTTTAGTTTCAGTTTTGTTCTAGATGCATCACTAGCATGATGTCTCCTGTAAATGCTGTATAAAGAGTTGAACAGACTTTAGATTAAAAGACATTGGCCTAGAAATTCAGTGCCCTTAGCACTTTGCGGCGCTAGAGGGCCTAGCGCTGCAATTGGCGCCGGTTCCTAAATTGCCTGGGGCCCTTCCGCGGCGGTAGACCGGTAGCGCTGCGCCGGCACCGATGACGTCATCGGTGTGCGCAGCGTCCCGGTTGCCGTGGTAACCCGGCCCCAAGCCGAAATTCAGTTGCGCCCGCCTCGCCCGTGGCAGGCGCAACTAAGACTCTGGCAACAGAGTCTTCCCCCAGTGTGCGCCGGCGCATAAAGGTGGAGCGGCGGCCGGCCGCGTTCCCGGCGGCCGGCTGCCCGCACCTCCCTTCCCGGACTCCTGCATTCCCCCCCCGTGGCCCTGATCAGTGTCTCATGCGAGCCCGGCACTTCCCCGAGGTGCCGGGCTCAGATGTCGGGTCAATCCGCCGGACAGTTGTCGGCTGCAGGCAGCTCCTCCTTAACAGGAGGAGGAGGCCTGCAGTTCCCCCGCCTGCCACACCGCATCGGGTGCCGCAGCGGGGGATTAGCGCCGGGAAACCCAAGTTCACGCCCGTTTTGAGGCGCTAAAGGAGGGTTTTAGCGCCCGCCGCCGTCTGGGCCCGGTGCACCCGAATTTTCGTCAGGCGCTGCCGCATTACCGCTGGCGCAAACTTTCTGGCGCTACAGCCCTGGCAAGACCAGAACCCAATTTCTAGGCCATTGGCCTAGAAATTGGGTTTTGGCTTAGCCAGGGCTTTAGCGCCGGAAATTAGTGCCGGCGCTAAGTCCCCTGCGCGCGCCAAAAATTCAGTGGCGCCGCGCCCAAACGGCTGCCGGCGCTGCTGAAGGGTCTTAGCGCCTGGAAAAGGGCGCTAACTGCCGTTTCGCGCCGCAATTCCGGCGCTGCAGCACCCGATGCGGTGCGGCAGGCTGGGGAAGTGCAGGCCTCCTCCTTCCGTTAAGGAGGAGCTGCCTGCACCCGGCCGCGGCCCGCGCAAATCTGCTTAAAAATGAGCCCGGCACCTCGGACAAGTGCCGGGCTTGCATCTGTTCCGGGGGTGGGGGGGGAGAGAAGTCCGGGGAGGGAGCTGCGGGCAGGCGGCCGGCGGGAAAGCGGCCGGCCGCCGCGGGGCCTTTAATGTGCCGGCGCTAACTGCAGTAAGGCACCTCTGACAAAACGCTGGTTGCGGCTGCCACGGGCGAGGCGGCCGCAACTCAATTTCGGAGTTTGGGCGGGTTACCACGGCAACCGGGACGCTGCGCACACCGATGACGTCATCGGTGCCGGCGCAGCGCTACCAGAGCAACGCCGATTTAGGGCCCCAGGGAATTTCACTACTGGCCATAACTCCGGCGCAAGGCCCTCTAGCGCCTCAAATGAGGCGCTAAGGCTACTGAATTTTCAGCCGATTCTCTTTCATAAATGTCTCGTCATTGAACCCACAAAGAAATCAATACAGACGGCTTCCGCCCCTCTGAGGATACAGGACATCTCTCCTCCATTCCACCTCTTCCACTAAGACCTCCAGTGCAGTGTCTGAAACCCTTGGTGCACACTCTCTACGATGGTCAGTGATTGTTGAATCTTACACAGCATACTTTTGAAAATACTTACAGCACCTATTCCAGCCATAATGCACCTTCCTTTTAAGTTGCGCTAGGCACTCGCTATATCAGGCCCCCTGCTGATGCATGCAGCCAATGAACAGCATGGGAAGTGCTGGCTGAATGCAGCAATCATTTAAAACAGTAGGCAGCATGAAATTGACGTCCTGCCTGCATCGCAGTGAACAGGCGAGGGTTAATCGTGCATAGCGATCCCTGTGCCTGTTTTCGGGGTTATTCAATTTAACCCGTATGGCCTACTTCTTAACCCCATGCCACTAGTTATAAAGCCAAGGATCCCACATGCCGTTTTAACAGCCTTCTCAACTTGACCTGCCACCTTCAAAGACATGTAATCCCTAGGGCTCGATTTTCATTGAGCCGTGGAGGCGGGCTTGGAGGCGTGCGGGGGGCTAAAATCGCAAAAACTGGCGGGCAGGACCCCCCCCTGCCTGGTTCTCGACTCCGAGCAATTTGAACTCAGTCGTGTCTGATGGTCCCAACTCCGTCCCGCATCCAACAGGCGGGACTGGTCGTTAAGGCCCTTAACAACCACTAAATGGCCTCTATAATCCTATTTTGAAAGGCCCTTGCGAATTTAACACTTTTCCCCATGAAACACGCCTGATGGGAAACACAAATGTGAAACCTGGCGGGAGCACTATTGGATTGCTGACTATCAACTGCAGGTCAACCATTAAAGAGGAGATTTGATCAGCCATGATTTGCAGGCGGCAGGACTTAGTGGTCTCAGGTCTGGGACAACTTTTAGAAGGCTTAACCACACCTGTGGAAGGTTGGAGCCTCACAACCATCTTCAGTGTGACCTCCTGGGAAACCCCTCTCCACACTTTCACTCAGCACTTCCTCAACTGAGGCATATTCCAGAAGCATGGCAAACAGTTAATTCCTTTCCTCCTGGACATCAGATTCAGATGCAGACCAGCCGCGGCAGCAGCAGAACCATGAAAAACAGCAGCACCAACAGCAGGAGCATCAACAGGAGCGGCAAGCTGCTGCTCACCCACCTGAAGATGCACAGGCCAGAAGGCACCAGCGCGCAACAACATTGCTGCCCGGGATGCAAGGGATGCATTCATCCTGGCCAGATTTGCTTAGCCTAGTCAAACAAACACTTTTGACAATGGCCAAGAACCAGAGGATTCCTAGCACTCTGACCACCATACTGACAGTTGCAAGTATGCCTAAGCCCTCAATGTGGAAGTCCCACTAGCGAAATGACAGATGATACAACTGCACCATTTGCCATCAGAAATTTTATGTACATTACCGAAGTGATGGCATTTTTGCAGTAAACACAAAATTGCACCCAAGTGACTACCCTTGTGACTATTTGTGCAGAATTTTCCTCTTCCACGTGCTCCTACATGGTGCCTCCCCTGTGGCTTCAGCAGATGTGGAGGCCCCTTGCTCACTTTGCTGCTGCTCCTGTCTCGACACCTTTGGCAGGCGTCCTCTGGGGTGGCGAGCCTGTGAGGGCTCGTCAACAGTCTGCTGCTCCTGCGGCTGTGCAGGGGTTGAGACGCCTATCTCACTTGGGTGTGGACTCCGGTGGGGCTCTGACCGAGGGCTCTGCAGTGGCATGGAAATGTGAGCACTTGGAGAGGAGCCCCCACTTCCTTGATGTCTGCCACCAACCTCCCTCTCATGTGTCAGGTCCCCCTCAGCGCCTGCAAGTGGCTGGAGAGCACCTTGCTGCACATCAGGGGGGCCATGGGGACCCGTATCTGCAATGGCAGCCCTACTCAGAAGGACTTCCATGAAGGTCTGGTTTCTCTGTTCAATAGATGCCCATCACTCCTCAAGAGATGTCATTCTATTCTGAACAATGACCATATTTACCATACCCTGGCGACTAAGCTACTCCATGGCTGTAGCCATCCTCTCCTCTACCGTAGCCATCCTCTCCTTTACAGTAGCCATCCTTTCCACGGAGGTTGCCATCCTTTCCGTGGTGATGCGCTCAGGCGCCATGACTCCACAAAGGCTCTGGTCATGGTTGCTATGGACTCCTCCATTCGCTCCACACTCGCAGCAACCCTAGAGACAAAACCTGCCAGAGACTCATGCATCTGTTCCTGGAGTTCCATCACCACTGATCTCATGGATGGACCCAGAGGCAGAGGGTTGACATGCTGCTGAGCTGAGCTGGCAGAGTCCTGCGCCCTCAGACTAGGACTCTCCACTGCTGTCCCTGTCTCCACAATCTGCTGATGCTCACTTGTGAGCTGTGATACACCTGGTGACAACACTACTCTATGTCCCGAAGGTCCCATCTGACGTGTGAGTGTCTGCGCTGGTGCTGGGTGCACAGATTTCTGGTGACGCTGTGCCCTCAGAGGTTGCAGTTTCCTCTGAGGAGTCTGGCTGCTCAGCCTCTTCTTCCTGGCTAGGGGGGACGGATGCTTGTGATGGTCCTGTGGGGGAGTAAAGGAAAGTGTCAGAGATGTGATGCCAAGGCTACATGCACATTGCTTTTTGCAGATGCTCATAAGTCCATCTGTTAGAGCTTCACAATCATTATCAGCGACTCATGCAATGTCAAAGAGAGAGATGGGAAACTTTTCTGTCACCAGCTTGCTGTGTTGCACCCGTCTGTCCGTCCCCCACATGCGCATCATCCTCTAGTCCCACTATTTTGAGTGCCGCCTCCTCCCAGGGGGTCAGGTGGACTGTAGAGGCTGTCCCTCCTCCTGTCCTCACTCGCTCTCTTTTGTTGTGAGCTCTCTTTTCCTGCAATGAGGGAGACAAGTGGAGGTTGAGTGAGAATGAAAGAGTGAGTGTAGAGATTGCATAGAATACATACTTAGAAGGAGACAAAGATGGAGTGAGGTGGCAAGACCAAGGGCCCTCCCTGTGTGTTGTCAGTTGTTTTCATAGCATCAAAGTGAGAGGGAGTTTGAGGGCTGCATAGTCGAATAGTTATGTGAATGTCAGCATAGAGAGAGAGGGAATGGCTAAGGGTGCATGGATGTCAGTGTCAAGTGGGATGTGGAGGAAGAGATTGCTAAAGCTGAGTGCTGGTGAGGAAAGGCAATGGGGGTCAGATTGAGGGTGTTGGGAAATTCATACTCACTTTTCCAGTACGCTGAAGGTCATGAAATCTTTTCCGGCACTGAATCCAGGTTCTGCGGGTGACGCCCAAGGTGTTGATCTCCTCAGCCACCTGCATCCACACTGTCTTAGTGTGCTTGGGAGGCCTCTTCCTCCCTGAGGAAGGGAAGAGCACCTCCCTGTTGGCCCTAGCCCCATCCACCAATGCCTGCAGTGCCACCTCGTCGAAACGAGGAGCTGATCTGGTCCTCCCGCTTGTCATCTTTCCTGCAGGTCCCTCTGACACCAAATGGATAAAGCTTGGAAGCCTGCAGAAGAAGCAAGGCTTGCTGTGGACCTTAAATGCAGCAGCAATGATGATGTCATCGGAGGGGACTTTCAGTCATGAAAAACCCATTTGCAAAGGCTTCCCACACGTTGGAAATCAATTGGCCACTTAAGGTAAAATTGCATCAATCTCCCACATCCATTTAGATTTGTGTGGGAAACACGAAATTCGGATAATGTGACACCTGAGTTAAAATCCTGCCCTAGGTCTCTGTTCCTGCACCCCTTTAAAATTGGACCATTTAGTTTATATTGTCTCTCCTCACTCTTCCTACCTCAATGAAGCACTTCACACTTCTCTGCGTTAAATTTCATCTGCCATGTGTCTGCCCATTTCACCAGTCTGTCTATGTCCTCCTGAAGCCTGTTACTATCCTCCTCAATGTTTACTGCATTTCTGAGTTTTGTGTTATCTGTAAACTTTGAAATTATGCCCTGTATACCCAAGTCCAGGCCATTAATATATATCTCAAAAGTTTATTATGTAGTACATAAGAACATAAGAAATAGGAGCAGGAGTAGGCCATACGGCCCCTCGGGCCCGCTCCGCCATTCAATAGGATCATGGCTGATCCGAACCCAGACTCACGTCCACTTCCCTGCCCACTCCCCGTAACCCCTAATTCACTTATCAGCTAGGAAACTGTCTATCTCCGTTTTAAATTTATTTAATGTCGCAGCTTCCACAGCTCTCTGAGGTAGCAAATTCCATAGATTTATTACCCTCTGAGTGAAGAAGTTTCTCCTCATCTCAGTTTTGAAAGGGCAGTCCCTTATTCTAAGATTATGCCCCCTAGTTCTAGTCTCACCCATCAGTGGAAACATCCTCACCGCATCCACCCGATCAAGCCCCCTCACAATCTTAGATGTTTCGATAAGATCGCCTCTCATTCTTCTGAATTCCAATGAGTAAAGGCTCAACCTACTCAACCTTTCCTCATAAGTCAACCCCCTCATCTCCAGAATCAACCGAGTGAACCTTCTCTGAATTGCCTCGAGAGCAAGTATATAGTTTCTTAAATATGGAAACCAAAACTGTACGCAGTATTCCAGGTGTGGCCTCACCAATACCCTGTATAACTGAAGCAAGACTTCTCTGCTTTTATACTCAATCACCCTTGCAATAAAAGCCAAGATTCCATTGGCCTTCCTGATCAACTGTTGTACCTGCATACTAACCTTCTGTGTTTCATGCACCAGGGCCCCAAGATCCCTTTGTACTGTAGCACTTTGCAGTTTCTCTCCATTTAGATAATAACTTGCTCTTTACTTTTTTCTGCCAAAGTGCATAACCTCACACTTTCCAACATTATATTCCATCTGCCAAATTTCTGCCCACTCACTTAGCCTGCCTATGTCCTTTTGCAGGTTTTTTATGTCCTCCTCACTCACTGCTTTCCCTCCCATCTTTGTATCGTCGGCAAACTTGGATACGTTGCACTTGGTCCCTTCCTCCAAATCGTTAATATAGATTGTAAAGAGTTGGGGTCCCAGCACTGACCCCTGCGGAACACCACTAGTTACTGATTGCCAACCCGAGAATGAACCATTTATCCCAACTCTCTGTTTTCTGTTAGATAGCCAATCTTCCACCCATGCCAGTATATTACCCCCAATCCCGTGATTTTTTATCTTGTGCAGTAATCTTTTGTGTGGCACCTTGTCAAATGCCTTTTGTAAGTCCAAATACACCACATCCACTGGTTCCCCTTTATCCACCCTGTTTGTTACGTCCTCAAAGAATTCGAGCAAATTTGTCAAACATGACTTCCCCTTCATAAAACCATGCTGACTCTGTCCGATTAAATTATGCTTATCCAAATGTCCTGTTACTGCTTCCTTAATAATGGACTCCAACATTTTACCAACCACGGATGTTAGGCTAACTGGTCTATAGTTTCCAGCCTTTTGTCTACTTCCCTTTTAAATAAGGGCGTTACATTAGCAGTTTTCCAATCTGCTGGGACCTTTCCTGAATCCAGGGAGTTTTGGAAAATTACCACTAATGCATCCACAATCCCTACCGCTACTTCACTCAAGACCCTAGGATGTAAGCCATCAGGTCCAGGGGATTTATCCGCCTTTAGTCCCATTATCATACCGAGTACCACCTCCTTAGTGATTTTAATTGTGTTTAGCTCCACCCCCCCATAGCCCCCTGTTTGTCCAGTGTTGGGATATTTTTAGTGTCGTCTACTGTAAAGACTGATAGTACTTTATCAAATGACTTTTGAAAGTCCCTATACACAACATCAACAGTACTAGCCTCATCAAAGAACTCAATCAAGTTAGTCAAATGCAATTTTCCTTTAACAAATACGTGCTGGCTTTCATTTATTAACCCACATTTTTCAAAGTGCCATTTAATTTTGTCTCTGATTATTGTCTCTGAAAGCTTCCCCACCACTGACGTTAGTCTGACTGGTCTGCAGTTGCCAGGTTTCTCCCTTTCCCATTTTTTAAACAGAGTTGTAACATTTGCAATCTTCCAGTACTCTGGCACCAGTCCCATATCTAAGGGGTGGAAGGTTGTTCCGGAGGATTGGAAGGTTGTCAACCTTTTAAAAATCTCCTCTTTACCTATTTTTATCCTATCCAATTTCTCTACTATCTCCTCCTTTACTGTGACATTGGCAGCATCCTCTTCTTTAGTAAAGACAGATACAAAGTACTCATTTAATGCCTCAGCCATGCCCTCTGTCTCCACAAGAAGATATCCTTTTTGGCCCCACCCTTCATTTGACTGTCCTTTTACTATTTATACGTTTATAAAAGACTTTTCTGGGATCCCTTTCATATTACCCACTACTCTGTTCTCATAAACTCTTTTTACCCCTCATTTCCTTTTTCATGGTGTGGAGATACCGGAGTTGGACTGGGGTGGACAAATGTAAGAAGTCACACAACACCAGGTTATAGTCCAACAGCTTTATTTGAAATCACAAGCTTTCGGAGCGCTGCTCCTTCTTCAGGTGAAGTGGAGAAATGCATAAAGACACAGCTTATATAGTCAGAGAATCATGTCAGATGTTTACAGGTAACCTTTCCAACTGCCATTTATCACACCTCGGCAGAGAGATAATCACAGCAGTCAAGGGTGTGAATGGTGTCCAGTTCTCCTCTGTACTTTTTGTATTCAGCTTGGTTCTCTACTGAATTATGGGCCTGGCATCTATCATAAGCCTCCTTTTTCTGTTTCATTTCAATCTCAAGTATCTTTAGTCATCCAGGGAGCTCTAGTTTTGGATGCCCTTCCTTTCCCCCTCATGGGAATGTATCTAGTGTCTACCCAAACGGTCTCCTCTTTGAAGGCCTCCCATTGCTCATTTACTGTTTTACCTGCCAAGATCGATTGCGCTCCACCTGAGTCAGATCCCCTTTCAACACACTGACATTTCTTGGGCCTGGTGACAACAACAACAACAACTTGTATTTATATAGCACCTTTAACGTAGTAAAATGTCCCAAAGCGCTGCACAGGACTATTATAAGACAAAATTTTTTGACACTGAGCCATCTAAGGAGAAATTATGGCAGGTAACCAAAACCTTGGTCAAAGAGGTAGCTTTTAAGGAGCGTCTTAAAGGAGGAAAGAGAGGTAGAGAGGTGGAGAGCTTTAGGCAGGGAATTCCAGAGCTTAGGGCCTAGGCAACAGAAGGCACGGCCACCAATGGTTGAGTGATTATAATCAGGGATGCTCAAGAGGGCAGAATTAGAGGAGCGCAGATATCTCGGTGGGTAGCTTGGAGGGTAGCTAATGTTACCCCACTATTCAAAAAAGGTGGTATAGAGAAAACGGGGAATTACAGACCGGTAAGCCTGACATCGGTAGTGGGGAAAATGCTAGAGTCCATTATAAAAGATGTAATAGCAGAGCACTTGGAAAACAGTGACAGGATTGGACAAAGTCAACATGGATTTACAAAAGGTAAATCGTGCTTGACTAATCTACTGGAATTGTTTGAGGATGTAACTGGTAAAATAGATAAGGGAGAACCAGTGGATGTGGTGTATTTGGACTTTCAGAAGGCTTTTGATAAGGTCCCGCATAAGAGATTAGTGTGTAAAGTTAAGGCACATGGGATTGGGGGCAAGGTATTGATTTGGATAGAGAACTGGTTGGCAGACAGAAAGCAAAGAGTTGGAATTTTTGGGTCTTTTTCTGAGTGGCAGGCAGTGACTAGTGGGGTACCGCAGGGATCGGTTCTTGGACCCCAGCTATTCACAATATATATTAATGATCTAGACAAGGGAACTAGATGTAATATCTCCAAATTTGCAGATGACACAATGCTGGGTGGGCGTGCGTGCTGTGAGGAGAATGCTGAGGAACTCCAGGATGATTTGGACAGGTTGGGTGATTGGGCAGAAGCATGGCAGATGCAATATAACATGGATAAATGTGAGGTTATCCACTTTGGTGGCAAAAACAGGAAGGCAGATTATTATCTGATTGGCAATAGATTGGGAGAAGGGGAAGTGTAATGAGACCTGGGTGTCCTTGTGCACCAGTTGCTGAAGGTAAGCATGCAGGTGCAGCAGATGGTTAAGAAGGCAAATGGTATGTTGGCCTTCGTAGCGAGAGGGTTTGAGTACAGGAACATGGGTGTCTTGCTGCAGTTGTACAGGGCCTTGGTGAGACCACATCTTGAGTATTGTGTGCAGTTTTGGTCGCCTTACCTGAGGAAGGATGTTCTTGCCATGGAAGGAGTTCAGCGAAGATTCATCAGGCTGATACCTGGGATGGCAGGAATGACGTATGAGGAGAGATTGGGACGATTGGGCTTGTACTCACTGGAGTTTAGAAGAATGAGAGGGGATCTCATTGAAACTTATAAAATTCTGACAGGACTGGACAGACTAGATGCAGGAAGGATGTTCCCGATGGTCGGGGAGTCCAGAACCAGGGGTCACAGTCTAAGGATAAGGGGTAGGCCATTTAGGACAGAAATAAGGAGGCATTTCTTCACCCAGAGAGTGGTGAACCTGTGGAATTCTCTACCACAGAAGGCAGTAGAGGCCAATTCATTAAATATATTCAAGAAGGAGTTGGATATATTTCTTAAGGCTAAAGGGATCAAGGGGTATGGGGAGAAAGCAGGGACTGGTTACTGAAATTGGATGATCAGCCATGATCGCATTGAATGGCGGAGCAGGCTCGAAGGGCCGAATGGCCTACTGCTCCTATCTTCTATGTTTCTATGTTTCTACGTTGTGGGGCTGGAGGAGTTTACAGAGATAGGGAGGGGCGAGGCCATGGAGGGATTTGAAAACAAGGATGTGAATTTTGAAATTGAGGCGTTGCTTAACCAATGTAAGTCAACGAGCACAGGGATGGATGGGTGAAACAGAGCTTGGAGAGCTGTGTCGCGCACTGATCATGAAACAGCCTGACATAGTCGTACTCATAGCATCATTCCAGGTGTCATTATCACCATCCCTGGGTATGTCCTGTTCCCTGGCAAAATTAACTCAGCAGAGGTGGTGGGCACAGTGGTCTACAGTCAGGTGCATGTGCTCCTGGGAGTCCTCAACATTGACTCTGGATCCCATGGCTCAGGTCACACAAGGCAAAGTAACATTTCTGCTGATTACTGTCTACTGACCCTACCTTCAACTGACAAATCAGTACTCCTCTATGTTGAAATTTACTTGAAAGAAGCACTGAGGGAAACAAGGGCACAAGATGTACTTTGGGTAGGGGATTTCAATGTCCAATACCAAGAGTGACTGGGTGGTTCCATCACTGACCAAGGTAGCTGAGTCCTGAACAACACAGCTGCTAGACTCGAACAGGAAGGTGTAACCTACCTGACCCCATCGTCGCATGCCTCCCTGCAGACACATCTATCCACAATATCATTGTGAGGAGTGACCACTGTTAGACTAATTTGTTAGATTGCTTTTAAAGTGTATGCTTATAATTTGGTTTGAAACTCTCAATGAAGACATTCCACAAGATAGTTCTTTTTAACAGGCTGTATTGGTAAGTCAAAGATTCAACAGTGAAACAGACCATAGAGTAAAGTCTTGTAAAGAAGCTATCTTCAATAGAGCAAAAAGAACAGATCATACAACACCGATCTGGGAGACACCAGAAGTCTACTAACCTGGAGCAATTCTATCTTGCATGCTCACAGGAGCTTCACAAAATCCAATAACGAAACAGCGTATGACAGCCTAGAGAATGACCTGGCCAACATCTGTGCCTGAGCTAACTAGAGCAGGTAACATTTGTGCCACATAAGTCCCAGGCAATGACCATCTCCAACAGGAAATACCACCCCCTGATTTTCAATGGAGTTGTCATCATTGAATTCCCACCATCAACATCCTGGGGGTTACCATTGACCATAATGTTAACAGGACCATCCATATCAACAGAGACTGGAATTTTGTGATGAGTGGCTTACCTACAAAGTCTATACACTATCTACAAGTTTCAGGTAAGGAGTGTTATGAAATACTCACCATTTGCCTGGATGCAACAACACTCAAGAAGCTCATCACCATCCAGGACAGGGCACTCAGTGTGATCCATGTCCCTGCCACTGGACTCAATAGCCACTCCTTCCAATACCAGTGTACTGTAGCTGCAGTGTATACTATCTACAGGATGCACTACAGTAACTCATCAAGCTTACTTCGACAGCACCTCCCAGCTCTGTGACCTCTACCACCAAGAAGGATAAGAGCAGCACGATCTAGGGAATACCATCAGTTCCAAGTTCTCCTCCAAGTCACAGACCATCACACTTTTCTTTGATTGAAGCTGGGTAAAATCCTGGAATTTCCTATTGTTGGTGCACCATCGGCACAAGGAATGCAGCGGTTCAAGGAGAATGCCCATTACCTTCTTAGGGCAATTAGGAATGGGCATCAACAAGCAGCTTTGCCTGCATTGCCCACATTTCAAGATGAAATAAAACAAAAGTATTTCATTTTCTCCTGGGCATTCTGCAGTCCTCTGGTCTGAACATTGACCTTAACAACTTCAGATCTTAACTATATCCTCCATTTTCTTTAAAGCAAGAATGCTTTTGATGTGGGACGGATCTATCAATGTCTGTGGAGGGGAAGGGAGGTGGGTTGATGTTTGTGGTGGAGACCCTTCACCAGCACACAGCACCGGCTGGGGTCTGAGCTCATCGTATTGAGCTGCTTTTTTTCTCTCTTCCTGGAACTGGCAGGTCTGCCATATTTTGCCAGCATTTTATGTTTAATTTCAAAGCTGCTACATTTGCATCTTGTGTTTTGCGCTTTTTTTTCAACTTCACTAAAATGTCTGCTTATCTTTTAGTCTTCAGTTTCGATGAAGCGTATACACCTGAAATGTCATAACCTGCCTTTTCTCTTTTTAGACGTGACTGACCTGTGCTTTATTTCCAGCATTTTCGGTTTTTATTTCAGATTTCCAGCGTTTGCAGTTTTCTTTTCTTTATTTGTCAACAAGATATGTTTGCATTTGGATTTCCTACCAATTCAAAATTGCTGAAATGCAAACGATGAAGCTGAAGTCTCAGACTTTTAGCCGACCTTTGGAATTTCACACAGGCGTGAATATAAAGCATTAAAACTGCTCTTGAAAGAAAAGGACAATCAAGACATGATGGTCAACCTTTCTTTATATATTGTGTACACTGTGATGCTTGGGGATGATGCTAATAGGCGTTGAGGACTTATTTTACAGCAGTTTGTGGCATTTCACAGCACTGTGGCCTCTGTTGTCATGGTTAAGAGAATTCATTCAAATTTTAATGGTCTTGGCTAAAGTAAATGGAGCTGACAATCCAAAGGAAGGAACCCTCATAAAATTTCTCAGAACGTAAACTAACCGAATCATTTTAATGCAAAATTAGGATGAAAGTAATAAATAATTTTATCGACATACAATGTACAATATGACAGAAATTCAATTTGTACTGCAATGATTGAGCATGTTTAAAATGAACAGTTTAAGTGTAGAATGTATCATAGAATTATAGAATGGTTACAGCATGGAAGAAGGCCATTCAACCCGTCGAGCCCGAGTCGGCTCTCTGCAAGAGCACTTCAGCTAGTCCCACTTCCCCGCTCTTTCCTCGTAGCCTGCAAATTTCTTTCCTTCAGGTACTTATCCAACTCCCTTTTGAAAGCCATGATTGAATCTGCCTCCACCACCCTTTCAGGCAGTGCATTCCAGATCATAACCACTCGCTGCGTAAAGAAGATTTTTCTTGCGTCGCCTTTGGTTCTTTTGCCAATCACCTTAAATCTGTGTCCTCTGGCTCGCGACCCTCCGCCAATGGGAACAGTTTCTCTCTATCTACTCTGTTCAGACCCCTCATGATTTTGAACACCTCTATCAAATCTCCTCTCAATCTTCTCTGCTCCAAGGAGAACAACCCTAGCTTCTCCAGTCTATCCACGTAACTGAAGTCCCTCATCCCTGGAATCATTCTCGGAAATCTGTTCTGCACCCTCTCTAAGGCCACATGCACATGCAAAACATAAAAAAACTATAGGTTTTGCAGATCATTAGGCCAATGTAACAAATATTATACCATGTACTCTTGCAAATGGAACCTTTGAAAGATTGCCACGAGTGTTGCAGGGGTCAGGGGGTGGGTTGGTGGAATGCAGACTTTGAGGTGACCTAATTCAAATTTTCAGGATTGTTTAAACATCAGAGAATACAAGTTAAATTTAGGAGTCAAAAAATGAAAGAAAGTTAGTTATAGTTAACCGATAAAACTAGAGTTAAATATCTTACTTTACAGATACTATTGCCCTATTTCATGCAGATTCCCTGGCGCCATCTGTTGGACGAAGAGCAATGGTGAAAAAGTTTAGACAGAAATTTCAGCCCAGAAGGAAACCATTCAACCTTAGTTTATCAGTAGCCTGGATTTTCCAGTCATCTTAATTTAATATCACTGGTAAAATATGGGTTAGCACTGGTGTTCAAATATATCATTCGTCCTTCAATATCTAAGAAGACAGCGGGTGTTAAATTCGGTTGCGCCCCACTGGGACGCTGTCTTTTAACTTTTTGAAAAGTTAGCGCCCGGTGAAATCGATTGAAAAATGTTGCAAAATTGGGCGTTTTCGCCCCAGGAGTGAAGCAGGGCAGTAAATGAAGCGCTAATGGTCTCAGTGGAGCGCTGCAGGGGGCGCTATTGCCAGAGCGCTACCCAATATCAGCGGACTTGCGTTCAGCAATCAGCCTTCAAGCCTTGACTCGAGCTTAGTCCAGCTCTTAAAGGGGAGGTCATTTCAAGCTGCATCTGCTCATTATCAGCATTGCTGCACTGGAGTGCGACTTCTCAGCTACTGAGACAGCTTTGTGCCATGGCTGCTGCAAGGGAGAGGGAGAGGGAGAGGGCTATTCGATTCAGCGATGTGGAATTGGATATGTTCAGCAGCTTGACTGACAATGTCTCAGCAGAGTTATGGCCGACAAAAAGTTTCCCCAAGATGGCGCCTTTAAATAGCGCGCGTGGAGCCGACTCCCGACTGCAACTCGACAGCTGATGCCAATTTGACAGCTGATGCTGTTGTTGTTAGTGCCAGGCGGTAAGTGAGGGGGCGCGGCCGAATTTTGCATCCGGGGCGCTAATGGGGTGCTGTGCATGGTGATGATGTCATCATCATCAGGTGCGGCTGAGCAGGACGGTACCTACAGGAGCGGGGCGCTAACTCTTAGCGCCTCCGCAAAAACCCGGCCCAATTTAGTGCAAGGCACTAATAGCGCCGTGCCCGGGCGAAAACCCATTTGCGCCCCATGGAAGTGCAAATGGCAGGTGCAAAGCAGCCGAATTTCTCGCGCAGCCTGTTTAAATAACACCTCTGTGGTGGCTCCAAATTCACAGAATTTAGTGCAGTACCTGTACCCGATCACGGTGAATGCGCAGCCAATGAAAGACCTTTGTGATCTGAGGTGTAGTCTGGCCGACATCTGGTGTAGACTAACCTGTTTCCAGAAGGGTCGTGCTCATGATATTTTGGGAATGAAAAGATGTACCCTTGGTCAAAGTATGGCTAGAGTATCCATTGGATGAATGAAACAGAAGGGGGAGTTTTAGCATCATTGCAGTATGATGCACTTCTTGGTAATGATTTAACTGCTAATTGTCACCTTCACCACCTGGTCAAAGTCCAAGGTGTCATTGATGGCACACATATTGTTCTAATTGCTCAATACATGAACTGCAAAAGATCCCACTCAGTTAATGCTCAACTGGTGAGTGACCATCTGCACAGAATAATTCAAGGGTATGCCCTCTTTCCTGACAGCAAGTCATGATGCCCTGCAAGTCAATGGTTATTTGCCAGGTGACCAGGGCTACCTGCTTCAACTTTGGCTCATGACCGCTCTGCAGGATCCATTTACACCAATGGAATGAAGTTACAGTGAGTGAAGTGCATGCTTCCACCAGATACATTATTGAGTATGCAATAGGCATGCTGAAGTTGTGTTACTGTTGCCTGGATAGATCGTTTATGTGTGGGTGGGGGGGAGGGGGGTTGGGAGATGGCGTGGTGGGGGAGATGGTGGTGGGTGGGTGGTGGGTCCAGGGCGGCGAGGTCGGTGGCGGGTCCTGACCCCGCTGCTGGCTCCATCCCGCTCTGTGAAATTACTTTCTATTGATGGGGCTTGTTAAGCCCGCCCAGCGTGTTTCCCGGGCCAATTCGAGGAAGCAGGTCTGGTGACATCATTTCATGACACGTCATCAGCCGGTTTCCTTAAAGGGACCATGGCCAACTTTATTTTGACATTTGTGCTGTCAGTGTTCTACAGCATTGAGGTGCTGTAAACAGTGACAATCACTGCACAAAGGTGCACGGCTGCACCCAGGCTCTCGCATGACTCTCTGCATATGCTTATGGAGGGAGTCACAGCACGCAGGGAGGTTCCCTTCCCTTCCGATGGGCAGAAGATACCTCCCCAGGAAACCAACACAGCCTGGTTGCACATTGCACAGGAGGGCACAAGCAGGGATGTGGTCAGGAGGACCAGGCTGCAGTGGCGCAAACCTTTCAATGATCTCTTTATATCATTAACGTTAGTATAAAGCCACACTCAACCTCATCCTGCTGTGCCTCTCATCACATCCCCATCACTCTGCCTTCCCTATCCTACTCCTGCACATCCTTACTCACACCAACTTACCTTGCACCTCCACCCATCCCTCTCTGTCTACATTATCACTTCTCCATCTCATTAGCCATCCCTCACACTCACCCTCATCCTAGTCCAATCATACCAACTAACAGCGCACAAGGGTAGGCACTTGGGTGTTTTATCCAATGTTCATGATGTGCCTTCAATAACCACAAAACTAGAAGTTATAGACTTTAACAAGTTGGCTTTTAATCACTAAGATCAGAGCTAACATCTCAACACACTGACTGGCTCGCAGGAATGAGTCATACAGATCCTGGGATCTTTATGTAAGAGAAGTCAGGGGCGGAGCCAAGAGCCAAGACCTAGAACCTTCCAGGTTAGTCAGGAAAGAGGAAGTGAAACTATACACCGTGTGGGGGAGGGTAATATACATGAGTGCAAAACGAATACAGGATCAAGACAAACACATTTCATTACATTCACCCCTTCTTTAGATTTAGTCCATCGGGGTGATGTTTCTTAAAAGTTGGCATAAGTGAGTCTGTCAGGAGGTTTTGCGGTTCTCAGTGATTGGCGCAAAGCCGGTTGGGGTGCCTCTAGGGGAGTGGATTCTGGTTCCTCCGCTGTCCGGGCCTCCACAGTGTCTTCCAGGTTATCTGCAGTGTCCTCCAGGTTAAAGTTGGGTATTGATACCTCTGGGCGTCCTGTCTCTTTTTGGTGTAGGTCTTCCTCGGGTAGTCTCTCATCGTTCTCTCCGCTCCCCGAGGGAGCGAGGTCTTTTATGGAAACAGTGTCCTCTCGCCCGTCAGAGTATTCGATATAGGCGTACTGAGGGTTTGCATGGAGGAGCTGTACCTTTTCCACAAGGGGGTCTGTTTTATGGCCTCTCACGTGCTTCCGCAATAGTACTGTCCCCGGAGACATCAGCCACGTGGGTAGAGATATGCCCGAGGTAGATTTCCGGGGGAAAACAAACATCTTTTCGTGAGGGGTAGCGTTACTGGCTGTACATAACAGAGACCTTATGGAGTGGAGCACGTCTGGGAGGACTTCCGGCCAGCGGGAGGTCGGAAGGCCTTTTGACTTAAAGGCTAACGTGACAGCCTTCCAAACAGTAGCATTCTCCCTTTCCACTTGCCCATTACCCCGGGGGTTGTAGCTAGTGGTTCTGCTAGTGGCTATCCCCTTTGAGAGCAAGAACTGGCGCAGTTCGTCACTCATAAATGACGTCCCCCTATCGCTGTGTATGTAGTTCAGCATGCCAAACATGCAGAATAGATTACCGAGACACTTGATGACCGTGGCACTGGTCATGTCTGGGCAGGGAATGGCGAAGGGGAAGCGGGAATATTCATCGATGATATTGAGGAAGTATACGTTACGGTCGGCAGAGGGAAGGGGTCCCTTGAAGTCCAGACTTAGGCGCTCGAATGGCCGTGTGGCTTTGATAAGGTGTGCACGGTCAGGCCTGTAGAAACGAGGCTTGCATTCCGCACAGATGCGGCAGGCTCTGGTCATTGCCCTGACCTCCTCGATGGAGTGGGGCAGATTGTGGGACTTTATAAAATGGTATAGTCGGGTGACCCCTGGGTGACAGAGGTCGTTGTGGAGACCCTATAATTTGTCCGTATGAATGCTGGCACACATTCCCCGCGATAGGGCGCCTGGGGGTTCATTAAGGGCTCCCGGCCTGTACATAATATCATAGTCGAACGTGGATAGTTCGATCCTCCACCTGAGTATTTTGTCATTCTTGATTTTCCCCCTTTGTTTGTTATTAAACATGAAAGCCACCGACCGCTGGTCGGTGAGCAGGGTGAAACGTTTGTCGGCTAGGTAGTGTCTCCAGTGCCGCACTGCCTCCACTATAGCCTGTGCCTCCTTCTCGACAGAAGAATGCCTGATTTCAGGTCCCTGAAGGGTTCGGGAGAAGAAGGCCACAGGTCTCCCAGCCTGATTGAGGGTCGCAGCTAAAGCAAAGTCTGACGCATCGCTTTCGACTTGAAAGGGAACGCTTTCGTCCACTGCACACAGTGCAGCCCTTTCAATGTCCTGTTTGATACTGGTGAAAGCCTCCCGAGCTTCAGCTGATAGTGGGAAGGACGTCGATTTAATGAGGGGTCGGGCCTTATCGGAGTAATTAGGCACCCATTGGGCATAATACGAAAAAAATCCCAGGCACCTTTTTAAAGCTTTGGGATTGTGTGGCAGGGGCAGTTCCTTTAGGGGGCGTAATCGGTCAGGGTCCGGTCCAATTACCCCATCTTCCACCACACAGCCGAGGATACAGAGACAGGTTGTGTTGAAGACACATTTGTCTTCGTTGTAGGTTAGATTCAGCTTTAGGGCAGTTTTTAAAAATCTCGCAAGATTTAAATCGTGGTCTTGCTGGTTGTGCCCGCAGATAGTGACATTGTCCAGATAGGGGTAGGTAGCTTGTAGTTTATTCTCGTCAACCATGCGGTCCATCTCACGTTGGAAGACCGAGACCCCATTTGTTACCCCGAAGGGCACTCTGAGAAAATGGTAGAGGCGTCCGTTCGCCTCAAAGGCGGTGTATGGGTGGTCCTCCGTTCTAATGGGGAGCTGGTGATACGCGGATTTGAGGTCGATAGTCGAGAAGACTCGGTATTGCGCGATCTGGTTGACCACTTCTGATATGCGGGGTAAAGGGTAGGCGTCCAGCTGGGTATAAATATTAACAGTCTGGCTGTAGTCAATTACCATCCGTTTCTTTTCGCTATTTTTAACTATGACTACTTGGGCACGCCACGGACTGGTACTGCATTCAATAATGCCTTCCCGCAGGAGTCTGTCCACTTCCGCCTTGATAAAGTGTCTGTCTTCCAGACTGTACTGTCTACTTTTGGTCGCTATGGGCCTACAGTTCGGAGCGAGATTAGCGAATAAAGAGGGCGGGCTGATTTTTAAGGTTGATAGGCCACAGACTGTGAGTGGCGGCTGGGACCCGCCATATGCTAGCGTGACACTTTCGTGGTGGCACTGGAAGTCCAGGCCCAAGATTACATTAACACAGAGTTCTGGCATCACGAGGAGTTTAAAATCCTTGTAGTCCGTGCCTTTTACAGTCAGTGTTACCACACAGTAGCCCAAAATGTCCGAAGTATGGGGCTTAGCAGCCATGGCAATTCTGCTCCGTGTAGGGGTTACCGTTAATGAGTGCTGCCGTACCAGGCTAGGGTGGATAAAACTCTCGGTACTCCCACAGTCAATTAAACATTTCGTTAAATTCCCGTTTACCTGTATGTCCATCATGGATTTTGTCAACGGGTGTGGCCTGGATTGATCCACCGTGATCGAAGCCACTGCTGGGCCCTGGGCGGCCGTTGAGTCGGGAAAAGATGGCGGATCCCAAGATGGCGGCCCGCACGGCACGCACGAGGCGGTGACGGAGTCGGAAATCGGATTCCCCCTGCAGACTTTGCTAAAATGCCCCTTTTTCTTACATTTGAAGCATGTAGCGTCTTTCGCTGGGCATCGTTGTCTGGGGTGCTTGGCCTGGCCGCAGAAGTAGCATTTCGGGCCTCGAGACATTGCCGCTGTAGTAGGACTCCTGGGTGAACTTCTGTGTGGGGACTCCGGCGGTGTAGAGCTGGTCTGAGACCTGGATGGGGAAGATGGCTGATTCCAAGGTGGCGGCCCGCTCGGTGCGCACGAGGCGGTGAGGGCCGCATGGCCGGAAGAATAAGAGTCAGAGTTTTTCTCGGCCACGTCCAGCGATCGCGCAGTCGCCACTGCCTTTTTTAAGCCCAGGACCTCCTTCTCCAGCAGTCCCTGCCGGACATAATTCGATTTGAGGCTCGTGATGAAGGAATCGCGGACCAATTCGTCAGAGTACGCGTTGGCCGTCACGGCCTTGCAGTTACAGTCCCGGACCAAGTCCTTTAGGCCCTGTAAGAAATCGTCCATTGATTCCTCAGGTCGCTGTCTGCGTGTAGCCAGCAGATGTCTGGCGTACACTTCGTTTACTGGCCTCTGGTATTGGGCCTTCAGGATAGTGATGGCCTCCGTGTAAGAGGTGGCGTCCCGGATGAACGAATAAATCCGATGATTAATGCGAGTAGTCAGTAGACTCAGTTTATCTACCTCGCTAGCGGATGAGGCCCTCGCGAAGAGTTCGAAGCATTTGAGCCAGTGTCCAAATTGATTTGATGCTTCAGCAGAATGTGGATCCAAGTCCAGACGCTCTGGTTTTAGGAGTCGATCCATCCTAGTATTCTTTAGTGATTAAAATTGATGTGCCTTCAATAACCACAAAACTAGAAGTTATAGACTTTAACAAGTTGGCTTTTAATCACTAAGAACAGAGCTAACATCTCAACACACTGACTGGCTCGCAGGAATGAGTCATACAGATCCTGGGATCTTTATGTAAGAGAAGTCAGGGGCGGAGCCAAGAGCCAAGACCTAGAACCTTCCAGGTTAGTCAGGAAAGAGGAAGTGAAACTATACACCACGTGGGGGAGGGTAATATACATGAGTGCAAAACGAATACAGGCAAGCCAAACACATTTCATTACAGTTCATATAAAGTTTCTGTTACTGTGGTGTCAAACATTGAAACCTTTATTTTTAACACTTTGCATTCTTGGACAGATTTGTGTGCACCTTTAGAAGTGGCTTAGTGAGTTGCAGTGAATGGTCAGACATAATAGTACCCCACCACCTACCCCCCTGCCCCACCCCCCGCAATGCTGATGAGTGTGAAAGGAATGGCTTGGACATTGTAAGGATTCTTTATGGTGTTGGTGTGGTGTTGTGCCAACCTGGCGAATCATGTGGCAGCCAGGGTGTACACCATCAAGTGAAGTAAATCTGGCCATGGTGAGGTCAGCCCTGGACTCGTGGACAGCAAAATGCTTGTCTGCTGATGCCCTCTGTCCTGTGCAGCATCGGGTGATTGTGGAGAAGGTTGGTGTTATTGTTGGTGATGCTGGTGTGCCTGGTGATGTTGGTGCTGGGGCTGATCGTGGTGGGATTCTGAGGACCAAGGTGAGACAGTATGAAGGGCACCCTTGTTGATGGAATAGATGGCAGATGAAGTAGAGATGACAGAAGCATTTTGTCAATGGTGAGAGAGTTCTTCCAAAGAGGTGATACTGGATGGAGAGTGGAAAGTGGAAAGCCTGCAGAATCTGTGCTGGAAATGGACTGAGAAACACCTTGTGGCTGAGGAATGTGAAGATCTGTCAGGTGGGAGCTTTTATAGCACATTTCAAGCTGTTAATTAATCAGCTGATTCAATGGTCATTCAACTCCTGCCTCAGATTATTGTAATGTATGTACCTTTAAGGGGGGGAACTACTTTTTACAGCTCATGTATGCTGTAGTACTGGCAGTGACCACACCTGTATATAACGTTGAGTAGTAATCTGTACAGTTCAGTTGCAGTCTGAGCCACGTTGAGTAAACATCGTTTGTACTGTTCTCTGCAGTCTGTGTCTGATTATACACGGACGTAACATTGGCGACGAGGCAGGTTCGAACCTACCTGCAACTCTGCATCACCTCCCGGGGATTCGTTCCTGAAGATCAGTGGATTGGAGGTCAAGGCCAGAGACTCGGGCGTCGACCACGGGCAACCGCCCAGTCACCCAGCAGAGACTCGAGAATTGCGGGGGAGGCTGTCGATAGCCAGGCTTGGCTTTCCAGCTGAGGTGGTCCAGTGAAACGGGCTGGCAACAGGTAGTGCGCAGACCCTTCCCGGACAGCGGCGGGTTAGAGCCCGACCGAGCGGCACAGCAAAGGGCCGAGCAGCGTTGACGGGGGAGAGAGAGAGAGGGCAGAGCGCACAGGGCGCAGCCGGTGTTCAGGGGCCGAGCAGCGTCGGAGAGAGGGCGAGAGAGACGCGCAGAAACCCGCGAGGCGCCGCCATTGCCACGAGGACCGCCGAGAGCGGCGTTGGCAGCAGCGCAGGAGAAGCGTGCGAAACCTACAGGGTGCCGCCATTGCCACGAGAACCGCCGGGAGCGGGGGAGGAAGGAAAGCGCGGGAGACGCCATTTTAAGCCATTGGGAGACGCCATTTTAAACCACACACAAAATGCCGAAGAGTGGCAGTATCACCGCATTTGACAATGAAGTCGAAGATTGGACTACATATGTCGAACGAATAGAGGTATACTGCAAGGCAAATGAGGTGTCAGATGACAAGAAAGCGTCGGTATTGTTGAATTTAATGGGTGCAAAGACGTATGGGTTATTGCGAAATCTAGTAACCCCAACGAAGCCAATGGAAAAGAGTTTTGAAGACATAGTAACGATACTAAAGGAACATTTAAACCCCACACCGCTGCTGATGGCAGAAAGATTCAAGTTTCACAAACGGAACCAGCATAAGGATGAAAGCAATGCTGATTATTTAACAGAACTGCGCAAACTATCGAAACACTGCCAGTTTGGAGCAGGACTGGCAGATACCTTAAGGGACAAGTTTGTGTGTGGGCTTCAAAGTGAAGGAACCCAGAAACGGCTTTTAACTGAAAAGGACCTTACGCTGGAAAAGGCTTTCAGCATTGCAGTATCATATGAAGCAGCAGCACGGGGCGCTGCAGAGATACAACAGAGACCGCAAGAATATGGCACAAACGAAATGTCATATGGAACAGAGAAGTGCTATCGCTGCGGCAGAACAACACACGACCAGAATGATTGCTGGTTCAAAGACAAAGTGTGCAGACAGTGTGGAAAAGTAGAACACATAGCACGAGTCTGCAGGTCGGGAAAGGAAACCAGCAATAAGAAACCAACCAAAGGAAAGTACAAGAAGGTACATAAGATGATGGAGAATAGTTCAGATGAACAAAAGAGTGATAACGACTCCGATAGCAGGGAACTGAGTTGTCTGAAACTACATAATGTGATCACAACAGAGGATCACCGAACCATTTGGGTCACTCTCAAGATAGCAGGAGTCCAGGTAAAGATGGAATTGGACACAGGATCTGCCCTAACAGTCATAAACCGACGGGACTACGAGCGGCTATTCTCACACATACCCTTGAGAGGCACAAAAATTATTTTGAAGACGTACACGGGGCAAAAAGTCTACCCCAAAGGAAAAATAAGGGTGACCGTTATATATAACGGTAAGGAAACACCAAAACTAGACCTCTATGTATTGCAAGATGGAGGACCACCATTACTGGGATGTGAATGGATCTGGAAAATACAACTGGATTGGCATTCCATACAGGCACTGACTGTGGCTGACAAAAAGGATGACGACGTCACACCTGGGCGACTGTCAAAGATCCTAACTGACACGAAAGAAGTGTTCCAGCAAGGACTCGGAACACTGAAAAGCATGACAACGATGATTAAAATTGAAGAAAACGCAAGTCCAAAATTTTTTAAGGCCAGCCCGGTACCTTATGCGATCCGCCCAGCCGTCGAAGCAGAGCTGGAGAGTCTGGAACGTTCAGGTGTACTGTCCAAGGTAGACTGGAGCGAGTGGGCTACACCCATCGTCCCTGTGATGAAAAAGTCATTGAGCAGTGAAATAAAGAGTAGATTGCCTTTCAAAAGCTAGGCTTTATTAACCTTAAAAAACCAGCAAGTACATGTTGAGCACCCAGTCTCAACCACTGTAGAAAACTGAATTTAAGATGGCCACCACAGGTCACATGGAATCAATTAACCAATAAGTTTACAGCATATATCTCAAGGCAGGAAAACAGGCAACCAATTACAATGCTTCTTATAAAACAAGAATAATCACCACATTCACCCCTCCTTTTAAAATATACTTCAACCTAGGTAGCCTTTACAGTTTACAATTAGTTATTTATGATTAGAGCAATACATGTATAATGCCTTCAACAATTTTAAAATTTTACTATTAATTTATTAATTATTTTAAAAGTCCATTTTTAATCGGTCGACCGGATATCTTGTTTGTGTCGACCTTCTTAGCCTTGATGGAGTTCCTTGCCCTCCCACACCAGGAGACACAGAAATATCTTCTGTAGGGAGGCTATCAATATCCCGATTATCAACGGTTTCCGGATTGGAAGTCTCATTAGAAGGTAGACTGGGAGGGTCATGAACATCCATCGGGGGCAGACTAAGAGAATTGTAAGTGTCTGCAATAGGATTGGAAATGTTCATGGTATCTGTGACGACATCAACATTTTCTGAATTATGGCTATTGTTAATGTCCTCAGGAGAGGGCTGGCCACCACAAGGAGCTAAGTCTTTAACTGAAACCGTACTTTCTTTCCCATCTTGGAATCGAATGTGAGCATATTGGGAATTTGCCTTCAATAGCTCCACCTCCTCCACTAAAGGATCATACTTTGACAGTCTAACATGGCGTCGGAGCAGCACAGGTCCCTGCATAGTAAGCCATGAAGGTACCGAATATCCCGTAGTGGATCTCCGCGGATAGTTGAAGAGTCTTTCATGGGGGGGTCACATTAGTAGCCGTTGAAAGCAATGATCTAATGGAATGCAGGGCATCAGGCAGCACCATTTCCCACTGTGTATTCTTAAGGTTCCGAGATGTCAATGCCAACATAACTGCCTTCCAGATCACCCCATTGTATCGTTCGCACTGTCCATTACCCTGGGGATTATACGGGGTAGTTCTGCTTGTAGAAATTCCCCGACTCTGGAGGTATTCCTTCAACTGGGAAGGCATAAAAGAACTTCCCTGATCCGAATGGATATACGCAGGCATCCCAAAGATGACAAAAAGTTGAGTCAGACATTTAATAACTGTAGCAGCTGATACATCTGCACAAGGAAAAGCAAAAGGAAACCTTGAAAACTCATCCACAACAGTAAATATATATCGATTCTGAGTCGTTGAAGGAAGAGGCCCCTTAAAATCAACGCTCAGGCGTTCAAAGGGAGAAGTAGCCTTTGTAAGATGAGCTCGTTGAGGCTTAAAGAAATTCGGTTTACATCAGGCGCAGACAGAGCATGACGAAGTCATCCGCTTGACGTCTTCAACTGAAAAGGGCAAATTCTTACTGCATACAAAGTGTATCATCCTCGTAACACCAGGATGGCACAAAGCATTATGAAGATTAATAAGCGTATCTCCGTGAAGCACAGAACAATAAGCCCTCGACAGCGCATCAGCGGCAACATTATCCTTCCCCGGACGATAGACTATATCAAAATGATAGCATGCCAACTCGATCCTCCACCTCATTATTTTATCATTCTTAATCTTTCCGAAATGTTTGACATCAAATATGAAGGACACAGATTTTTGGTCAGTTACTAACGTAAAATGTCGCCCAGATAAATAATGTCTCCATTTACGCAGTGCTTCTACTATTGCGTACGCCTCTTTCTCTATTGATGAATGTCTCTGCTCACTATTGCTCAGAGTATGTGAGAAAAAGACCACAGGTCTTCCATTTTGGTTCAGGGTAGCCCCAATTGCAAAATCGGAAGCATCCGTCTCAATCACAAAGGAAACCTGCTCATCAATAGAATGCACAACTGCTCCAAGGATATCCTTTTTAAGATTATCAAAACACATCCTGGCCTCCCATGATAGAGGATATGTCGTAACCCGAATAAGGGGCCGGATCTTCTGCGAGAAGTTTGCAATCCAATTAGAATAATAAGAAAACAGTCCAACAACTCGTTGCAAGGCCTTAGAATTAGTAGGGCAAGGTAACTCAATCAGTGGTCGCAGCCGTTCTGGATCTGGTTTAATCTTGTTTCCCGAGATAATATACCCCAGTAAATTTACCTCGGTGGTCGAAAAGATACACTTCTCTTTATTGAAAGTTAAGCCAACTTTTTCCGCAACTTGAAGGAATCTTTCTAGATTAAAATCGTGCTCCACCCTTGATTTGCCACACACCGTGATGTCATCTAAATATGAGAAGGTGTCAGAGAGAGAGTTATCACTTATAAAAGCATCCATTGCCCGTTGAAAACAGGCGACACCGTTAGTAACACCGAATGGTACTCGGCAAAACTGGTACAGCTTTCCGCCAGCTTCAAAGGCCGTATAAGGTTTGTCCCTCTTAGCGATAGGAATCTGACGATAAGCACTCTTTAGGTCAATAGTGCTAAAAACCTTATATTGAGATACTTTATTGATAAGCTCATCAATCTTAGGCAGGGGGTACGCATCTAATTGAGTATGCCTGTTAATAGTTTGAGAGTAGTCTATCACCATTCGCTTCTTATGTCTCTCATTAGTGGTGACAACTACCTGTGCCCACCAGGGTGAAAAACTAGGTCCAAAGATTCCTTCCGATAAAAGACGTTGAACTTCAGAATTAATAAATTCTTTATCCTGACTGCTATACCTTCTTGACTTGGGAGCAATTGGCTTACAGTCCGGCATCAAATTGGAAAAAAGTGATAATGGAGAAATGAATAAAGAAGTTAATCCACAAATAGACAAAGGTGGCTTGGTTCCTCCGAAAGAAAGACTGAGGGACTCATGCAATTGAAGCACATCATGACCAATCAAAATGTCCGCACAAAGATCAGGCAGAACGGATAGGCGTATATCAGTATACGTATTACCTAGGAGAATTAATTTCACAAGGCAACAACCAGCTACTTGTGAGGTGAGAGTCGTCTGAGCCATACGCACCTGATAGGAAACAGGCGAAATTTTCAAACGCTTCTCCCTCACAAACTGAAGACTTATAAAGCTCTCAGTACTGCCCGTATCTATAAGGGCCTTCACTTCTAACCCATTAACTTAGGCCATAACTATAGCTTTGTTTAGGCCATGGGAAAAGGCGGCAGAAACTGATGCAATAAACGCCCTATCTAAAGGCTGAATAGTCGCAGAGGAGGCAACCGATTTGCAAACACGTGCATAATGACCTCCCTTGCCGCATTTACTACACACAGCCTCCCAGGCAGGGCACTTCAGACGGGGGTGCCGGGCGTTCCCGCAAAAATAACACTTCTGAATCCTAGAGGCAACAGCTGCCGAAGTAGAAACTGTTTCGGAATCTGGTAAACCACTCCTATTAAATCCACGTAACTCCCTTTCATCCGGAACTGCCGAAACCACGGTCGCAGGCCGATCAAAAAGAGCATAAGAATCCGAACTTCTCTGAGCCAAATCCAATGTAGAGGCTTGCTCAAAAGCACTCTTAAGATCCAAAGTCTTATTTTCTAATAACCGCTGACGAATTGATCTAGACAGTAATCCATTAATAAATGCATCCCGTACCGACTCTTCCTTATGTTCTTCTGCAGACACGGCCTTATAATTACAGTTAGCACCAAGGCGCTGGAGTGCTTGTAAATAAGCATCCAAGGATTCTCCCGCCTGCTGCCTATGGGTAGATAAAAGGTGACGTGCAAATACCTCATTTTTGGGTTTAACAAAATTTTTTTCCAACGTAGCAATAGCCAATTCATAAGTTTCACAGTCCAAAATATACTTATACACATCCAGAGCAATGTAGTTGATCAGTATATCCAACTTATTCAGAGATTGCTGATCCAACACACCCAAAAAGTTTTTAAATGTACGATACCAATGTTTCCATTGATCATCCACTCCTGCAGAATTAGGGTCAGCATTAAATCGTTCCGGTCGAAGATATCGTTCCATTATAGCAAAAGGTTAATAAATTGAAATAAAGAGTAGATTGCCTTTCAAAAGCTAGGCTTTATTAACCTTAAAAAACCAGCAAGTACATGTTGAGCACCCAGTCTCAACCACTGTAGAAAACTGAATTTAAGATGGCCACCACAGGTCACATGGAATCAACTAACCAATAAGTTTACAGCATATATCTCAAGGCAGGAAAACAGGCAATCAATTACAATGCTTCTTATAAAACAAGAATAATCACCACAAGCAGCACGCCTGGGGAACCAAGGAAGATTCGCATCTGTGGGGACTTTAAGGTAACAGTGAACCCGGTCCTTCACACCGTACCATATCCACTTCCGCGGATTGAAAATATTTTCGCCTCGCTATCTGGAGGGAAACGCTTCACTAAGATTGATCTGGCCCAGGCGTATCTGCAAATGGAGGTAGAAGAAGCATCAAAACAATACCTCACAATCAACACCCATAAAGGTCTCTACCAATACAACCGGCTGGTATTTGGGGTAGCATCAGCTCCGGCTATTTGGCAGAGGGCAATGGAACAAGTCCTGCAAGGGGTCCCAGGGACCCAGTGTTATTTGGGCGACATCCTGGTCACGGGCGAAAATGACAGTGATCACCTTGCCAACCTGGAGCAGGTGCTCACGAGATTGCAGGAATATGGGCTCCGAGCTAACCGCCCCAAATGCGAGTTTTATAGAAAACAGATCTCGTATTGTGGCCATGTTATCGATAAAGAGGGGTTACGTAAGTCCCCAGAGAAGATTGAGGCAGTAGTTAAGGCCCCAGCACCGGAAAATGTGTCACAACTGAGGTCGTTCCTCAGGCTGGTAAACTACTACCATAAGTTCTTGCCAAATTTGTCTACAATACTACACCCACTGAATACCCTACTGCAAACTGGGGTGCCATGGAAGTGGAGTGATGAATGTAGATGAGCTTTCCAGAAGAGCAAAACACTAATCACATCGAAAGAGTTACTGGCCCATTACAACCCAGCATTACCAATTCAGTTGGCATGTGATGCGTCACCCTACGGCATTGGAGCGGTGCTGTCGCACAAATTCTCGGACGGCTCAGAGAGGCCAATAGCCTTTGCATCACGATCACTAACCTCAGCCGAGCGTAACTACGCCCAGATTGACAGGGAGGCCCTCAGCCTAGTGTGGGGAGTGAAAAAGTTCAATCACTATCTGCACGGGCAGAAATTCACCTTGCTGACTGATCACCAGCCTCTTGTCTCCGTTTTTAATCCAGAGAAGGGCGTTCCGGTGATGATTCCGCAACGACTACAAAGATGGTCACTTTTTCTAGGGGCGCACCACTATGAGATTGAATATAAGGGCACGAAACAGCATGGAAATGCTGATGGGCTATCACACCTGCCACTGCCTACTGCGAAGGAAGCACCAGCAGTGGATCCTGTCGAAATATTCCATTTGACTATAGTTGAATACTTACCGGTAGCTAACGCTTGTATCGAAAAGGAAACCCGAAATGACCCGACACTGTCTCGGGTATATGATTTGACGGTGAAGGGATGGCCAGCACATGGCGACTCACTGTTGCCAGCATTCTCGACAAGGAGAGAACAGCTGTCAGTGTGCCGGGGGACCTTGATGTGTGGATCCCGAGTCGTAATTCCACCCAAGTTAAGGGATAGAGTGCTCAATGAGCTTCATGAGGGTCATCTGGGAGGGGTAAAAATGAAAAGCCTAGCCAGGGCTTATGTGTGGTGGCCGGGAATCGATAAACAAATCGAGGACCTGACCAAGAGCTGCTCAGGATGCCAGAAAGTCCAAAATGCACCACCACAGGCCCCTCTACACCCATGGGAGTGGCCCTCATCTCCATGGCAATGGGTGCATATTGATTTTGCTGGCCCATTCATGGACTCAATGTTTTTAATGGCCGTGGATGTGCACTCGAAATGGCCTGAGGTCATCAAAATGTCCTCCACCACCACGGAGAAAACTATTGCAGTCCTACTGACTATTTTTGCCAGGAATGGCTTGCCAGAACAGATTTGCTCCAACAACGGACCACAGTTTGTGTCCAAAGAGTTCTGGAGGTTCTTGAAAAAGAATGGGGTAAGGCATTATACATCGGCCCCATATCATCCAGCCACAAATGGATTGGCTGAGAGGTTCGTACAAACCTTTAAGAAGGCAATAAAGGCTATGTACAATGACAACATTCCGCTGCAGCACAAGGTGGACAATTTCCTGTTTGCCTACCGGAATGCGACACATGCAGTCACCAACCAGGCCCCAGCCATGATGTTCTTTAACCGAAGGTTAAGCTCTCGCCTGGATTTGCTCAGACCAAACGTACGAAGAGATGTTGAGAGTAAGCAACTCCAGCACATCCATGAGAAGCCAACAAGGAGCTTCAATGTAGGGCAACCAGTCTTGGCCCGCGACTACCGAACAGAAAAATGGCAGCCAGGAACGATATGCACACGGCAGGGCCCACTAATGTACACAGTGGACGTTGGGGAGAGCATCGTGAGACACCATGCTGACCAGATCCTAGAGTCACAGGAACAAGTCAACCCTATGCCTCGCCCATACGTACCTGATGATGAACCCGACGTACAGGTAGCATCTACCCCAGAAACAGTAGCATCGGAAGCTGATGAACCAACCGACGACAGGGGGCCAGAATCGCCTCCGCACCAAGAGCAAGACACTCGGGAAAGGCGCTATCCAGAAAGGATCAGGAAGCCTCCCCAAAGACTTAATTTATAAATAGACTATTTTCAGCTAATATTGCATGTTAAAAGTGTTAATTGTAATTAGTTTGATATTTAATTGTTAAATGAGTGTTATGGTACTGTTAATCTAAAATGGGAGGAATTGTAATGTATGTACCTTTAAGGGGGGGAACTACTTTTTACAGCTCATGTATACTGTAGTACCGGCAGTGACCACACCTGTATATAACGTTGAGTAGTAATCTGTACAGTTCAGTTGCAGTCTGAGCCACGTTGAGTAAACATCGTTTGTACCGTTCTCCGCAGTCTGTGTCTGATTATACACGGACGTAACAATTAACAGACGTGATCCCCGAGCAGTGTGGACCTCGTGGGCGAGCAGTTAAAGTGAAAAGGTGAGGTAAAATGTATTCTTAATGATCTCTCAACAAGGCAATAATCATCTTAATTGGGTCTCCGCCACTTCCTGTCAGGTCTGCTGAGCGCTGGCAGACCCGACATTGGAAAAGGCGTGTGGTGGCAGGTTGACAGCGGGTTCCCGACCCGCTGTCAAAAACAACACTTTCCCACCTGACCCGCCACCAATCCCACCCACTGATCCCCCAGAAAACTCCGACCTACAAGTTTATCATGAAGTTTTTTGAAAAATTACATTTATATCTCTGATAACAGTGCATGTCAGTCCAGTACTTGCTGGTCTATAGCAGCATTGTGGAATCTGCAAAATACTATGAAAATAGCACCTGGTGAGATATCTTGCTTACATTGGCAAAATATACTGAAGCAAAAAATTGATCAGTGCTTGAAACTTATCTAATGCATGCCAAGCAAAGGTGTGCAACATATTGCGTTGAAACAAGAGTTCACAACATAAAGTGCATCACTGCATTACTTTTAGAATTTAGCCCTATGAAAGAAAATGCAAGCTTCCTAAACTCAAATAGAGAATGTAAACTTCCTTCAATATTATTTTTCCCAATTCCCTTTCATATTAATCCCTCAAGGATTTATCCTTGCCCCCCTCCTCTTCCTCATTTATATGCTGACCCTTGGCAACATCATCTGAAGACATGGGATCAGTTTCCACTTGTATGCTGATGACAACCCACTCTAACTCTCTACGACCTCTCTCAAACCCTCCACTGCCTTTCTCAGAGTGCTTGTCCAACGTTCAGCCTTGGTTGATGTGCAATTTCTTCCAGTTAAGCACTGAGAAGCTAGAAGCTATCAGGGGGAAGTTTAAATAAGGGCAGCGGCTTATGCCCAGGGGCTTGTTATCGGCAGGCGCGCGGGACACCTGGCAGAAGGCAGCAGGCCCCTGCTTTAAATCTGCAGATTAGGCACTGATGACATCATTGGGGCCTGACAACAATTGTAGCCAGAAGCCTGAGTGGTGCCTCTCTCGCCAGGCCTAACCTGCTGGGAGCTGCATCAAGGGCCAGCGAACTAAGTTGTTTTACATTTTTTAGGTTTTTCTTGTGGGACAGGAGACCGCCTCCGAGTCCTACAATAAAACCTTAGACATCCCCTGCCCTGGGTATCCCCTCCCTCCCCCAACCACAATCATCTGCCGACCGCCCCCCCCCGATCAACTTACCTTAGTGCTGGGGACCGTTCCCGCGGATGTAAGGCAGCGGCCTCCTGCTGTCTGAAATCACGCTCTTGCCTGTTGGCCAGGTACTAAGGTTTGCTGGGAGGCTGACAAGCTATATGTAAATGAAGCCCAGCAATTTAAATAATTCGGGCATCACACCAATGATAGCATTCAGGTTCTGTCATCTACCTCAGCGCCTCAAACCCCGCATTGATCCCGCCCCAAAGTTAAAATCAACCCTATTGCCTTTAGCCCCCGCCACAAACTCTGTACTCTTGTCACCAATTCCACCCTCCTTTTTGGGCACTGTCTCAGGTTGACCCAGACTATTTGCAACCATGGCCTCCTATTTGGCCCCGAGCTGAGCTTCCAACCCCATATCTTTTCCATTACATAGACTGTTTACTTCCATTCCCTAATATGACCCGTCTCAGCCCATCTGCTGCTGAAACTTTAATCCATGACTTTGTCACCTTCAGACTTCATTATTCCAGTACTCTCTTGGTGGCCCCTTATCCTCTACACGCTGTAAACTTCAGCTCTCTGTAACCCTGCTGCCCGTATCCTATCCTGCACCAAGTCCTGCTCACCCATTACCCTTGTCCTTGCTGATCTACTTTGGTTCCCGGTCCCCCAAGTTAAAATGTTTTAATTCCTTCATGGCCTCGCCCATCCTAAACTCCTCCAGCCTTAATTCCCCCCTCCTACAAACTCTCCATTCCTCTAACTCTGGCCTCTTGTGCATTCCACTTCCGTTTGCCTCAACATTAGTGGCCGTACCTTACCCGTCAAGGCCCTATGCTCTGAAATTCCGTCCCTAAATGTCTTTCTTCACTTCCATCTCCTCTTTAAGTTCCTCCTTAAAACCCATTTCTTTGACGAAGCTTTTGGTCACCCCTTCTAATATCTCCTTCTTTGGCTGCTCACAACTCTGTGAAGTGCCTTGGGACATTTTTCTACTTTAAAAATTTGACCTCATTCAAATTAAAATCCCTATTGTAGGAACGGAGGTTCCTATCAAAAAGACTGAGTTCGACTCAGGCAATTAAAACAATGAACTTTAATGAAACGAAACAAGTTTAAACTGGAAACTGCTAGAACAAATCAATAACAGGTCTACTCTCCTTGAGGGCTCCACGAGGACTGATCCTCTGGTCAGAAGACTGACATCATGACGTCATCACGTTCTTCCCGCCATTGGGGCATCACGTGACTAACGGCATGACGTCATCACGTTGAAACCGCGCTGTAAAGGTAACTAGACATTGTACAGTCAAACAGTGTAATTAAAGGTACAGGCACAGACAGTAACTACATTGCTGTTAAAGGAATTATGTACAACTGCTCTGAGTCCTTTGGTGGCTCCGCCACATGCGCCCCCCCAGAATTGTCTTTAACAGAAAAAGTGAGGCGAGGAGGAGGCCTGACAAGTCTGTCCGATCGACTTCGATACCCTGGTAGAGGAAGTTGATGACCGGTGGTCGAGTTGGCAGTCAGTTGTGGTTGAGCAGGCGCGGCGAGCGCGGTCGATTTGGCAGGCAGCTTTGGTTGATCTGGCGTGGCGGCTGCGGGCGGTCGGCCACGTTTGGGTGGTTGAGCGACTACGACAGGGTGGTCCAGGTCCAGGTGAGCCGGCTTCAAGCGGTCCACCGAGATGTGATCCGGCTTCCCTCCGACGTCGATCGAAAAGGATTTGTTTCCTGGTTCGATGACGCGGAAAGGACCAGTGTAAGGGGGCTTGAGCGGATCCCGGTGTGCGTCGTGGCGGATGAATACATACTCCGCATTCTTCAGTCCCGGTGGCACGTAGGAGTTCTGCAAACCGTGATTGGACGTAGGGATCGGAGCGAAGTCCTGGTGGCGAACGAGTTGCTGGGAGGCGGACCATGGCTCCGTGGGAGAAGGGAGGAAATCCCCTGGTACACGGAGCGGCTGGCCATAGACGAGTTCAGCTGAAGACGATTGTAGGTCGTCTTTGGGTGCCGTACGAAGACCCAAAAGGACCCATGGAAGGCGGTCCACCCATCCTGCACCTTGAAGACTGGCCCGAAGAGAGGCTTTAAGCGACCTGTGGAATCGCTCGCAAAGGCCGTTCGCCTGTGGATGATAGGCGGTGGTGCAATGAAGTTTGGTGCTGAGCCCCTGAGCCACAGCGTTCCAAAGCTCTGAGGAAAATTGCGGCCCACGGTCAGAAGAGATGTCCGCCGGTACCCCGAAACGGGCAACCCAACAGGTGATGAAAGCTCTAGCGACGTCTGCCAAAGTGGTGGAAACCAAAGGAATTGCCTCTGGCCACCTAGTGGTGTGGTCCACTATGGTGAGGAGATGAGTATAACCCTGAGAAGGCGGAAGCGGCCCCATGAGGTCCACATGCACGTGGTCGAAACGAAGCTTCGGAACAGTGAACGCAGCCACTGGAGCCTTGACATGACGCTGGACTTTGGCCTTCTGGCATACGACGCAGGTATTAGCCCAGCCACGGACATCGAGGTGCATCCCTTTCCAGACGAACTTAGCCGACATAAGCCATTGCGAAGCCTTCATCCCAGGGTGCGACAACCCGTGTATGGCATCAAAAACCTTCCGGCGCCATGCGACTGGCATGATAGGTCAAGGAAATCCCATGGAGACGTCGCAAAGGAGCGTGGCGCCTGCGGCCTGGAAGATGACGTCGGTCACTTGGAAACTAGAGGGAATGGTTCTATATGATTGGACCTCTGAGTCCGAGGCCTGATCTGCAGCCATGAGGGCGTAGTCGATCCCCAGGTGCACCGCGTGGACCGTCGCACGGGAGTGGCAATCTGCCACCAGGTTGTCCTTACCAGACACATGTTGAATGTCCGTGGTAAATTCAGAAATGAACGTCAAGTGACGTTGTTGACGAGCGGACCACGGTTCGGCGGTCTTGGCCATGGCGAACGTAGGGGGTTTGTGGTCGACAAAAGCCGTGAAGGGACGCCCCTCCAATAAAAACCGAAAATGGCGAATGGCGAGGAAAACGGCCAGTAGCTCCTGATCGAAGTTGCTGTACTTTTTTTCATTCTTCCGTAGTTGACGGCTGAAAAACGCCAGCGGTTGCCACGTGCCGTAGACCCACTGTTCTTGCACTGCACCGATGGCGTAGTCTGACGCGTCGGTGGTAAGGGCGATGGTAGCACCTGGAAGTGGATGCACCAGCATGGTTGCGTTGGCCAAAGCGTTCTTGGTGTCGCCGAACGCCTGGACCATCTCGGCTGTCCAGCTGATTGGATCTTTACCGGACTTGCCCTTGAGGGCCCCGAACAAAGGTTACATGAGTTGAGCCGCCTTGGGGACAAAACGGTGGTAGAAGTTGACCATCGCCAGGAACTCCTGCAAGGCCTTGACTGTCGACGGCCGTGGGAAAGAGGTAACCGCTTCAACCTTCGTCAACAAAGGGACGGCGCCGTCCGATGTTATGCGATGTCCCAGGAAATCGATCTGTTGCAGGCCGAACTGGCACTTGGCCGGGTTAAGAACATAAGAACATAAGAAATAAGAGCAGGAGTAGGCCAATCGGCCCCTCGAGCCTGCTCCGCCATTCAATAAGATCATGGCTGATCTGATCCTAACCGCCAATCCACTATCACAGAACCATCTCCTGAATCTAACAGAATTAGACACACGAAATTGGAGCAGGATCAGGCTACACGGCCCCTGGGCCCGCTCCGCTACCCTCAGGGCCATGACCGATCCGAACCTAGACTCATGTCCAAATTCCTGCCTGCTCCCCGTAACCCTTAATTCCCTTTACTTCTAGGAAACTGTCTATTTCTGTTTTAAATTTATGTAATGATGTAGCTTCTACAGCTTTTTGGGGCAGCATATTCCATGGACCTACCACACTCTGAGTGAAGTAGTTCCTTCTCATCTCAGTTTTGAAAGAGCAGCCCCTTATTCTAAGACTATGCCCCCTAGTTCGAGTTTCACCCATCATCGGGAACATCCTCCCCGCATCCACCCGATCCAACCCCTTCACAATCTTATATGTTTCAATAAGATCGCCTCTCATTCTTCTGAACTCCAATAAGTAGAGTCCCAATCTACTCAACCTCTCCTCATATGTCCATCCCCTCATCCCCGGGATTAACCGAGTGAACCTTCTTTGTACTGACTTGGGCGCAAGTATGTCTTTTCTTAAGTATGGACACCAAAACGGTATGCAGTATTCCAGGTGCGGTCTCACCAATACCTTGTACAACTGAAGCAGTACCTCCCTATTTTTATATTCTATCCCCCTAGCAATGAAAGCCAACATTCCATTGGCCTTCTTAATCACTTGCTGCACCTGCATACTAACCTTTTGAGTTTCGTGCACCAGGACCCCCAGATCCCTTTGTACTTCAGTACTTTCAAGTTTCTTGCCATTAAGATAATAACTTGCTCTACGATTTTTAATGCCAAAGTGCATAACCTCACACTTTCCAGTATTGTATTCCATCTGCCAAATCTCTGCCCACTTACTTAGCCTGTCTATGTCCCCTTGCAGGTTTTTTATGTCCTCCTCACTCACTACTTTCCCTCCCATTTTAGTATCATCTGCAAACTTTGATATGTTACACTCGGTCCCCTCCTCCAAATCATTAATATAGATTGTAAAGAGTTGGGGACCCAGCACTGACCCCTGCGGAACACCACTAGTTACTGATTGCCAGTCTGAGAATGAACCATTTATCCCAACTCTCTGCCTTCTGTTAGATAGCCAACCCTCTATCCATGCCAGAATATTACCCCCAATCCCGTGATTTTTTATCTTAAGCAATAATCTTTTGTGTGGCACCTTGTCAAATGCCTTTTGGAAGTCTAAATACACTACGTCCACTGGTTCCCCTTTATCCACCCTATATGTTACTTCCTCAAAGAACTCCAGCAAATTTGTCAAACATGACTTCCCCTTCATAAAACCATGCTGACTTTGTCCTATTAAATTATGATTATCCAAATGTCCTGTTACTGTCTCCTTAATAATGGACTCCAAAATTTTACCTACCACAGATGTTAGGCTAACCGGTCTATAGTTTCCAGCCTTCTGTCTACTGCCCTTTTTAAATAAGGGTGTTACATTAGCAGTTTTCCAGTCTGCTGGGACCTTTGCTGAGTCCAGAGAGTTTTGGAAAATTATTACCAATGCATCCACAATCTCTACCGCCACTTCCCTCAAGATCCTAGGATGTAAGCCATCAGGTCCAGGTGATTTATCCGCCTTGAGTCCCATTATTTTACTGAGTACCACTTTCTTAGTGATTTTGATCGTGTTTAGCTCCTCCGCCCCTATAGCCCCCTGTTTGTCCAGTGTTGGGATATTCTTAATGTCCTCTACTGTAAAGACTGATACAAAATATTCATTCAGTGTTTTTGCCATCTTCATATTTCCCACCATTAATTTCCCGGTCTCATCCTCTAAGGGACCAACATTTACTTTCGCCACCCTTTTTCTTTTTATAAAGCTATAAAAACTCTTACTATCTGTTTTTATATTTTTTGCTAATTTACTTTCATAATCTATCTTCCCTTTCTTAATCAATCTTTTTGTTATTTTTTGCTGTCTTTTAAAGTTTTCCAAATCCTCTATCCTCCCACTAGATTTGGCTACCTTATATGCCCTTGTTTTTAGTCAAATACTATCCTTAATTTCTTTACTGAGCCACGGATGGCTGCCTTTTCTTTTACACCCTTTTCTTCTCAGTGGAATATATATTTTTTGGAAGTTGTAAAATAACTCCTTAAATGTACACCACTGATCATGTATCGTCTTACCCTTTAATCTATTTTCCCAATCCACTCTACTCAATTCCGCTCTCATACCTTCATAGTCTCCTTTATTCAAGCTTAGCATGCTTGTTTGAGATCCAACCTTCTCACCCTCTAATTGAATATGGAATTCAACCATGTTATGGTCACTCATTCCAAGGGGATCCTTTACTAGGACATTTTTAATTAATCCTGTCTCGTTACACAGGACCAGATCTAAGGTTGCTTGCCCCCTGGTCGGTTCAGTTACATACTGCTCAAGAAACCCATCCCTAATGCACTCAATGAACTCATCCTCAAGGCAGCCCTGCCCAATTTGATTTGTCCAATTAATATGATAGTTAAATTCCCACATAATTATAGATGTTCCCTTATTACAAGCCTCAACTATTTCCTGATTGATACTCCGTCCAACAGAGTTGCAACTGTTCGGAGGCCTATAGACTACGCCCACTAGTGTTTTTTCCCCCTTATTATTCCTTATCTCCACCCAAACTGTTTCATTATCCTGATCTTTTGACCCAATATCATTTCTATATATTACTGTGATTCCTTCCTTTATTAACATAGCCACCCCACCTCCCCTTCCTTCCTGCCTGTCCTTCCTGATCGTTAAATAACCTGGTATGTTTAATTCCCAGGCATTGTCACCCTGCAGCCATGTTTCTGTAATGGCCACAAGATCATACCCATATGTAGTTATTTGTGCCATTAACTCGTCTATTTTGTTACGAATGCTACGTGCATTCAGATAGAGAACTTTCAAATATGTTTTGTGACACTTAGTTCCTGCTTTTGCCCTTTTTATTACTTTACCTTTTACTCCATACCTTCTGCCCCTTCCTGACATGCTCTCGTTTTTAATTTTCCCACTGCTACCTAAGTCTATGACCTTCTCTGTTGTCATTTTTATTATTTGCTCTCTAGGAACCTCCCCCCCACTAGTTAGTTTAAAGCCCTCTCTACAGCCCTAGTTATATGATCCGCCAGGACTCTCGTCCCAGCACTGGCCAAGTGAAGCCCGTCCCAACGGAACAGCTCCCTTCTGCCCCAGTACTGGTGCCAGTGTCCCAGGAAGCAAAACCCATTTCTCCCACACCAGTCTTTGAGCCACGCATTTAACTCTCTAATTTTATTTGTCCCAGCCAAATTCGCTTGTGGCTCAGGTAATAATCCAGAGATTATTACCCTTGAGGTTCTGTTTTTTAATTTGACCCCTAGCTGCTCATACTCCTTTAACAGAACCGGCTTCCTAGTCCTATCTACGTCATTTGTACCAACATGGACCACGACAACTGGATCCACCCCCTCCCACTGCAAGTTTCATTCCAGCCCAGAGGAGATGTCTTTAACCCTGGCACCGGGTAGGCAACACAGCCTACGGGACTCTCGCTCTCGGCTGCAGAGAACTCTATCTATCCCCCTAATAATACTATTCCCTACCACTACAACATTTCTATTTACTCCCCCCTCTTGAATGGCCCCCCATTCCACGGTGCTGTGGCCAGGTTGCTCATCCTCCCTGCAGTCCCTGCTCCTGTCCCCACAGGGTGTAAGAACCTCAAACCTGTTGGACAAGAGAAAGGGCTGCGGCTCCTCCAACACTACCTCCTGGATCCCCGTACCTGCCTCACTCGTAGTCATACTGTCCTGTCCCTGACCATCAGCTACATCTGAATTAATTAACTTCATAGGTGTGACCACCTCCTGAATCACAAAGTTCAGGTACTTCTCCCCCTCCCTGATGTGTCGCAGTGTCTGAAGCTCAGACTCCAGCTCATCAACATGGAGCTGGATTTCCTGTAGCAGCAGACACTTGCCACAGATGTAATCATCGTGAGCCTCAATGGGGTCCACCGGCTCCCACATCTCACAACAGTAACACATCACCTGCTCCATTCTATGTAATTAATTAAATTTTTTATTGTTAGTTATGGACACCCTCTGCCCGATTATAGATGCTAGTATCCCCTTTAATCAATTGGATTTAAATTAAATCAATCCCTCTAATTACACCAGTTAAATGGTTTACCAACAGTCACTCTGCACCAGAAAGGCCTTATTAACTACAACCCAGTTAAAGATATATTCTGGGGTGCTTATTTACCAACTGTCCCCACTACACCACAGAGACCCTAGAAAATAAAAACCGCAGAATTTAAGCTTGTAATGAAAAGGAGAAAGAAAGAAATACTCACCAACCAATCACTTACCTGCTTCCTGGTGACGTCACACTTGGATTACTTTTTACCTCTCTCCCCTGCTGTTGAATTGGTACGCCTCGGTTTGCTGATTCAGCTGCCTCTCCCCAACTGCCGCCGGTTTTAAACTCCTCAGCTGCTCCCTCGCAGGTCCGCTCTGGTCAGGCCTCGGTTCGCTGATTGATGATTAAACCGTGTTGGCTGAGGCACGTAAAGAGGGAACGCAAATGGGAGATGTGCTCCTCCTTGCTGGCACTGGCGATGAGAATGTCGTCAAGGTAGACAAAGATGAAAAGCAGGTCTCGAAGAACGGAGTCCATTAAACGCTGGAACGCCTGTGCTGCATTCTTTAAGCCAAACGGCATCCGCAGGAACTCAAAAAGGCCAAAAGGGGTGATGACTGCGGTTTTCGGGACGTCTTGTGGGTGCACTGGAGCCTGGTGATATCCACGGATGAGGTCGACTTTAGAGAAGATAGAATTTCCCGCCAAATGGGCCGAGAAATCCTGGATATGCGGGATCGGGTACCGATCCGGAGTGGTGGCATCGTTGAGGCGTCGGTAGTCACCGCATGGCCGCCAGCCGCCGCCTGGTTTCGGCACAATGTGGAGAGGCGAGGACTAGGAGCTCTTGGATCGCCGAATGATCCCGAGCCGCTCCATCGTGTCGAACTCTGCCTTCGCAGTTGCGAGCTTGCCGGGTTCGAGCCTTCTAGCCCGCGCATAAACTAGGGAGCCAGTTGTGGTGATGTGATGTTCAACACCATGTTTCGTCGCCGAAGAGGAGAAGGTGGGCTTTGTCAGCTCCGGAAACTCCCTGAGGAGCCGCGTGAAGTCATCCAGAGGAGGGAAAGCACAGGCAATGGAGCGTGACACGGAGGTACCGTGGTAGCACAGAATCGAGTGGAAGGTGGCCGCGTTGATCAGCCGGCGGTGCCGGATATCGACAAGTAGGCTGTTGGCACACAGAAAATCCGCCCCAGCCTGTGAGACTGTGGCCGTGACGAATTCCCAAAAGAAGCGCTGACCGCTGAAACAGACTTCGACCCGCCGCTTTTGGAACATTCGAATTGCTGCGCCATTAGCCGCCATGAGGGAAAAACCGAGGTTCCCAGTCTGCATGTCGAGCTTCGATGCAGGTAGAATGCTACACTGCGCCCCGGTGTCACAAAGAAAATGGCAGCCCGAGAGGGAATCGGTGATATAGAGGAGTTTCCCTGTAGAACCGATGGCCATCGCCACCGCGGAACGCCCGTTACACTTGGTCATCTGCAGGGGGAACGGCAGCATCGTGCTTTCACGCCAAAACGGGTGTGGTGGGAGCACCAGCCCGCTGTAGGAGAAGCTGGAACCACGTCTGTGGGGGATGGGCGCCTCGTAGCCGTGCAGCACTGCTGGGTAACCATGAAAATCTTATAGGCTTCGGCCGCAAGCTCGGCGCAGTCTGTAATGTCAGATCTGGCTAGGGCAGCCTAAACCTGTTCAGGCATTTGATAGAGGAAAAGCTCCCGGAAGAGGAAACATTCCGGTTCGGCACCCAAGAGCGTGATCATTTGGCTCATGAACTCGGACGGTTTGGAGTCCCCGAGGCCGGGCAGCGTGATGAGCCGGCGAGCGCGCTCTGACTTTGAGAGCCCGAAAACCTGAAGCAACCGTGCCTTAATTGCATCATACTTGCTGTCAGTAGGAGGACTACCGAGGAGGCTGATGATCCGTGATGCAGTTGCGCTGTCGATGGCGGAGACCACGTAATAATAACGGGTCTGATCCGCGACGATGTTCCTAATAGCGAACTGGGCTTCAGCCTGGATAAACCAGGCGTCTGGTTGTTGCTCCCAGAAATGTGGCAGTTTCAGCGTGACGGCGTTTGTGTCCATGTCGAATCTTCCACGAAAATCGTTCGTAGAAGTCGGGGTCACCAATGTAGGAACGGAGGTTCCTATCAAAAAGACTGAGTTCGACTCAGGTAATTAAAACAATGAACTTTAATGAAACCAAACGAGTTTAAACTGGAAACTGCTAGAACACATCAATAACAGGTCTACTCTCCTTGAGGGCTCCACGAGGACTGATCCTCTGGTCAGAAGACTGACGTCATGACGTCATCACGTTCTTCCCGCCATTGGGGCATCACGTGACTAACGGCATGACGTCATCACGTTGAAACCACGCTGTAAAGGTAACTAGACATTGTACAGTCAAACAGTGTAATTAAAGGTACAGGCACAGACAGTAACTACATTGCTGTTAAAGGAATTATGTACAACCACTCTGAGTCCTTTGGTGGCTCCGCCACACTATTTTTTTTTCAAATAATTTCCCCATTACTTTCTTCTTGATCACCTAGGTCCCTGCCTGGACTACAGGCAAAATAGTATAAGGGTAGGTTACCTGTTCACAAGCCTCTACCAATAGCAGATTGAGCGAAGTGCTGGGAGCTGATCCTCCTGGTTTTCTGTTCTTCTTGTGGAGAAATGGTTGGCTTCTTTCTTGCAGTTCCCCACAGTGACACAGCTGATGATCAGGAATTCACAAGCACAGGGAGAGCAAAGAAACAAGCCCATGTGCCACCATTATGTGGCTTGTTCTGTGATGCACCACCACAGTATACCAGTAATAGCTACCTCATTAACATTAATATCTAAACTTGGCATTAAAAGCTGATAGCTACCATTTAGAAATGGAATGCAAAGTAAAGCACAATATTAATTACAATACATTAATCATACACTCAAAGGATACAGGCTCTGCATCCTCTTTTAGATTATGATCATTCATCTTCATTGCATGAAGTGGAAATTGATTTCGAAATTTTGATCTACAAATTCTCCAGATGCTGCCATGCAGATTCGCAGACTGTCTAATGCAGAACAGTGAGCATCAAGAAGACAAATAGAAAAGCTGTCACTTAGATTAATATGTTAAACATAGAAAAAGACTGTAGATAATATATTCTTCTGATTAGTACAAGGGCGTAATGTGACCTATGTTCCACAAGCCTGACAGTTAAACTTCATTCAGTTCCAATGGATTCTTGTAATGTACACAAGTGACCACTGGATGGCACTCATACAAAGAGGTTGGCATTCTTTTCTGGTGCTGGCTTGTCATTATTAAGAACTGTATTTTATGCAAAATAGCCGGTGCTTACTTTAAGCGGAAAAAAATGATGTGTTCAGCTATTCAGTAAAATGTGATTTTTTTTTGGAGGGGAATTGTGGGGCGCTCTATTACTGATGACAGTATATTTTCATTCAAAACTAGTTATAGAACTGAAACTGGCCAGAACAAGTCTGTCAGCTGCATCATGGCAAGTCTGAAATAATTTAGGTTTCAAATAGTGAATCAACAAGAATCAAAAATAATTAATAAATGTTTCAAAATGATCATCAATTCCTGACATTATTACAATGTTTTACTGATGTTGGGATTGTGAAGCACTTGCTATATTCTGGATGCAACATTATCTCCCCAGCACAGACATGATACATGTAATTTCTTGAAAATGCAGTTTTTTTTTCTGAAAATTTGAAACTATGGCCAATTTAACCCTAACTTACATTTGCTAAGAAAAATCTTGCATATGTCAGCAATTTCTCTCATCAGCCCACCACAGGATTGATGTATGATGACAAAACTTAGATAATTAAAAATCAGATAACTCACCCAGACCCTCCCTGGTGTTACTGCCATCCTTTGGGATTGAAGAAAAATGTAATTTATAATATTAGGTAGCTCTTATCAGTAATTTAGTTTCATTGACACCTCGAGGGTAACCCAGAAATGAAGGCAATTTGGCTCCCATTTGTGATTGCAACACTGCAGGAATAGATTCAAAACACATTTATTCTAACTGTGCAAAAGCCAGAGCTCCCATTGCTATAAATGCTAACAGCTCCAGCTGCCATTGTGCTTTAATATAGGCTATGCCACAGAATTTGTCAAACTGTCTTCTGCCGACAGGGCAATGCGGGGTTGGGAAAAAATGGAACATTTATGCATTTTAGATTGAATAGAATCTGCTGACCCAAACCCATCAGAGTTTCAGATATTATTATCCTCTCATTACAGCACGTGTGGTGTCGTGAGCCAGCTATCCCTATCTGAAGTGTGTGTCTTGCACAACCATATATGTACAATCAGAGCTGTGTCCACTCTTTACTCTGAGAAATGATAGTTACTGGGGTAAGGTTATCTAGAATCTTTGTTGGATTATCAGTTTTGAAACTGAACGTATTTTTCTTTCTGGGGTGGCGAACACACATACTTAAATGTGCTGTATCTTAAATAGGGCAAGAGAAAATCAATAGGTCCTTTAAGAGTAGTGAGACTTTTTTTCCAGTTTTGTAAACAGACCATTTTTTTTAGGCTGTCGAGAGAATATGAACATTAAATCGTTGTTTGCTGCTAGGTTTTTTTTTAACTGCTTCTAAGGATTGTATAAACATTTACTTATCCTTTCACACGTACATTCTAACTCTTTTCAAGAATAAGCAACCATCTGGAATTCAGATCAGGCCTGATTGATTAATGTTTCACTGACTTTAAAGCATACTTTTAATTATCTTAGTTTAATGGGGATGAAGATGTAAATCAATTTTCTCCACAATTCAAGATGTGAATTTCAATATCAATCACATGACTGCAGCAATGAAGGAATGACCTTGTACCATATTAGCGTATCAATGTCCTAGGCTCTGGAATGAATAAACGTGACTTCACGCCTGTGATTCCCACAAGGTGGGCTTCTGCCTTCAGCGAGGACATCAGATGAGGCATGTCCCCCCAAAACGGAAGGACTACAGACTGACATTGGTAGAATCTGTGCAGCAGGTACGTGGCACAGGAGGAGCTAAAAGATAGGGAGAAAAAACAATGTACAAATGGGTGTACATGGAGTGGGGGAGGGGGAAATGCTGCACTGGTTTTATTTCCCTCTCTTATTGCAGTTGTAGAATCTGTCTTTTATTTCCTCAAATATCAATAATTATGTTTTACTCAAGCAGCCTAGAATAACTGAATTGGCATTACATTCAGGCATTGCTAAGCCTGTGATGTTTGTAGTCTCTTGGGGCTGTGGATTAATGATTTGGTCAGCAATTTCAGTTAGATAAATGTGTAATTGCTTTTGGTCTGTTTCCTTCCAGGCACAGAGAAATTGGAGGGAAAATAAATCAGATAAATGATTGATTAAAGAACAAGAAATCTTTCAAAACTCTTAAGAATTTGATAAATAATTCATCATTATTTCAATTTATTTTTATTTAAAAATAACATTCTGAATTACTGTAGTAACAAATGTTTTCCTTTAAGAAATGTGTATGTTTTTGAAGAATTCTGTTGAACTATATTAACTATATTGCATATCTTTAATGAAAGATAGTGACCCAAGTACCCTGATGCTGCCTCACCCCTTAAACAAGTCTTTATTCTGTTACCTCTGCCTCTAATTAGATTTGCTCTTGTAGGGTAAAAGTTTGCTACTTGGCTTTAACTGAAAGCTCTGCTTTTGGCCGCAGGGTGAGAAAACTGAACTTTTCTGCATTTTGGATTGAATAGGGCCAGCACCATAGGATTAGTTGGTATGGAGGCCAGCTGTGATTCTAAGGACACAGCAATGTTGCAGGCAACGCTGACTCAGCCTTAGTTTCAGAGGGACTCCCCTATTGGAGCAGATTATATGAGCTAATCACATTCTGACCAATGACAGAGGGTAACCAGGTAGGAGTTAAGTGGCAATAAATGTGCATGGCTGCCACAAAATGTCTCTTTTTTTCTTCATTTCTGCCATTCTAGAGCACAAGGATAATGGAATGGGTCACATTTGATGAAGAGTTTATTTGATGATATTTGTACTGACAGGGTCATGTTATGTCATAAACCTAGATAAGAGAGCTGACTGAAGAAACTGAACATTTGTGTTCAAGGGCAGATTCTGAATCAGTTCTCTTATCGTGTATCCAATGTAGTCAGGCTTTATTATGTGTGCCTAGGGAGACTTGCTCAATTGAAATATCTTAAGACCTAGTAGCTAAAGTTTTCCACTAGACACAAGAATGAGCATGTAAATGCCCACTATTTTATGTACATATTTTCCACTCTGATTTATCCAGGCATAATTTATGCTTAGTCTTCAGGTGAATTTCCAGATTACAATCTGCAATTGAAATGGGTTTTATCCTAATGCTCCATTTCTTCCTGCTAACCAGGTGCATTGAGATGCTAAGGCTTAATATTGGCACGCAAATGCTGCCTCACATGTTTACAAGTCTTCAGTGTTTTGCTTCTGCTTTTAATGAGAGTTTCTCTTGTAGTCTAAATATTCACTCAAAGCATTAATGATTTTATAAACTGTCTATGACTGAAAGCTCAGCTTTTTGGCTGCATCTTGGATTGAATTGGTTTGGCACTATTGGATCAACCGGTCAGCTGGCATGAAGGCCGGTGGTGATACTAAAGGCACATCAGGGATAAAACATTAATATCCCTTTTTTAAAAAGAGTTAATTTCTTTCATACTAGAATAGTTTTCTCACTATTAGCAGGTATTGATATTGAGTGAGAGAGTAGGAGAGGAGAAAAGGACAGATTTTTGGGAGAAAGTGAGCAAGATTTCAAAATCCAATTACAGTATATTAGTTTTCAATGGCAAGTGAGACAAGAGATTGCCAGTCAAAATGTTCAAGATCAATCCTTCACTAATATCTTTGCCACGATTTTCAGAATTTGTGCTAGATATTTTGTCAGTTTCAGCGTCTCCTGTCACTCCCATAAGCAGACCTTGCACCCTCTACAATAGTGAGACCTGGGGAATGTAATATAGAACCCTTGCTGCATATACTGGCTACTATAACAGTGCATATGCCGACTATGTGTTTGTCTGTCTTTATGAAAGGTAGACTGAAAAGCATTCCGTCAAGATAAGACATGACTGCAAACCAAAAAAACTGCTTTGTTTTACATAAAATATGCGAATGAACAGAATACAGTTTTCACAATGAGATCTGCTAACTTGCTACACTCCACATTCCATAAAAAATAAAAAAAGGAGTGCTACTATTGATGATCTAGGCAAAAGTCGACTTTCAAGCTAGTTGTCCCAAAGCCAACTGACTCATTTTCGGCTGTCCTAACACTGTTCGAGGAGGGGGGAGATGGGGGGACTCTACCCCAACCCCACACAGCTTTCTTTCCCAACACAGGGGCGACCAGTCCAATGGTTATCACAGCAACTTGCCTGAAGAACGGAGCCATCCAGGAAAAAAAAGTCAAGCTCACAGATGAGGTTGTGGAAGTGAGGGAAGAAAGGGACACACTCTAGGGAACATATCGGCACCACTACTCCCCAAAGTATCTGGTTCTGCAGGCATGGGTGCAAATTACTGGAAAGGGTCAATGCTGTCTCTGAAGCACCAGGATATGGAAGGAGAGAAAGAAAGAGATATGGGACTTGAAAAAATCTGTTGAAGTAAGCCAAGAATACTGTTATGCATATCAAGCACCTTCCACAAGTAGATATGCAAGAATGTTGTCTCTACTAATTCTTTCTACCTTTGCTGCTGTAACATACAAGACTGTACTGGAAGGTTACACAGATTTAGTTCTGCCATAATTGAAGCAGCTCAAGGAATACTTTATATACATGGGCACACTTTAGATAGACAGTAATTCAATCACCAAGTATTATTTAAGGGGTTCACATAAGGAATATACATCTTAAAGTTCTAATATGCAGTTTACCCCAAAGTTGTGCAGCTTATTGAGATTGTCACTGTCATATGTAGTATTATTACTACCTCTGTTCTGTTTTTTGCTTGTAGGACAGGAAGACATATACTTGTTGGGAGTCGAGTCACATAGGTGGGGGCCCCAAATAATTCAACCCCCTGACCATTTTCAAGAGGACACACCTGAAAATTATAGGCCAGGAGAGCATCAATGGAGTGAGGATCATAAACCAGAATCATTACCATTGGCTAGTATCATTCGTCTGGATATTTCACAGGACTTCTTCTGATCTTCCAGCATAACTTTGGCAGAAGATTAGCAGTTGTTTATGCTGTTTCTCCGGGGTTTCTGCTGATCCTCCACTGATATTATGGCAGGAGAATAGCGCCTCCTGTGGAAATTCTACTTCAAAATGTTTATGTTGTGGCAGTACCACCGAGTGTCTCTTACTTACTGTACATAATTCCCTTTCACTATGTTTGTATAGAGTTTGCATGTACGGGGCGTTGCCCCTTTAAGAACGTGTACGGGGCGTTGCCCCTTTAAGAACGTGACCTAACGCGATGACGTCACGTCGCACAGCACGTGACCGCCCTAAGCGCGGGCAAATGCGATGATGTCACGGCGCACATCACGTGACCGCCCTAAGAGCGGGCAAATGCGATGACGTCACGTCGCACATCACGTGACCGCCCCAAGCACGGGAAAACGCGATGACGTCACGACGCAATCCATGGGACTGCCAAGTCAGTCATCGTGGCGTCCCCGTCGGGTAAGACCTGTTCCAAGGCTCTCCTGCATCGATCCTTGTTGTTTTCTGTACTTCGTCAAATCCTTCATTAAAGACCTGTTGGATTGTTTCTCCTGAGTCGACCTCAGTGATTTGGTTAGGAATATGCCTATTCCTACATTGGTGACCCAATGACATGAGGATGGGAATTCATCAATACCTACATTGGTGACCCCGTATCCGTGAACGTTTTTCACAGAAGAAGCGCACAGCCTGAACCCCATCTCCGTGAACGGTTTCACAGAAGAAGAGCACGCCGAACAACATCTGACGAACAACAACCGACGAACAACAACTGACGAACATCAATTCCTACATTGGTGACCCGGAGTTTCGTGAACGTTTTTCATGAAAGAAGCACAGCCAGACTCCGATTTTTGTGAACGATTTTCACAAAAGAAGCACGCCATGGAAGCACCAGCCGTTTCGCTGTCACTACCGCAATTCAGGGAGCAACAACCACCCTCGTGCTTTATTCTGGTAGAAGCCCCGTTCGCCCTGTGCAACATCGATGCGGCGCAGACCACGTACCTGTATACGGTCTCCGTACTCGACTGCTCTACCGCCGCTCGGATCGTCCGCCTCCTCGACATCTCCCAATGGAACAGCAAGTATGAAACCCCTCCAAGCGCGGGTGCTGCAGGTTTTCGGGCCCACAAGATCGGAGCGCACCCCGGCGGTGATGCCACGAGGACTCAGTCCTCGCAAACCACGCCTCGCAACCCATGAGGACTCGTCCCTCGCAATCCACGAGGACTCGCTCCTCATGAATCATGAGGACACACTCCTCGCGACCCACGAGGACCCATCCCTCACGAACCACGAGGACCCATCCTTCGCGAACCATGAGGACTTTTCCCTCGCAAACCACGAGGACCCATCCCTCACGAAACACGAAGACTCATCCCCCGCAGACGCCGCTCCAGCTCGTCAGCCTGCTGGGTTGTGTAATATACCGCGCGCAGTTCTGCGTGAAAGCGAAGCGTTGCCGCCCTCCCGGCAGTTTCCCCCAGGAACGAAATAACAACTGCCACAGCGACCAACGAGGTACGGGTCTACGGGCATCCCACAGCCGCGATCGGCCACGCGGGACTATTGCTGACCATACCTGATCACTGATCAACGCAGCAACTGTTAACTTGCTTCGGTGTTACCGTCGTAGCACTATGTTGCGCACCGTCCCCAGTGCGTTTTCGAATTTCGATGAGTTCGCTCGCCTGCTCGGCGCGTTACCCGACTGGCAAGACCCACGTTAATTTCCTCCTGGATCGCCCGTTTTGGCGTTCCCACCGATATTTTGTTCAAATGGGGACTTCCTAACAACACCGACAGGGCAATGGTCCGCATCTACCCAGTCTGCCAGCCATTAAAAGGCGGCCAGATTTTTCGCACCGGCGCCTGCTTCGAACCACGGGCTGCAGAGGTCACACGTTTCTACGATCCTTCACGAGGTTGAATACGATTTATTCACCACGACGTGTGTAAGGATCCGTTCACGACCAGCACATTTAGACCTCCACTGCCCAGTCGGAACAGCACAATCACCACGATGAGGTTGGACACCCATCGTCGTTACGGCAGACCAGGTTCGACCGCCTGCCAGACCGCCAGCCGCCCAGCAGCCTCCGCTTCGAGACTTGTAGAATTCGCAAAATTGAACATTGTCCTATAACGGTCTATTGGCAGAAAAGGCCTTAATTTTAAAGACTGTTTTTAAAGAAGCCCAGAAAAAGGGACACAAAATGGCCACCGGACACCGTGGCCAGCTTTTGGGACACCTTAAAATGGTTCCTGCAGTCCTCAGACAGCTTTTGTGGATTCAGCCCACAGTAGGTTCTGGAAGGCAGTTTCAGGGAAAACGAAACCAGACAGAGCCCCATACATATAGATTGGATGCAGATCCGATCAGATCGGCCTGCAGATAAAGGCCATCTAAATGTTTACCCAGACAAAGGGGAACAGATTCAAGTTTGAAGAGGGACATTAAAGACAATACAGGGTCGTTCCAGACCAGAGATGGCAGTTACCGGCCATCCCGAAGACACTTTAAAAAACAAAGACTACCCCACTGTGCTACAAGTCCGCCAAAAATTAAACAAAGACTAACCTTGATTTGGCAGGAGATAAGGGCCTTTTTGAGAAGTATAATTAGGAACCCGGTATAGCTATCGGTACGCTTCTTAGCCTTGGGAAGGCTTGACATCGGAGAAGGTGGTTCGAAGAAGAAGAAGACGAGACCCGGGGTAGTCATCGGGAGATCATCGACAAAACCCCGGGCCGTTGACGAGATGAAGAGGAGACAAAACGCCCTACCGATCGGGTAGCCAGCGTTGAGTGTAGGAGCACGGAAAAATCAAGGCTGTGACCACCATCGTCGTCTGCAGGAGCACCGAGAAGACAGCCGGTGGGCGAAACGATGGACGGCGAGTCCTGCTGACTTAAGGTGGCCGAGACGCCATCAGCCTGGGCAGCCCGCTGCGCCTACAGCCCACTGACCACGTGGAGACAGGACGCCTGAGAGGGCCAAAACGCAGACTTCAAAATCTCTATGTTTCTAACTGGGATTGGTGAGCATGTTTCTGACCCCTCGTAATCTAATCTAGCTAGGCTTAGGGGGTGGGCATTTTGGGTATAATTTAACAGTGAATTGTTGTCCCTCGCTGTTCCGTGTGTTTCCCTATTTCAGGATGAAACTAGTAAAACTTAATATGCCTGTAGATATGTTGGTTAGTACTGTATTATGATTTGCTTTTCCCTCCCATGTACCTTATTGGCTTATATTTAATTTTTCCTCCATGCAATAAAATTTCATTTCGTCTCATTAACTTGGCCTATAGAGTATTCTCTGCATTGCAGTTCCTGCCTCAAAGTCCAGTGTATAGAACCTAAGGGGCGAGTGGGTCGAACCACTCGGTGAATTACTGTGCAAGAGAGCGAGGCCTCCAGAGCGAGAGAGAGAGACCTCGGCGATCGGAAAGCCCCTTACAGAAAATGGCGACTGTGGCAGGACATTGGCAGCAGGATTGCAATGTATTAGACCCAGGTTTAAATGGACGAAATGTTATGGATGAGAGGATAGCGGATTATGTTTTTGGCAAGGTAAATCTCACTAAGCAGTGGATTTCCGATCTCTTACTGGATGGGCGTCCGGTAGACGCAGCCGTCAGGTGGACAGGGAGTAAAGAACATAAAAAGTCAGTAGAGAAGGCAGTGTGGCTGATCTGCTACAAAAGACAAGTCCAGATTTTGGAAAAAGTCGTTGCAGCGCAGGCAGCCAAGATCAAAACCCAGGCTTCAGAGATAGAGGAAAAGGCCATGGGTGGGGAAAAACTAATCGCAGCGCTTCACGCGCTGAATCAGGAATGCCAAACTGTAGCCAGCCAACATCAGGCTAAAATAGAGTACCTGGAATGTCAGGTTACTGAGGCAAAGTTGCATGAAGCGAGGGTACGGGAGAAAAGCGCCCGCCTCGCACAACTGCTAAGAGCGCAGGAGGAGAGAGTAGTAGAGGTCAAGGCAGCTTACAAGCTGGCCATTGAGAACGGGTTTGAGGGCGCAGCCCACGGCCCCTGCCAGAAGGAGTTAGAAGACCTAAGAATGGCCTTGGCAAAGGCAAAAGGCATGGTATGCCACGCAAGCCCAAAAGCGAGTCAAATAGACTTCCTGAAGGAATCCAAAAGACCGATTCCACACGAAGTAGTTGTGGCACCAGCCACTGAACCCTCAGCACTGCCGATCTATAGTGAGGTTTGGCCCGAAGGGGGGATGGTAGAAGGGGAGGAAGCCGAGGTAGAACCGGAGGAGGAACAACCCCTGGTAGTGAAACCAGAGCCGGCACCAATGTGTCCTACTCGGCACCAGAGGTACGGTTCCGTCGACGCAAATGGCGTCGACGGACCCCTCCTGAATCAGATCGTGTTGCCCCACAGTGCCCAACAACTTAGAGCAATGGTGAGCCACCTTCCAAAACTCTCCGAGAAGGGAGATCCCTCAGTCCATTTCAGGGAGATAGAGCAGACAGCCGCCGTCAATGACTGTGATGGTCCGGAACAGGCTAAGATGTTGCTATTCTCCCTGGATCGTACAATTCTTCAGTGCCTCTCAGACGGGAATAAGAGGGGGCAGAGAGGGTATGAGGAACTCCGGGATGAGGTCCTGGAAGTTATGAGAGTGGACGACGGCAACCCATTCCTCTGTGTGGAAGGGACTGTGCAGCTAACTGGAGAACCCCCACGGGTTTTCGCAGAAAGGCTGTGGCCAGTGTATCGGTGAAGCTGTCCGGGCATGCCTGAGCGGGCCGCAATGAACAATGTCCAGCGGGTTCATTGGCTCTGCTGCCTGGTTGCCAACAGCTCACCGCAGATACAGGCCCAAGCAAAAGCTTGGTTTGACCCCCAAGGTCCCGGGAGCACGGAGGAGACAGTGCTCCGACAGCTCACCATTGCATATAAGAATTGCAGGAGTCAGGAGACACCTACCTCTAAGGGAAAAGTGCATGAGGCAAAACCCGCAGCCCCAAGTAAAAAGTGTTGTGTATGTAATAGGTATGTTACTTTAAACCTATGGCCAGGGCGGCACTACTTTGTAGGGCGTAGCGATACCGTAGTACCACTCCTGGCCATAGAGGTATAAATAGTACTGTGGGTACTGATCTCCCCTCAGTTTCCCGCCTGTTGGTATTAAGTAAAGACCTACGTTGAATCTTCCAAGCTGTCTCGTCATTATTGCATTAAGTATAGACACATACTTTATACTGGCGACGAGTAAGGTTCGAACTCACCAGTACATGGTGCAACAAAGGAACGGTAGCAGTACGGAGAGAGAAGGAGAGAGGCTTCTTACCAGCCAGCCTGCAGAGTCCAGCGTCGGCCGAAGGAGGCCGCCCAGCACTCCGGGTTCGGGAGGAGCGGCAGCAACGGAGCGAGAGAGAGAGGTTTCCAGCGGAGGCTGCGACAGCTGAGAGAAGAGGCTGAACGGGCGCTCCAGCCACGGGGCAAAGGTCCACCCAGGGCCAGGTAAACTGAAATCCTTCCCGGGGAACGGGAGCTGCAAGGGCCAGAATGGGCAGGCGATCTGGGGAACAAACAGAGCCACAAGGACTAGCGGGCCACGAGAGGGGATGGTCGTTGTTAATAGCGGTGGTGGCAATAACGGGAGCTGCAAGGGCCAAAAATAACGACGCTGGAGAGAGGTCGTTGACAGCAGAGGGAGAAAAAGCGGGAAAAACGCCATCTAGTGGAGAAAGCGGGAAAAGTTTTTTTTTCTCTTCAAAAGTTTAAAATGGCTAAAGAAGGTTGTTTGTCAGCATTTGTTGAGGACACAGAACAGTGGGATGCCTATATCGAAAGGCATGAACTTTATTGCATAGATAACAAGGTGGAAGATGATCGAAAGGTAGCAACCTTATTAAATTTTATGGGGGCAAAAACATACGGTCTGCTGAGGAATCTTCTTACTCCAGAAAAGCCAGCAGGCAAAACGTACGCACAAAATGTTGATACGTTAAGGGAACATTTAAACCCTAAGCCACCATTTATAGCGGAAAGTTACCGCTTCTACAGACGCAACCAAAGGAATGATGAGTCGCAGGCAGCCTATTTAGCTGAGCTCAGAAGGTTGTCCAAACATTGCCAGTTTGGAGCCATATTGGCGGATGCGATCAGAGACAGATTTGTCTGTGGCATGTTAAATGAGACTACACGTAAACGGTTGCTAGCCAAGAAACAGCTCAGCCTAGATCAGGCGATTGAAATAGCATCGATCCACGAAGCAGCAGCACAGGGTGCTGCTCAAATACGACAAAACACAACCGGCTATGACACCCATGAGGTGACATTTCACAAAGGTAAATGCTACCGTTGTGGCAAAACCACCCACGACCAAAGTAATTGTTGGTTTCGTGATAAAATATGCCGGCAGTGTGGGAAAAAGGGGCATATAGCGAAAGTTTGTCGGTCTGGTACGCAACCCAATCGTGGGGGCAATCCGAGCAGTACCAAGGCAAGGACAAAAATACATAAGATGTCTGACAGTAGCTCAGACGAGTCACAGGAAGGCACAAAAGCAGAGCCTAAAGGTCTGGGATGTCTCAAGTTATATGGTGTAGACAAAACGGAGGACCACAGCACAATATGGGTTAAAATGAAGGTAGCAGGCGTCGAAGTTAATATGGAGCTGGACACGGGTTCAGCCCTATCAGTAATTAATGAACAAGATTATTACAGGCTGTTCAAACGCATTCCCTTAAAGGATACGGAAATTAAATTAAAAACATATACGGGACAAAAAGTTTACCCGAAGGGAAAAATGCAAGTAACAGTTAAATACAATGGCAGAAAAGTGCCAGGACTTTATTTATACGTCCTACCAAACGGTGGACCACCACTTTTGGGTAGGGAATGGATAAGAAAAATCCATTTCGACTGGAAGTCGATACACGAGTTAAAAGTAGAGACCACCACGGATGATACAACCATTACAAGCAGGCTGTCGAAACTATTGGCAAAAACGCCAGAGGTGTTCCAACAAGGGCTGGGGACCTTAAAGGACATTAGAGCAAAAATAACTATTGCTCAAGACGCAAACCCCAAGTTTTGTAAGGCCAGACCGGTGCCTTATGCCATTCGGCCAGCGGTGGAAGCAGAACTGGATGCCTTAGAGAGTGCAGGTGTCCTTACAAAGATTGAGTGGAACGAGTGGGCCACGCCCATCATCCCAGTTATAAAGAAATCTGCAAATAACACACCGGGGGAACCAAAGAAGGTTCGCATTTGCGGGGATTTTAAGATAACTATTAACCCAGTCCTGCACACGGTACAGTATCCGCTGCCGCGGATAGAGGACATATTCGCATCGTTAGCTGGGGGTAGACACTTTACGAAGATTGACCTTTGTCAAGCTTATTTACAGATGGAGGTGGAGCAGGACTCGAAAAAGCTCCTAACGATTAACACACACAAGGGATTGTACCAGTACAATCGCCTGGTATTTGGTGTGGCGTCCGCCCCGGCAATATGGCAGAGGACCATGGAACAGGTCCTACAGGGCATTCCAGGAACGCAATGCTACCTGGATGACATCCTGGTGACAGGACAAATGGATAACGACCACCTCGCTAACCTGGAGCGAGTACTTCTGCGGTTACAACAATACGGACTCAGGGCGAACAAGCAGAAATGTGAGTTTTTCCAGGAACCTATCTCATACTGTGGTCACATTATAGATAAGGAAGGCCTGCATAAGTCCCCGGAAAAGATCGAGGCAGTAGTGAAGGCCCCGCCCCCTGAGAATGTATCTCAGTTACGATCATTCTTAGGCCTTATAAACTATTACCATAAGTTCCTCCCGAACTTATCGTCCATTTTACATCCACTAAATTCATTGCTGCAAAAGGGAGTCTCCTGGAATTGGGACGAAGCGTGTGAGGCTGCTTTTAAAAAGGGTAAACAACTCATTACATCAAAGGAAGTGCTCGCAGACTTTGACCCAAAAATGCCAATGAGATTGGCATGTGACGCCTCCCCGTACGGTATAGGGGCAGTGTTGTCACACAAATTTCCCAACGGGATGGAGAGGCCAATAGCATTTGCCTCAAGGTCGTTAACTACAGCCGAAAGAAACTATGCGCAAATCGACAGGGAGGCCCTCAGTCTGGTGTGGGGGGTAAAAAAATTCCACCACTACCTGCATGGGCAACGTTTCACACTACTGACGGATCATCAACCGTTGGTGTCGATATTTAATCCAACAAAAGGGCTGCCCCTGATGACGGCCCAAAGGCTACAGAGATGGTCACTGTTCTTTGGAGCACACCAGTACCTTATCGAATATAAGGGTACCAAACAGCATGGCAATGCGGATGGCCTGTCGCGGCTACGCTTGCCTGCCGAGATCGAAGAGATAGTACAGGACCCCGTGGAAATATATCATACGGCTGTTATGGAACACTTGCCCATCACCAGCCAATGTATCGAGCGGGAAACACGGAACGACCCGACATTGGCAAGGGTTTACGAATTAACCGTGAAAGGCTGGCCAGCGCAGGGTGACGCATCATTGCCGGCGTTTTCGGCAAGGAAGGACCAGTTGTCCGTCTGCCGGGGCACATTGATGTGCGGAGCCAGGGTGGTGGTCCCTCAAAAATTACAACATAAAGTGTTGCAGGACTTACACGAAGGTCATCTGGGGGGTGTCAAAATGAAAAGCCTCGCCAGAGCCTACGTCTGGTGGTCCGGCATTGACAGGGACATTGAGGAAGTAGCAAAAGCATGCCAAGAGTGCCAGATGGTTCAGAACGCACCACCACAAGCCCCACTACATCCGTGGGAGTGGTCCTCAACGCCGTGGCAAAGGATCCACGTGGACTTTGCTGGCCCCTTCCTGGATGCGATGTTCCTTATTGTAGTGGACGCCCATTCAAAATGGCCGGAGGTCATAAAGATGTCATCAACGACAGCCGAAAAGACGGTCGCAGTCTTGAGGACCATTTTTGCCCAAAACGGGGTGCCCGAGCAAGTCTGTTCAGACAATGGGCCACAATTTGTGGCAGAAGAATTTCAAGCATTCCTAAAAAGGAATGGAGTGCGACATTATACGTCCGCACCATATCATCTGGCTACAAATGGGCTGGCAGAGCGATTTGTGCAGACTTTTAAAAAGGCCATCAAGGTGATGGGGGAGGAAAGGTTGCCACTACAACACAAGGTGGACAACTTCCTATTCGCATACCGTAATGCTGCACATACGGTGACCAACCAGGCCCCCGCCGTCATGTTCTTTATTAGAAGGTTAAGGTCTCGCCTTGAATTGCTCAGACCAAACATTCGGAGAGATGTGGAAAACCGAGTATTTCGTAGGGCTCCTGACAGACAGACACGGAGCTTCGAGGTGGGGCAGCAAGTGTTGGCCCATGATTATAGGAATGAAAAGTGGCGGTCTGGTATGATAAAGGCCCGCCAGGGACCCTTGATGTACACAGTTGAGACAGGGGAAGGCATAATCAGACGACATGCTGATCAACTTGTGGAGTCCAGAAACCCAACTGATTCACTACCTCAAACGTCTCAGCACATTGTTACAGCGGAATCACGGCCCAGCTCGTCGTTACAGAGGTCTCAGGATTGCGAGGAGTTCAGCACTCCAGTGATCTCCACGGCACAGGATGTGCCATCAGACACCGACGAGTCCAGCGATGAAGGGGTGACGGAAGTACCGCCGCCTACACCGAGACCGACTAGAGAAAGACGTTATCCTAGTCGAGACAGGAGGCCTCCTCAGAGACTGAATCTATAACATGTTTCTGTTTATATATATATAAGTAGACAACTCTTGATGTAAATATGTTATGTATATTGTGTTACCAAATGTTATTAGCCCTAGTTATGGGGCATCTATTGACTTAATTGCACGGGTACGTTTTAATTAAAAGGGGAGGAATGTTGTGTATGTAATAGGTATGTTACTTTAAACCTATGGCCAGGGCAGCACTACTTTGTAGGGCGTAGCGATACCGTAGTACCACTCCTGGCCATAGGGGTATAAATAGTACTGTGGGTACTGATCTCCCCTCAGTTTCCCGCCTGTTGGTATTAAGTAAAGACCTACGTTGAATCTTCCAAGCTGTCTCGTCATTATTGCATTAAGTATAGACACATACTTTACATGGCATCAGGAGGGGAATCGCCCTCCCCAAGCCAAGCTCAATTGCTACAGGTGTGGGAAGGGTGGACATTGGCGCAGGGACTGCAAAAATCCACGGAAGGATAATAAGGGAAGATCTCCCGCAGCCCAAGCCCAAGCCCAGACCGCCGCCCCAGCACAAATCCAGGTCCAAGCCGTAGCCCCTGTCCCAGAAAAGGGAACCGGTGCAGCTATGGATCCCGCTGCGATAGAGTCAATTTTAGAGACAATGCGGTCTCTTATGATCTCGCAGGGGAGGGTAGCAGCCACCACCGGTCCTGTCGTTCTCGCAGCCCCGACCGTTTCACCCCAATGACTAGAGTCAGCGCAGCCCGTTTACCTGTGTTCGCTGTGATATGATTTATGGAGACGACCCCTCATGGAGATGGAAGTAGAGCAGGAAAGGGGGACCTATCTGTTGGATACGGGGGCATCGTGCACCGTGATCCACACAGCTAACCCTACCACCTCACCTCTGTCCACCGGGGTTCCATATATTCTGTCGGGCTTCACAGGTAAAGAACAGGCTGGCGCATTCTCCATCCCTCTCTCCATTCATTTAGGACCACTCCGCACCACGTGGTAGTGTATACTGATGAAGTGGGAGGTAGAGGGTGGAAAAGGGATCCTTGGGTCTGATTTCTTAGTGGAACACGGGATTCTCATGGATCTTAGAAATCACTGTCTCTGGGGAGCGAGCACGGGTAAGAGAGGCGAGGTAGTCATTGTAAGATTTGCAAAATTGAACATTGTCCTATAAGGGTCTATTGGCAGAAGAGGCCTTAATTTTAAAGACTGTTTTAAAAGAAGCCCAGAAAAAGGGGCATACAAAATGGCCGCCAGACCCCACGACCAGCTTTTCGGGACACTTTAAAATGGTTCCTGCAGTCCCCAGACAGCCTTTGTGGATTCAGCCCACAGAAAATTCTGGAAGGCCGTTTCGGAGAAAACATAGATACATAGAAGATAGGAGCAGGAGTAGGCCATTCGGCCCTTCGAGCCTTCTCCGCCATTCAATGAGATCATGGCTGATCATCCAAATCCAGTACCCGGTCCCTGCCTTCTCCCCATATCCCTTGATCCCTTTAGCCTTAAGAAATATATCCAATTCTTTCTTGAATATACTTAATGAACTGGCCTCCACTGCCTCCTGTGGCAGAGAATTCCACAGGTTCACCACTCTCTGGGTGAAGAAATTCCTCCTCATTTCAGTCCTAAATGGCTTACCCCTTATCCTTAGACTATGACCCCTGGTTCTGGACTCCCCGGCCATCAGAAACATCCTCCCTGTATCTAGTCTGTCCAGGCCTGACAGAATTTTATAGGTTTCAATGAGATCCCCTCTCAATCTTCTAAACTCCAGTGAGTATAAGCCCAATCGACACAATTTCTCCTCATACGTCATTCCTGCCATCCCAGGTATCAGCCTGGTGAATCTTCGCTGCACTCCTTCCATGGCAAGAACGTCCTTCCTCAGGTAAGACGACCAAAACTGCACACAATACTCAAGGTGTGGTCTCACCAAGGCCCTGTACAACTGCAGCAAGACATCCTTGTTCTTGTACTCGAACCCTCTTGCTACGAAGGCCAACATACCATTTGCCTTCTTAACCACCTGCTGCACCTGCATGCTTACCTTCAGTGACTGGTGTACAAGAACACCCAGGTCCCTTTGCACTTCCCCTTCTCCCAATCTATTACCATTCAAATAATAATCTGCCTTCCTGTTTTTGCCACCAAAGTGGATAACCTCACATTTATCCACATTATAGTGCATTTGCCATGTTTCTGCCCAATCACCCAACCTGTCCAAATCGTGCTGGAGTTTCACGACATCCTCCTCACAGCATACCCTCCCCCCCAACTTTGTGTCGTCTGCAAATTTGGAGATAATGGGCCAGAAATTCAGATCGGGGGCTTGCCGCGCGTGCAAGCCCCTGATATGCACTTACCCGACGCGCTGGCCGTTGACCTCCAGGGACGCCTGGAATTCGATTTTGAAAAAGAAGAATCCCGGGCAGCGTATGACGTCACGCCGCCCAGGAGTGCAGCCAGCGCGAAGCCTGTAGCGCGCTGTGCAACTGAGACACACCCCTTGAGGTCTCAGTTTAACAGGACACGCCCCCAATGTTTCTGCCAAGCTGCTAAGCATTTTTACATGCAAAGCAGCAGTTTAAATAGGTTTTTGGAAGTTTTTTGAAGATTTTGGTAACTTTTATAAACTTTTAAAAACGTTTACATTATTTTGAAGAATCTGAAGTAGTTTTAAACAGAATTAAAGCAATTTAAAGACTTTTAAAAGCCCTAAAAGAATTTTTTTAATTCCATTTATTTATTTAGCAATGTCGTCGTCATACGTGTCTTCACACTGGTCCCTTTGGGGAACTGTATGAAGTGGTGGAAGGATTTATGGCCATGATTAACGCTCATTCCGTGACCGTAACCATCTTTGAACCAGCCATTAGGGTGGTTAGTCCTATGGCGGGAGGGTTTTACGGGCTCCCACAAGCTATACAAGGAGGGGGGGCCACCCACACCCACGGACGCAAATATCCCACTGGATGTCAACCCAGAATTTAGAGCCGGAGCTCCGACTCCACTTGCCGGGACTGTCTGGAGCGGGGTTCGAAACCCTACCCTGATCTGGCCCAGCGGCGGGGATCCTACCGCTATGCCAAAGGCCCAATCCGATTAGCAAAGTGAAATGGCTGGAATGAGCACAATTCACAGCATTAAAAGAACTCACAATTGAACTGATGATGACCTCAGCAATCTCCTCAAGGAGGTGGAGGCGCAGCGCCTGCTCATCATTGGTAATGAGAAGTCAAAGGCGCCGCAAAAAGGGCAGATGATAGCTTGGTCTTTCAAGTGGCAGCATAGGGCTCCAGTCACGGGGAGGGAAAAGGCGCAGGAAACGTATGGGTGTCACCTTTTGTGCGGAGTGGGCCTTTTGCATAGCAGTAAGCATCCCTGCCGCTGGGCCAGAAGGAGTAGGGTTTCGAACCCCACTCCAGACAGTCCCGGCAAGTGGAGTCGGAGCTCCAACTATAAATTCTGGGTGGACATCCAGCGGGATACTTGCGTCCGTGGGTGCGGGTGGCCCCCCCCCTCAGATGGGTTGTGGGAGCCCGTAAAACCCTCACGCCATAGGACTAACCACCCTAATGGCTGGTTCAAAGCTGGTTACGGTCACGGAATGAGCGTTAATCACGGTCATAAATCCTTCCATCACTTCATACAGTTCCCGAAAGGGAACAGTGTGAGGATACGTACGATGATGACCTCTTGCGCAATGCACCTCCTTGGACCCTCAGTCGCAGATGCGAGGGGGCAAATCGTGCAATTGTTAAATTTTTCATTTTATTGACATGTAAAATGTTGGCCCAGTAATTCCCTTCCAAATGCGCGAGTACGGTCGGGGTACTTACGCGTCTGGCCGGAGGAAATGCCGGTTTTCAGCAAGCACAGTGCATGTGGGGAAAACCGGCATTTCCTGTCCTCTGAATGAAGGGGTTCAGAGGCAGAACGCGTGCGACTGCACAGGCAGCGCATGCGCAGTAAAATTCGCCGCTTTCATTCATGCTTTCAGTGAGGTCAAGTCCTTACAACTTACACATGAAAAAAGCATGGGTACAGTTGCTCCAGAGGCTGCGGAGGAAGATATTTCTTATCGTGGAGCTTCTGAAAGTATGTATGTCTGTATATATTCCTTTGCGTGTTATGTATATATTCCTTTACTTATGTGTATGAATGTATTATTTAATTATGACTTTCAGGGAAAGTAACTTATTGGAAAATCATAATTAAAAACATACATTCATACACATAAGTAAAGGAATATAAAACATACATACATATACGTAAAGGAATATATGCGGACATACATACATAATTACTTATTACTGATGAAAATTTTCTTTCTTAAAAGTGCTGGAAATGTTACATTACTCATTTTAGAACACTCATTTTCACATTCCATTCACACAGCCACAATTGCTCCTTCTACCTACCGTTCTGAAAACCCATTTAAAAAAAAAAATTTAAACTTTAAAACTTACTTAAAATTTCTTAAAATAACTTCCCTCCCTTTCCCAAACAAAAATATTGCCTTTCAGAAGCTCCACGATAAAATATATCTTCCTCCGCAGCCTTGGAACAACTTTACACATGCTTTTTTCAAGTGTAACTTGTAAGGACTTACCCTCACTGAATCCATGAATGAAATCGACGAAGTTCACTGCACAAGCGTTGCCTGTGCAGTCGCATGCGCTGTGCCTCTGAACCCCTTCGTTCAGAGGACTGGAAATGCCGGCGTTCCCCGCATGCGCTGTGCATGCCGAACGCCGGCATTTCCACTGGCCAGATGCGTGAGTACCCAGACCGTACTCACGCATTTGGACCCGAATTTCTGGCCCATTACATCCAATTCCCTCGTCCAGATCATTAATATATATTGTGAACAGCTGGGGTCCTAGGACCGATCCTTGCGGTACCCCACTAGTCACTGCCTGCCACTCGGAAAACGACCCGTTTATTCCAACTCTTTGCTTTCTGTCCGCCAACCAGTTCTCTATCCAAAAGAGAACCGAACGAAACCAGACAGAACCACATACATATGGATTGGATGCAGATCCAGTCAGATCGGCCTGTAGAAAAAGGCCATCTATATGTTTACCCAGACAAAGTGAAACAGTTTTATATTCATAAGGGGAGCATCAAAGACCCATTAAAGACATCAAGAAGACATTCAAAACAATACAGGGTCATTCCAGACCAGAGATGGCCGTTACCGGCCATCTCAAAGTAGTTTAAAACATAATAACTACCCCGTTGTGATACCAGCCCGCCAAAAGTTAAACAAAGACTAACCTTGATTTGGTGGGAGATAAAGGCTTCTTTTGAGAAGTATATCTGGGGGCCCGGGGTAGCGATCGATGTGCTGAGAAAGTTCGAAGGTTCTGAGGAGGTTCACAGGATCCGGGGCTTCAGCTGGGCTTCTGCATCGGTACGGAGTTCAAGCGGAGACGACGGAGGATCGAGGTTCGGGATGGGAGGTCGAGTCAGCATCTAGCCCCGGGGTAACTGTCGGGAGATCATCGGCCAACCCCGGGACGCTGACAAGTATAGGTGAAACCTATATGAAAACGGTGAACCAACTGGGCTGTGCGACGAAACCCATACGAGAATGGTAAAACAGTTGGTCTCTCCCCGCACCGACTTCCAGGCCTGCTGACATCCAGCCTGTCCGTGACCTTCACCTCGAGGAAGAAGAGAGAGTGTCGCAACCCGCAGCGCTGACCACGTGGAGACAGGACGCCTGAAAGGATCAAAACGCAGACCTGTTTCAAAATTGTATACTTTCCAACTGGATTGGTGAGCATGTTTCTGGCCCCTCACAATCTGATCTAGATAGGCTTAGGGGGTGGGCATTTAAAGGGTAATTTTAACAATTAGTTGTTGTCCCTCGATGTTCCGTGTGTTTCCCCATTTTGTTATGACTTTTGTAAAGTATAATATGCCTGTGTATATCTTAGCCAGTACTGTATTATGATTTGTTTTTCCCTCCCATGTACCTTATTGGCTTGCAGTTTGACCTGTTCCTTTATGCAATAAAGTTTCATTTTGTTTTCATTAAACCTGGTCAATAGAGTTTTCTCTACATTGTAGTTCCTGCCTCAAAGTCCAGTGTCTAGAACCTAAGGGGCGAGTGGGTCGAACCACTCAAGGTTTTACTGTGCAAGAGAGAGAGGCCTCTAGAGAGAGAAACCTCTGCGATTGAAAACCCCTTACAGTCATCATTCCAGGGAAGGAAGGGAGAGGGACCCTATGTACCGTGAAGCCAAAAGAGGGCTACGACCTCAAGCTCATGGTCGCAAGTGTCCCACAAGATCTGCAGGCATTCGTGTCAGACCACCTGACTACGTTTGCCACTCACAAATACGATTGCGGGAGGGTCACTGGGTTTGTGGTCAGAGTAGACGGGGACCCCATGGCCCAACCCCAAAAACAGTACAACTTCCCCAGGGAAGCGGAGCCCGACATGGAGACAGCAATGTCTTCTCTGGTGCAACAGGGCATGTTGAGGCCGATAGCCACCCACGTAAACTCTCCTTTGTGGCCGGTGAAGAAGCCGGACAATTCATGGAGAGCCACGGTGGACTACAGAGTCCTCAACAGTAACATCCCAGCCTGCGCGCCGACGGTAGCAGCAGTTGCCAACCTGATAGGGAGTATTCCAGCATCCACGACCACGTTCACGGTGCTGGATATTTCCAATGGGTTTTGGACCATCCCTTTAAGGAGGGAGGATCAGTAGAAGTTTGCCTTTACTTATAAAGGGCAACAGTACACCTGGAACTGCTTGCCACAGGGTTTCCATAACAGCCCCAGCATTTTCCATCAATGTATGGCAGGAAGCTTAAAAGAGTTCAGCCAGCCCAATCAGCTAGTGCAGTATGTGGCCGACCTGCTCCTGTTCACAGATTCCAGGGAGGAGCATGGTCCACTATTGGCCGAGCTATTGGAGCTGTTAGGCAGAAAGGGTTTCAAGCTGAACCCAAAGAAGGCACAGATCGGCCAGCAGGAAGTAAAATTCCTGGGTCTGACCATCCGCGCTGGAGAGAGAGCCATAGACAAGGCTAGACGGGAATCATTGCAAGATCTACCGATCCCCACCACCGTAATGGGTGTGAGGTCCTTTCTGGGACTGACCGGGTACTGCAGAGACTTCATTGAGGAGTATGCAGCCACAGCAGCCCCGCTGCTCCAACTCCTACACAAAGTATGTTGAATGTTTAAGTGTCCTAATCCAAATTGTACACTCTCGGGAGCCGCAAGCCTACATTTCGTTGTACTGCACTTGTGCACTAACAATGACAATAAAAGTTGATTTGATTTGATTTGATTTGAAGGAGTGGAGTGGTCCTGAGTGGATGAGGGTTGCCAGGCAGCATTTGAAAAACTCAAGGGGGTCTTGCAGACCGCACCAGCTCTGGGGGCCATAGATGGAGGAGAAGAGTTTTTCCTGGAGGTAGCGGCTAGCGGGGATAGCCTGAGCGCTGTACTGCTCCAAGAGTGACACGGCAAGCTAAGGCCGGTGGTTTACTCCTCCAGGGTGCTCACAGATGTGGAAAGGAGTTTTTCCAATTGCGAACGGCATCTTTTGGCCACGCATTGGGCTGTGAAAAGGTCCTTGATCTTCACAGGCACCTCTCCCATCACTCTCCTCACCCATCACACACCCACCCGGATGCTTCTGGATGGAAGGATTAAGGATGGGACAGTAAGCAGTACCCGCATTGCACGCTGGACCCTCCTCCTTTCCCAGATGGATCTGAAGGTGAAGGGTCTCTGCGAGCCCAAGCTCGTGGACAACATGATATATCCTGGAACAGCCCATCGGTGTTCCATAGAAGGGGTATGGGAAGTGAACGTAGGTTTACGGGCCGGGATACATCCCACGGGCCGCAAGATCTATGTAGACAGTTCCAGCATGGTATCCGCTGGCGAACGACTCACAGGGTGTGGAGTTTATGACCCCGCGGTAGACATTGCCCTGGCGATTAAGCTCCCCAGCACTATGAGCGCCCAGCAGGCTGAACTGTCCGCGGTAGTGTACGTCGTTACACACCCTGAAATCTTCCCCACCCCATACATGATTTGCTCGGACAGCATGTTCACATGCAACTTGTGTACGGAATACCTGGCCATTTGGTCTCGCCGTGGATACACCTCTGCGGACGGGCGACCCTTGACCATGAAGCCCCTACTAGAAAAAATCCTGGCCGCAGTGGGGGAGGAAGGGAAGTCTTTATCCACAAGGTAAAGGCTCATTCCTCCACGGAACCCCGCAACCAGGGTAACCAGCAAACGGATACGCTAGCCAGGAAAGGTGCCCGCACCGGCACTTTCTGGGATCCCTATGGGTCCAAACCCATGGCAGTAATCCGAGGCAGGGATGGGAATCAGGGGACCACAGGGGTGACACTGCCCCCAGACCTCAAGACCGTCCAAACCCTAGATCCAGCCCTAAAAACAGTCCTCAATGCCATCACTGAGGGCAAGGAAGTAAAAGGTCCGTACGGTACTGCAGCCCTTTCCATCAAGGAAGGCATGCTGTTCCAAGAGGAACAGTGGGTTGTGCCGCAGCAGCACCGGAGGGAATTCCTTCAACTGGCCCATGAGGGTCCAGGAGCGGGACACCCCAGGCCTGAGGTCACCTGGCAACGGGTAGAACAGGCAGGATGGTGGCCGGGACTTCGGGACGATGTCCGCGAGTTCTGTGCTAATTATCTTGTATGCGCTGCAAACAACCCAGACCCCCAGAAAAGGAAGGTGCCCATGGGACACATCAGGAGAGTAGAGGGACCATGGCAGTCGATACAGGTTGACTACATCGGGCCCCTGCCCATCGCCCAGGGAGGCTATAAGTATTGCCTTGTCCTGGTGGATGTGTTCACCAAATGGGTAGAAGCCATCCCATGCAAAACAGCCACGGCACTTAGTACTGCCAGGATCTTGGTCCGGGAAGTGTTCTCGCGGTGGGGACTACCACGATTTGTGGAGTCTGACCAAGGGAGTCATTTCACCGGCCAAGTGATGCAGAACACCCTCATGCTCTTAGGCATCGAAGGGAAGTGGCACGTGGCCCACAATCCTCAGTCATCCGGGATTGTGGAGCGCATGAACCGCACCCTCAAAGAAAAACTGAGGAAAGAGACGATGGACTCGCCCCAGAAATGGGCGGAGGTCCTGCCTCTCGTCCTCATGGGGATCTGGGCTAGCCAGTCTAAAAGTACGGGGTACTCCCCGCACGAATTAATGACTGGGAGGGTCATGCGGACCCCCACCCATGTTCTAGCCCTGGTGCTCACTGAAGGTCAGCTCCGAGAGGTAAATCGGGACAAGTTTGCCCGGACCCTTTTTGAGTGCCTGAAACAGATTTATGGGCAAGCGGCTGGGAACATGGGAAAGCAGCATCAGAGCAACTGGTTGCTGCTCGAACCCCGTAAGACACAAGAGTGGGAAGTAGGAGATCAGGTCATGGTGAGAAACTATGCCCGAGTGGGGAGTTTAGAACCACTGTACATGGGGCCCTACAGTATTGTAGACAAAGCCAGCCCCATGGTTTATGCAGTGAAGTTGCCCCGGCGCACTAAATGGTTTCACGTAAATCAGTGCAAACTATTTAAGCCGGGTGCAAAAGGGCCGACAACCGAAGCCAGGTCTGAGGGTAAAAATCCTCAGCCTGAGGCGTGCAAAGAGTCACAGACCACATAGGCTGGAACCGCAGCCTGCTTGAGGGGAGGAGCTATCCCGCCCACCTGGGAGTTTTCCCCATTGGCCGGGACTCAGACGGGGAAGAGCCCGAACAGCTAGGCCCCGCCTATGACACGATTCTGGGGGAGGTGGAGTCGGAGGACGGAGGTCCCGCCCTCGACTCAAGCGTAGGGGAGGTAGAACTTGGGGGTGGAGATCCTCCACCTGTAGGGACAGGTAGGGAGGAGTAGTCTGCCACAGACGCAAATCCCGAAAGGGCGGAGCCTGAGGGAAGGGAGCCGAAGCCGGCAGTCATGGTGGAGCCACGGGCTGTGAGGGCTAAAGTCCCAACCAAAGGTCCACTCACTAAGGGAGCCTCGCCTAAGGCACCCCCTCGCAGGTCGTCTCGAACGCCTCAGCCAGTAAAGCTCTGGCCAGATTCCCCCTACTTCAGCAGACACCGAATTGGGAAATCCCTAGAAAGACGCAGTCCCCAATTGGCAGCAAAAGGCTGCAGGGGACTCAAGCTACAGGTCAGTGCGGCCCCACCACAGGGAGCGGTGAGCTGCAGTCCGAACAGGGATTAGGTAGGCCGCCCGGGGAAGGGCGGCGCTGTACATAAGTTTAGCTAAGTTTAAGATTGGTTAAGTATAAGGTGTGTAAATTTTTAAGGTGATGGGTGTTATAAGGAATAGTTCTAGAATCTGCCCAGCATGTGTGTTTGTTTTGGATCGAGGTCGAAAGACCCGGTCATGCCTTCACCTAGGCCAGAATCTCTCGGGAGCCTGGTTGTATCGTTTAATCTGTTGCAGGAACCAAAGGTACTATGGAAAGGATTCTCATCGTGTTCGCGGTGATCAGGTGTAGCTTGGCCTATCGGGGCTACACCAAGGACTCCATCGTATATGGATGCTCCGGGGACACAGCCCCCATCGCGACTGATGGGACAGGAGTAAGGGACGTTGAAGAAACAGCTACCTACTTCCATGAAGGGAGGTGGCCAGGATGGCTGGGGTCGAACTCTATGCAATACTCCAGCCAGTCCGGGTTTGCATACAGAGAGACTTCTCTAATGTGTCCCAGGGTGAGGATCATCGCGCCCAGAGTCAGCGTCACCGTCGGAAGGAAGATTTGTTTGATATGCCATGGACATGTTCGTTTGGACAGATGGTGGTGGCTCCAGAAGCTGAGCAAACCATGAAGAACTCCACGGTCGAGTGGGAGCGACTGGGTAACAATACCCATCGGACTATTACGGGGACTCATGGGGGATTGAGTGTCTGTTGGGACAAATGGTGGGAACCAGATGAGGGGATTTACATCTGTATGTGGGGTTCAGAACGCGTCTGCCCCACAGGCGTCTCCATCTTTTTCCAAAGACAGTGGCAGGATGCTGGGAAAGGGATGAGGTGGGATGTCAGCACACGGGAGTGTGGAGTCCCATACTCTCAGATCCCGGTGAATGCCACTGAGCTCATCACCCGCCCCCGCAAGACCCTGCCCACGATTCCGGTAGACAAAGCCCGCAAGGAAGGGTGCCCCACCACTACCAAGGGACCCGGGAACGGATTGGTATTAGTGCCCACAGGTCAGGTGCTGTACCAAGGGGTGCACTACGCGGTGGCCTCGGTGATTTTAAACCTCACCGAGGTGCGATTGCCAGAGTGCTGCCCCAAGGAAATGGAGCAATTGTACCAGGTCCTGTTAACAACTATGTTCAGACAATTTTATGAGTTCAACTTTGCCGATGTCGACAGAGCTGGATTATACACCACACCGCATGAGGTCTTGGACAGGGTAGGGAGACAAAGAAGGGGTACAGTCAATAATATTTTTACAGCCTTCAACACAGGGACTTCCGCCATTAACACTCTGGATGACGTGGAGCTGCAGACCCAGATCAATGGTTTAAAATGGCGGTTAAGAAAGATACTGATGGACGAGAATAAGGTAGTGAGTTCTGAGTTACATGAGGACCAGGCCATGACACTACACTTAAAAGAAATCATAGCTGAGCTGGAGAAACACGCTAAAACGGTAAATGCTCTCATCAGAGAGGATCGGAATGCGTCAGATCAGGCTGCGCAGAATGAAGCGTGCGTGCTGTACGGGGCGTGGTTACTGGGCAAGGGCCGCAGTAACCTGGAGGATTTAAAACAAGGTTTGGGTCCCCTCCTGGATCGGCAATAAGCACCTCGCAGCCCTCCACCCTTTCGAGAACGCATTAAGTCCGTGCCAGCTCAGACTAGCTTCAGAGGCCTACCCAGTCCCAGTGGACTGTGGGTGGTCTAATCACACCGTTATGGGTATAGTGGTAAGAATGCCGGCTATGGGAAAGACAGCTAAACCCGCCCCGGTATACAGGGTGGAGAACATTGGAGTCATTCAAGGGGGTGCACACATTCGCTATACAGAGGTCCCACAGTACGTCATTCGATGGGAGCATGCAATGACGGGTACCAACCTCTCGGGGTGCCGGAGCCGGGGAGCACACATCATCCTGTGTCCCCAGCACTTGAATGCCTATTCGAAATCACAGTGCGGGTTCAGAACTGCTGGCGCAAAGCCTATAAATTGCACCATGGAGACAATGACACAAGGCCATGTGCCCCCGCAGGTGGCATATATAGGAGGTGGGACATACTGTGTCACCACTGCAGTGCCTCACTACCAACATGGACAGCATGGCTGGTGTCCGGTCAGTGATAGCAGTTTCTGCTTCAAACCCAAGGCAGAAGTTCAAGTGACCCAAGAGCGAATTGTCCCTATTCCTGAACCTTCCACTGTTCACACCACTGTCAAGGAAAATTTCACCGATCTGCAACGATTCATTGCACATTTTGGCTATATCATTCCCCCTTTCCCTGAACACCTCACCAAGATACTAAAAGCCGTTGCCGTTTCACAGAAACATTTTTACACACTGGAGCAGAAGGCTTTAGAAATAGAGGCAGACATATTAGATATAGTGACCCACAGTGGTGGGACCTGTTTACTAATATAGAAGTCCCTTCATGGATTAGGATAGCCTCCCACATCCTCATAGTATGTCAGATTTTTATCGTGATTTATTTACTCTTTGTACATTGTAAGAGGGACAAACTTTTCCAGAAGTATGAGAACAGAGGAGAGTGGAGGGAGCATTATGTGCGGGTAGACGAGGAGACACCTGTCTGAATTTTTGCTGCTATGTATAAAGATAGAGTTTCCCTCCCTCCTCTATATTTTTTTTTTGACCGTATTCATGTGTGATTTTGTGTGTATTTTCTTTCTTTCTTATTTTTGTTGAAGTTTATTATGTGTGTTGTTGTTAATAAAAATAATATGTATGAACCAGGTGGTGTAGGGGTATTAGGCCCCCCTCCATGCCTGGAAATGTGTGTGTCAGATTTTAATTCCAATGTATTGCCATCTATAGATGTTTAATGTACACTGTGGGTTTTTCTGAAATGGGAAATGCATGTGTCGTGGGGTCATAGATAGGTAAAGACAGGGGATGGTTTGATTATGGAGAGTCAGAAAATTTTGCTCACCCAGAATTATGATACTTCAAGCAAGTTATAGTATCATCAGGGGGGACTGTAGAATTCGCAAAATTGAACATTGTCCTATAAGGCCTTAATTTTAAAGACTGTTTTTAAAGAAGCCCAGAAAAAGGGACACACAAAATGGCCACCGGACCCCGTGGCCAGCTTTTGGGACACTTTAAAATGGCTCCTGCAGTCCTCAGACAGCTTTTGTGGATTCAGCCCACAGTAGGTTCTGGAAGGCAGTTTCAGGGAAAACGAAACCAGACAGAGCCCCATACATATAGAGTGGATGCAGATCCGATCAGATCGGCCTACAGATAAAGGCCATCTAAATGTTTACCCAGACAAAGGGGAACAGATTCAAGTTTGAAGAGGGACATTAAAGACAATAGAGGGTCGTTCCAGACCAGAGATGGCAGTTACTGGCCATCCCGAAGATACTTTAAAAAACAAAGACTACCCCACTGTGCTACAAGCCCACCAAAAATTAAACAAAGACTAACCTTGATTTGGCAGGAGATAAGGGCCTTTTTGAGAAGTATAATTAGGAACCCGATATAGCTATCGGTACGCTTCTTAGCCTTGGGAAGGCTTGACATCGGAGAAGGTGGTTCGAAGAAGAAGAAGATGAGACCCGGGGTAGTCATCGGGAGATCATCGACAAAACCCCGGGCCATTGACGAGAAGAAGAGGAGATGAAACACCCTACTGATCGGGTAGCCAGCGTTGAGTGTAGGAGCATGGAAAAATCGAGGCTGTGACCACCATCGTCGTCTGCAGGAGCACCGAGAAGACAGCCGGTGTGTGAAACGATGGACGGCGAGTCCTGCTGACTTAAGGTGGCCGAGACGCCATCAGTCTGGGCAGCCCGCTGCGCCTACAGCCCACTGACCACGTGGAGACAGGACGCCTGAGAGGACCAAAACGCAGACTTCAAAATCTCTACGTTTCTAACTGGGATTGGTGAGCATGTTTCTGACCCCTCGTAATCTAATCTAGCTAGGCTTAGGGGGTGGGCATTTTGGGTATAATTTAACAGTGAATTGTTGTCCCTCAATGTTCCGTGTGTTTCCCTATTTCTGGATGAACCTAGTAAAACTTAATATGCCTGTAGATATGTTGGTTAGTACTGTATTATGATTTGTTTTTCCCTCCCATGTACCTTATTGGCTTATATTTAATTTTTCCTCCATGCAATAAAATTTCATTTTGTCTCATTAAACTTGGTCTATAGAGTATTCTCTGCATTGCAGTTCCTGCCTCAAAGTCCAGTGTATAGAACCTAAGGGGTGAATGGGTCGAACCACTCGGTGAATTACTGTGCAAGAGAGCGAGGCCTCCAGAGTGAGGGAGAGAGACCTCGGCGATCGGAAAACCCCTTACAGACTACAGGAGTCGTTCGGACAAGCTTGTCAGACCACCTCACCGTTTGACTTTGTCCTTTAAAGCGAATTCTGGGGGTGCGTATGTAGCGGTACCACCGAGTGTCTCTTACTTACTGTACATAATTCCCTTTAACTATGTTTGTATAGAGTTTGCATGTACGGGGCGTTGCCCCTTTAAGAACGTGTACGGGGCGTTGCCCCTTTAAGAACGCGACCTAACGCGATGACATCACGTCGCAAAGCACGTGACCGCCCTAAGCACGGGCAAACGCGATTACGTCACGTCGCACATCATGTGACCGCCCCAAGCGCGGGAAAACGCGATGACGTCACGTCGCACATCATGTGACCGCCCCAAGCGCGGGAAAACGCGATGACATCACGACGCAATCCACGGGACTGCCGAGTCAGTCATCGTGGCGTCCCCGTTCGGGTAAGACCTGTTCCAAGGCTCTCCTGCATCGACCCTTGTTGTTTTCTGTACTTCGTGAAATCCTTCATTAAAGACCTGTTGGATTGTTTCTCCTGAGTCGACCTCAGTGATTTGGTTAGGAATACGCCTATTCCTACAATGTAATATATTATGCCACTCAGTAACTGGTCAGACATTCAGCATCAATAACATCCCAAAGAGTATCATTCAGTACGGGCAGTATTTTGATGTTTTATTCTTTCCCATTTGCATAGGTATGGAAAAACAGACTGCTGCCACAGCTAGTATATCTGAGCAAACCAGCACCTCACAACACCCTACATCACTATCACCACCTCTACCAAACACGAGCACAGCTACACGCGTTCCAGAGGATGTAGACAGAGATGGTACAGGGTGACTTATAGTGAATTGGTCAGGAGTAGCAAGTGCTGGCGGCTGTTGAAGAACTGTTTACAAACAAAGAATGCTGTCTGAGCAGGATCATCCTCATGACTCACTTCAGTCCATGCAGAACACACTGCTAGGTCTAGCGAGGAGTACAGAGGAGTCCATTAGCTGGATCTGTGTACTTACGGCTATCTGGGGTGCAGTCTGCCATGGTGCGCATTTGCAGCTTTTGTGGCATCTGCAGAGGAGATCTTAGTGGGGCAGGTCATCGGCGCAGGGGGAGCATCTCTCAGGAACTCTCTCTCTGCTGCTATAGAGGTCTTTGGCTCCAATCTTAAAGATGCTTTGCTTCCAATCGCTTCAAATAGGGCGATTCCAATCATCTCAGATATGGGTTTTCTACTGTTAAAATCATTGGAGCCTGTAATGGTTCTGCCTCATCCATGCCTTTGCTACCTCTAGACTTGACTATTCCAACACACTCCTGGCCGGCCTCCCATCTTCCACCCTCCATAAACTTCAGCTCATCCAAAGCTCTGCTGCCCGTTTCCTAATTTGCAGCAAGTCCCGTTCATCCATCACCCCTGTGCTCGCTGATCTACATTGACTCTTGGTTGAGCAAGGCCTCGATTTTAAAATTCTCATCCTTGTTTTCAAATCCCTCCAGGGCCTCGCCCCTCCCTATCTCTGTAACCTCCTGCAGCCCTTCAACCCTCCAATATATCTGCACTCCTCCAATTCTGGCCTCATGAGCATCCCCAATTTTAATCACTCCACCATTGACGGCTGTGCCTTCAGCTGCCTAGGCCCTAAGCTCTGGAATTCCCTCCCTGAACCTCTCTGCCTCGCTACCCCTCTTTCCTCCTATAAGACACTCCTGAAAACTTACCTCTTTGACCAAGCTTTTGGTCATCTGCCCTAAAAGAAAAAAAGAAACATTTGCATTTATATAACACCTTTTACGACCACTGGACATCCCAAAGCGCTTTACAGCCAATGAAGTACTTTTTGAAGTGTAGTCACTGTTGTAATATAGGAAACGCGACAGCCAATTTGCACACAGCAAGCTCCCACAAACGGCAATATGATAATGACCAGATAATCTGTTTTAGTAACATTGATTGAGGGATAAATATTGGTCAGGACACTGGGGAAATGCCCCTGCTCTTCTTTGAAATACTGCCTTGGGATCTTTTACGTCCAACAGAGGGCAGACGGAGCCTCGGTTTAACGTCTCATCCAAAAGACGATACCTCCAACAATGCAGCACTTCCTCAGTTCTGCACTGGAATGTCAGCCTTAACTTTTGTGCTCATGTCTCTGGAGTCGGATTTGAACCCACAACCTTCGAATATCTCCTTATGTGGCTCGGTGTCAAATTTTATTTGATAAAACTCCTGTAAAGCGCCTTGGGACTTTTTACTACATTAAAGGTGCTATATAAATGCAAGTAGTTGTTGGGGGATAAAATATATTAGTTACAACAATTAGCACAAAGGTTCATGAAAACCTAAACAATATGAAAAAGGTAGTTTAGAAATGGCTGAAATACACATATTACTCAGTCCCTGCCATGACCTCGAAGATACTTGCCACCACCTAGCAACCCTAGATACCCATTCCACATGGGCCTGACACATTTTTCATATCCTTCAGACCAGAATGGTGAGAAATGGCATATAGGACTGACACCCACACCCCCCCCCACCACCCCGCGCCCCCATTTATTATTCCTTTGGAGGTTGTCAGTCCGTCAAACGATTTTTCATCTCTGAATCAAATGGTTGTGGGTTCAGGTCCCATTCCAACAGGACTTGAACACATTATTTAGGCTGACACTTTAGTACAGTACAGAGGGAGTGCTGCATTGTCAGAGTTGCTGCCTTTTAGATGAGATGCTAAACCAAGGCCTCGTCTGCCTGTTCAGGTGGACGTAAAAGATCCCATGGCACAATTCAAAGAAGAGCAGGGGAGTTCTTCCAATGTGCTGGCCAACATTTATCCTTAGCCAACACCATCAAAACTGAATTATTGGTGATTTATCTCGTTGCTGTTTGTGCAACCTTGCTGTGCCCACATTTGTTGGTGCTTTTGCCCATTTAACAATGTGACTACACTTCAAAAACAATTAATTGGAAGTGAAGTACTTTGGAATGTCCAGAAGTTGAAAAATGCACTTTACAAATGTAAGTTCTTTGTTTCTTTTTTCTCAGGAAAGGTCCCGGCAGATTGGAAAACTGCTAATGTAACACCCTTATTTAGGAAGGGAAGTAAACAAAAAGCTGGAAACTATAGACCAGTTAGCCTAACATCTGTGGTTGGCAAAATGTTGGAGTCCATTATTAAGGAAACAGTAACAGAGCATTTGGATAAACATAATTTAATAGGACAGAGTCAGCATGGTTTTATGAAGGGGAAGTCACGTTTGACAAATTTGCTCGAATTCTTTGAGGACGTAACATACAGGGTGGATAAAGGGGAACCAGTGGATGTAGTGTATCTGGACTTCCAAAAGGCATTTGACAAGGTTCCACACAAAAGATTACTGATCACGATAAAAAATCACGGGATTGGGGGTCATATACTGGCATGGGTGGAAGATTGACTATCTAACAGAAAACAAAGAGTTGGGATAAATGGTTCATTCTCAGGATGGCAATCAGTAACTAGTGGTGTTCCGCAGGGGTCAGTGCTGGGACTCCAACTCTTTACAATCTATATTAACGATTTGGAGGAAGGGACCGAGTGCAACGTATCCAAGTTTGCCGACGATACAAAGATGGGAGGGAAAGCAGTGAGTGAGGAGGACATAAAAAACCTGCAAAAGGACATAGACAGGCTAAGTGAGTGGGCAGAGATTTGGCAGATGGAATATAATATTGGAAAGTGTGAGGTTATGCACTTTGGCAGAAAAATCAAAGAGCAAGTTATTATCTAAATGGAGAGAAAGTGCAAAGTGCTACAGTACAAAGGGATCTGGGGGTCCTGGTGCATGAAACACAAAAAGTTAGTATGCAGGTGCAGCAGGTGATCAGGAAGGCCAATGGGATCTTGGCTTTTATTGCAAGGGGGATGGAGTATAAAAACAGGGAGGTCTTGCTGCAGTTATACAGGGTATTGGTGAGGCCACACCTGGAATACTGCGTGCAGTTTTGGGTTCCATATTTAAGAAAAGATATACTTGCTCTCGAAGCGGTTCAGAGAAGGTTCACTCGGTTGATTCCGTAGATGAGGGGGTTGACGTATGAGGAAAGGTTGAGTAGGTTGGGCCTCTACTTATTGGAGTTCAGAAGAATGAGAGGTGATCTTATCGAAACATATAAGATTGTGAGGGGTCTTGATCGGGTGGATGCGGTGAGGATGTTTCCACTGATGGGTGAGACTAGAACTAGGGGGCATAATCTTAGAATAAGGGGCTGCCCTTTCAAAACTGAGATGAGGAGAAACTTCTTCACTCAGAGGGTAGTAAATCTATGGAATTTGCTACCCCAGAGAGCTGTGGAAGCTGCAACATTAAATAAATTTAAAACAGAGATAGACAATTTCCTAGCAGACAAGGGAATTAGGGGTTACGGGGAGAGGGCAGGGAAGTGGACGTGAGTCTAGGTTCGGATCAGCCATGATCCTATTGAATGGCGGAGCAGGCCCGAGGGGCCGTATGACCTACTCCTGCTCCTACTTCTTATGTTCTATTTAATGAAATGCCCAGCTGTTTGCGGGGGCTCCCTCCACCAAGCCTCCTATCCACTGGAAAGTGCTTTGAGGCACAGAGTGGCAGGATTCAGTTAGGGGAGCACTGTCTGCAGTGTCCATTGCAGATTTCAATATCTCCAAGCTCTGCCGTGCAGCAGGTCATCTATCACTACAGTATTCAGCCTTTGCTGCAATCCCTATTGTGCATATGGGTGTTAGGAACCCATCCCAACTGTGATATCTGAAGAATGCATCACATGTGTGATGCACGAACCTTTCAATATGGTGCACTTTGACTTTAATGAGCTATAATCATGGCAAGAACACGTAGAACTAGAGTAGTGCAGGTACACTGAAGCCACATACCACCAACAACAATTTGGTAGCTAAGTGGTTAGGAAATGCAAGCTATAGTCATATTCACAGCATGTTACTCCCATGAATTGAAGAAATGCAGATCTATTGCTTAGCTTTTATTATCCTCCTTGCATCTTTGAGCTTCTTTCGGTACTCCTCAATTAGTAAAGTTCACTTTTCTTCCCAGTTATCTTTTTCATCTTCAAGGTCTGTAGTTCGACAAAATAGTTTAGGGCCATCTTTTAGTCTTTGGTCATCTTTGAAGAAGAAAAATAAATTTACTTTCTTCTGAGGAAATGTTACCACATTTTTTGCTATGGTATCTCCATGATCTTCTAATTCTTTCTCTTCATCCTCATCTTCAGGGGAGCTGTCTTGGAATCGAGGATCTTCTTGCCATGGAAAAGTTGTCATACTCACTGACTCAATCTTATAGCACTATGTCCAGTGCTTTCCAACTTTGTGCTGCGGCAGGAAGGCTCACCAGCTAGCAGTGCGCATCGGAAATTCGGACGCATGCGGCTTAATTTTCAAACCATTTAAACTAAAGTTTGGAAAATCATGCTCTGTGCATGCCTGAATTTCCTACATGTGTTTCCAGTGAATGAGGCTCAAACTCCGGGAGTGCACCCTTGGAAAATGATTTTGGTACCACTGAAGGTAGGATGTAACTAGACTGGGGTCAATATTCAAAATGTGTACCTGCTTTTTGGTTGTCTATTTCTCAATAAAGGAGAAACTTCTTTACCTAGAGAGTGGTTAGAATGTGGAACGTGTTACCAGAGGGAGTAGTTGAGGCAATAGCATAGATGCATTTAAGGGGACACTAGATAAGTAGATGAGGGAGAAAGGGAAAGAAGGATATGCTGATAGGGTTAAATAAAGAGGGGTGGGAGAAGGCTTGTGTGGAGCATAAACACCAGTATGGACCAGTTGGGCTGAATGGCATGTTTCTGTGCTGTAATTACTGTGTAATCCAATGCACAAATCTGATGCACAACTGAATAGAGAAAAGTATGGTACTTTTATGTTGCAAATCTAACAACAGGTGTTGGATTCAACCTATGGCCAAAGTGATGGCAATACTCAGAGCCCTGATTCACATTACGTCATAGGAATAGTACCACAAGCACATGTGAGATAGCAAACCAATTGGATTGTAGCTTATAATTAATATTTTTTGCTGTTACACTTTGATGCTCATGGTCATGTTTTCCTGACTGAATCAGCTGAATGAGTTCTGGCTCGGGAACGATATCGTATGTACTTGACTCTAAGGAAGCAGGGTACTGAGAAGCAGTTTGATGAGTCAGTCAATCTGCATAATCCTTTTGAGAAATCATCTGTTCATAGCAGTATGCCTCTTTGATGACAACAGTGCTTTTTAATAACGCAGACTTTTACAATTATAAACAAACTTTATCCGACACAGCACAAATTCAAGAATTATTTTTACTAGGATAACAAAATCTGGCAGGTTCATAACTATTTCCCAAGTACAACTTTAAAAAAAAACTTCCAGTGCTACATTTTTATTTTTCTGTGAACCAAGGTCAAACGTCAATCTCAATTTTATGCATTATTCACAATAAAGCTTTAGAAACCTTATCTTACCGATACACTACATTTGCAATTCCGCCAGTGATTAAAAAGTCAGTTCTATTATTCATATGTCAAATGCTGACTTTGACACATTTTGCACAAAGATGCTGAGGGAAGTACTTATGCCTCAAAGCCTTCATTTATTTTGCATCACCAAAATTTTACAATAAATGGAAGACTACGTATTGAAATTCTGATAGCATCTTTTTCTTGTCCCTGAAGTGCTCATTATTGGACCTTTTTCCTATTCCTGTGTTAGAAGTGACCATCTGTAGGACAGTAAGGGCTGAGGATGTCTGCGGTGGAGCTTCAGAGGTTCACTCTTTATGTGATTTTGACTTTTTTGTACACGTAAGAAGCAAGGGGACGAAATTCCTTCTGTTGATAATAATACAGAAAAAGTAAATTTGCGTATAAAGTAGGATTTCCTATTTTTTTCTCAGACCAGTAAAAATACTGACAGAAGGAATTGCACCCCTCCTCCAACTAACCACAAAGCACTGGGCAGTGGCAAGTTGAGCAGCATGATAACAGGAGCCAAGTGGGACCCACCTTCAGCTTCAGTTTGAAATAACCAGTTCCTTCTTCCTATTTGGCAGCAGTATATTCCAATGGGTAACATACTCCAAGTTTACAAGCTCCAATTATTAGAAAATGAATTGACGATTCAATTGATTAAATGAGTAGACTTTTCCTTGCATTAACTCAAGCTAAGAACTTTACCAAGGGCATGATGAGCACATTAGTTAGTTTGCTAATGCACACACTGCTCCCAATTACTTTTGTTTGACTTGTAAGGCTGGGAACAGATATAGGTTAGGTAGACCACTCTGAGCCTTCTTAATGCACTCACCAAGTTGTACTTTACTGTAGATTCAGGACTGGGTTATTAATTCTGATCATGTTTCAGTGTAAAACCAACCTTGTCTTGTGTTGGGAGTAAGTTGGAGCTTTGAAGGAAGCTGAAGTAAATGTTGATACAAATTTACTGATATTAGCCATGAATAAAAAGCCAATATGTGCATGGGTAGGTAGTTTAATAGCTCTTGATGTAAGAACTGGCTCCAGGCCAACTTCAATGTAAACCCATTAAGATCCTCATCTGAACTAAATGTAATCTCTATGGGGCAAATGCAATAATAGAGATTGTTCAGCCATTTTTTGTTTGACTCCTGGAGCCAGTGACCATTTCAGTCTGACACCAGCCCCCTCATCGCTGACTAATTTCTGGATGGAATCCTTCAGCAGGTTGAATCCCCCACCTTCAACATCCTGGGAGGTCACCATTAACCAGAAACTTAACTGGACCAGCCACATAAATACTGCAGCTACAAGAGCAGGTCAGATGCTGGGTATATTGTGGCGAGTGACTCAATTCCTGACCTTCCCACCACCTACAAGACAAAAAGTCAAGAGTGTGATGGAATACTTAGAAACATAGAAACATAGAAGATAGGAGCAGGAGTAGGCCATTCGGCCCTTCGAGCCTGCTCCGCCATTCAATGAGATCATGGCTGATCATCCAAATTCAGTACCCTGTCCCTGCCTTCTCCCCATATCCCTTGATCCCTTTAGCCTTAAGAAATATATCCAACTCCTTCTTGAATATATTTAATGAACTGGCCTCCACCGCCCTCTGTGGCAGAGAATTCCACGGGTTTGTCATTCTCTGGGTGAAGAAATACCTCCTCATTTCAGTCCTAAATGGCTTACCCCTTATCCTTAGACTATGACCCCTGGTTCTGGACTCCCTGGCCATCGGAAACATCCTTCCTGCATCTAGTCTGTCCAGGCCTGACAGAATTTTATAGGTTTCGATGAGATCCCCTCTCAATCTTCTAAACTCCAGTGAGTATAAGCCCAATCGACACAATCTCTCCTCATACATCATTCCTGCCATCCCAGGTATCAGCCTGGTGAATCTTTGCTGCACTCCTTCCATGGCAAGAACGTCCTTCCTCAGATAAGGCGACCAAAACTGCACACAATACTTAAGGTGCGGTCTCACCAAGGCCCTGTACAACTGCAGCAAGACATCCTTGTTCCTGTACTCGAACCCTCTTGCTACAAAGGCCAACATCCCATTTGTCTTCTTAACCGCCTGCTGCACCTGCATGCTTACCTTCAGCGACTGGTGCACAAGAACACCCAAGTCTCTTTGCACTTCCCCTTCTCCCAATCTATTGCCATTCAAATAATAATCTGCCTTCCTGTTTTTGCCACCAAAGTGGATAACCTCACATTTATCCACATTATAGTGCATTTGCCATGTTTCTGCCCAATCACCCAACCTGTACAAATCGTACTGGAGTTTCATGACATCCTCCTCACAGCATACCCTCCCACCCAGCTTTGTGTCGTCTGCAAATTTGGAGATATTACATCCAATTCCCTCATCCAGATCATTAATGTATATTGAGAACAGCTGGGGTCCTAGGACCGATCCTTGCGGTACCCCACTAGTCACTGCCTGCCACTCGGAAAACGACCCATTTATTCCAACTCTCTGCTTTCTATCCACCAACCAGTTCTCTATCCAAGTCAATACCTTGCCCCCAATCCCATGCGCCTTAATTTTGCACGCTAATCTCTTATGCGGGACCTTATCGAAAGCCTTCTGAAAGTCCGAATACACCACTGGTTCTCCCTTATCTATTTTACCAGTTACATCCTCAAAAAATTCCATTAGATTAGTCAAGCACGATTTACCTTCTGTAAATCCATGTTGACTTTGTCCGATCCTGTCGCTGCTTTCCAAGTGCTCTGCTATTACATCTTTTGTAATGGACTCTAGCATTTTCCCCACTACTGATGTCAGGCTTACCGGTCTATAATTCCCCGCTTTTTCTCTACCACCTTTTTTGAATAGTGGGGTAACATTAGCTACCCTCCAATCCATGCACTTTCCACTTGCTTGGATGAGTGCAGCTCCAACAACACTCAAGAAGCTCAACAACATCCAGGACAAAGCAGCCCGCTTAATTGGCACCCCATCCACCAGCTTAAAGATTCACTCCCTCCACCACTAGCATAATGTGGCTGCAGTGTGTACCATTTGCAAGATGCACTACAGCAACTCACCATGGCTTCTTCAACAGCACCTCCCAAACTCACAACCTTTACCACCTAGAAGGACAAGGGCAGCAGACACATGGGAGCACCACCACCTCCAAGTTCCCCTTCAAGTTACATACCATCCTGATATGGAAATATATCGCTGATCCTTCATCGTCGCTGGGTCAAAATCCTGGAACTCCCTACCTAATAACACTGTGGGAATACCTTCACCTCACGGAGAGCAGCGGTTTAAGAGGGCAGCTCACCACCACCTTCTCAGGGTCAACTAGGGATGGACAATACGCCCACATCTCGCGAATTAATAAAAAGGCCCCTAATTTACATATTTAAAGGGGCCCAGCATCAACCCTAAAAAAGCAGATTGAGCGTAGGCTGCCTCATTGCTAAATTGGTATGCTTTGCATCCAAAAAATGGATGCAATGCAAACCAATTTCTACCCCAGAGAATCTATTTCCCCTGGTGTGGGAATCCAGAGCTAGGGGGCATAATAGTAAAATTAGAGCTCGGACATTTACAAGTGAAATCAGGAAGCCTCTTCCCACCCAATCAGAGAGATAGATACTGCAGTGATAGTCATACAGAGAAAGAAAGGCAACAATAGACAGAGAAAAGGACATAAAAATAATTAGAGAATGGCCAACAAGCAAAGTGACAGTTAAAGAAGAGATCTAGAAAAGAAAAGGCTGAGGGGTGACCTGATCGAGGTCTTTAAAATTACGACAGGGCTCGATAGTGTAGACATAGAGAAGATGTTTCCACTTGTGGGAGAGACCAAAACTAGTGGCCATAAACATAAGATAGTCACCAATAAATCCAATAGGGAATTCAGGAAAAACTTCTTTACCCTGAGAGTGGTTAAAATGTGGAACTTGCTACTACATGGAGTCGTTGAGGCGAATAGCATAGATGCCTTTAAAGGGAAACTAGATAAGCACATGAGGGAGAAAGGAATAGAAAGATATGCTGATAGATTAGATGAAGAGGGATAGGAGGAGGCTCATGCGGAACATAATCGCCGGTATAGACCAATTGCGCTGAATGTTTCTGTACTGTAAATTTTATGTAAATATGTGCTGCACTACAACAATTATTTTTTTATGTTAGGACAGTGTGGGAAGTATTATCTGACTTCCAATATTCAAAAGGTTGAAAAATAAGCTGATAAAGTTCCCAAGAGGTCCAACTTTTAAAATGAGTCTTCAAGCAGGCCCGAGTTATACTACACCCATTGTGAACTTCAAATGGTATAAGACTACCTATTGAGATTGTTTTACATTTCTTATGTTAGAATCAGACTAGCTGGCCTGACTCCTGAGTTATATGACGACTTTCAGGTAGACGAACACTCAAAACCATTTTGTATCGACATGAAATATGACTGCAGCCTTATCACATTCAGGTGCTGTCATAATTTTCAACTGTAGATGTCTCACTTCTCTTATCTGCATTCTGCACCTCTGTGACAACAAGCACTCTTACTCACATTTAACCTTTCTTTCTTTGATACTTCTGCCTACATCAGCCTCCTCCAACACTCCCTTTTTTGATCCACCCATTTACCCAGAGCTTGTCAACTTCACAATCTGATTGGTACAACTCAGTCTGACTATGGGCTGCTAATTAATAAACATGCCCTTCTCTACCTGCGAGTAGGTTAAGGGTTTTCTGTGTTACAAATGAGATTTATACCTCTTGGGAATTCAGCACCAGATATGAATCACATTCTGCTCAATCACCAATGAAACATGACAAGAAGTTAAAATGTAGAATACAAAAGGATATGGGGGAATGGTTGAAGTGTGCTAATCCTGCACCTATCACTAAGCAACTTTGAGGATTTATTTACTGTTTAAAGTATCAGGAAGTTCCTGTAGGATGGCTGCACACTTGAAATTCATAAGTAACATCGACAGATCCACATGATATAGAAGTACAATCAACTCCAACCTCTAACATCAGAAATGGTCCTAATGAATGTGATTATTGTATAATCATCATAATCAACTTTATTGTCATTGTTAGTGCACAAGTGCAGTACAACGAAATGTAGGCTTGCGGCTCCCGAGATTGTACATTTAGATTAAGACATTTAAACATTCAACATACATTTGGCTTGTAATACATTAACATAAACATAACCATAATAAAGTGCATTGGCAGATGTGCAGGCTTTAGAGTTTATTTGTGGAGTTCAGTAGGATGACAGCCCTGGGAAAGAAGCTGTTTCTAAATCTGGTCATACGGGTGCGAATGCATCTGTAGCGTCTCCCAGATGGCAGGAGGGCAAACAGACTGTGGCTGGGGTGGGTAGGGTCTTTGATGATGGACCGTGACCTCCGTAAACAGCGTTTCTGGTATATGTGCTCTATGGTCGGTAGCCGGGTGCCGGTAATGCGTTGAGCAGTTTTGACTACCCGCTGCAGGGCTTTCCGGTCATAGTAGCTACAGCTGCCATACCATACTGTGATACAGTTCGTCAGGATGCTCTCTATTGTGCAGCGGTAAAAGTTAGAGAGGATCAGGGGTAACAGGTTACATCCCTTCAGCCTCCTTAGGAAATATAGGCGCTGCTGGGCCTTCTTCACCAGAGAGGAGGTATTGAGGGACCAGGAGAGGTCTTCTGTGATGTGGACTCCGAGGAACTTAAAGCTGTCCACCCTTTCCATAACAGTGTGGCGACACGCCACCACTGGACATAATCCGCTCACGGCGGCACAGACAGTCTAAGCAGAAGCCCCCAGCCGGGGGCCCTTTCCTCCAGCAACTTGTTTCCCGCAGGGACAGGCTGCCGGGAGCACTTCCTGTCTGGGAAGTATTTAAGTGGATGCGCGGGCTTTTCTAGTTCCTGTTTGTCATGTGGTTGGAATAAAGCAGTTGTGTTTTCAATAGCTCTGGTCTCGACTCCCACGTTTGCCGCGGTATCTCAACACTGGTGACCCCGACGCTCAGGACGAATCCTAAGCTAGCATGGCGGATACAAACGCAGTCACGGTTAAATTACCAGACTTTTGGGAGAACGTCGCCGAAGCCTGGTTCGTTCAAGCTGAGTCCAGATTCCAGCTGAAAGGCATTACAGTCGACGCCACGAAGTACGACTACCTCGTCGCCTCGCTCACCTACGCTACAGTCCCCAAGGTTTGGGCAGCGCTGCAGAATCCACCAACGGAGGGCAAGTACGAACATCTGAAGGCTGCGCTACTTAAAAAATTTCAAACGTCCTCTTACCAGCGCCACTGCCAACTCCTGGACCTCCCCGGCCTTGGTGACGCTTCACCATCAGACCTGCTTTCCCACATGCTGTCCCTCTCAGACGACAAAAATCCCGGCGCCCTTTTTCGCACGCTTTTCATTCGGCAGCTCCCCGCCAGCATCCGCCCGCTCATTGTGGAGTCTGACTCCACGGACCTGAATGATATAGCCGAAAAGGCCGACCGGCTGCTCTCTGCACAGGCCGCTCGCGACGTCGCGCCCGACCTCACGGCAACGACCACGCGGTCTTCCCGGGCCGCTAGGCCCGACCGCCCTACCACTCCGGGTCACTGCTACTACCACACCCGTTTTGGCGCTAGGGCTCAATGCTGCACGCCACCGTGTTCCTTCAAACCCCCCCCCGCACCAGCCCCCGCGATGGCCGCGGGGCAGAAGGAGCCCCTACTGTACGTCACTGACGACAGAACCAACCGCCGATTTCTGTGCGACACAGGGGCCCAGCACAGCATCACCCCTGCCTCCGCCCTCGAGATCCAACGCGGCACACGGGGTATCACACTGGCTGCAGCCAATGGCTCTGAAATCCGCACATATGGTACCCGCATGGTCACGCTCGACCTCGCGGGCCGCCGCTACCGCTGGGAGTTCCTCACAGCCAAGGTCCTCTGCCCACTCATCGGCGCCGACTTCCTACGCGCCCACGGCCTCCTTGTCGACATTCCGAGGCACCGCCTCGTCGACATCAACACTATGGCCCCCATCCCCGGCGCCTTTACCCCGGCCCGTTCAGCCGGCCTGACGACCTACTGCCTCGCCAGAGCCACGGACGACTACTCGGCACTCCTAGCTGAGTTTCCCGCCCTCACTAACCCGACCTTTTCGGCCAAAGTCGCCAAGCACGGTGTGGAACACTATATCCCCACCACCGGCCCCCCAGTTTCTGCCCACGCCCGCAGACTCAACCCGGCCAAGCTGGAAATCGCGCGGGCCGAGTTCACCAACATGGAACAACTCGCCATCATCCGCCGCTCCAGCAGCCCTTGGGCCTCGCCCCTCCACATCGCCCCCAAGCCCGGCGGAGGCTGGCGCCCTTGCGGGGACTACCGCCACCTCAACGACGCCACCACCCCCGATCGATACCCGGTGCCACACATCCAGGACTTCTCGGCCCGACTGGCCGGACGAACCGTCTTTTCCAAAGTCGACCTGGTGCGCGGTTACCACCAAGTCCCCGTACACCCCGCGGACATCCCCAAAACGGCCGTCATCACCCCATTCGGCCTGTTCGAGTTCCTGAGGATGCCCTTCGGCCTCAAGAATGCAGCACAGGCTTTCCAGCGCCTTATGGACTCAGTCCTCCGGGACCTGAACTTCCTATTCGTCTATCTAGACGACATTCTCGTGGCCAGCTCCTCCAAACAGGAACAGCTCGACCACCTTCGCATCCTGTTCGGGCGCCTAGCCCAACACGGGCTCATCCTCAGCCCGGTGAAGTGCCAATTCGGCCTAACCGAGATCGATTTTCTCGGTCACCACATCACCCCTGCTGGGGCCGTCCCCCTGCCCAACAAGGTGCAGGCCGTCCAGCAATTCGCCCGCCCCACAACCATCAAGGGCCTCCAGGAGTTCCTCGGGATGGTGAACTTCTACAACAGGTTCATCCCCAGAGCCGCAGCCCTCATGAAGCCCCTATACTGTGGTGTATGTGCCTTTAAGAGCAATTGTGGTGTATGTGCCTTTAAGAGCCCCAGGTGTGCGTAATGCCGGTAATTGCCACTTGGGCTATATAAGCCTGTGTATTGTGTATGTCCTTTAGAACACCCCCCAGACTTGCTTAGTAAATACCTATGAATCAACTCCTGTCTTCAGTGTCTTTATCTACACACGGACACTACAGTGGCAGGAAGCGCCATATCGTTGCTACAGAGAAAAAAAAAAGCGCGGGAAGCGCCATATCTTTTTTTTGAAATGCCTAAGTCTGGCAATATGGATGCTTTTGATAACGAAACAGAGCCTAACTTTGGCAATATTGATGTTTTTGATAACAAGATAGAGAATTGGACCACATATGTAGAAAGAGTGGAGGTGTTTTGCACCGCAAATGGAATAGAAGATGAAAAAAAAGCTTCAGTGCTTCTGGATCTAATGGGCGCAGAAACATACAAGCTGTTACGCAACTTAATCACTCCAGCCGAACCGATGGACAAGAATTTTGAGGAGATTGTTGATACCCTACACTGCCAATTCGAGGCAGGACTGGCAGATTCTCTGCGAGACAAATTCATCTGCGATCCCCTAAGTGTAGAAACACAAAAAAAGGTATCTTCTGGAAAAGATTTAACACTGGACAAGGCTTTCAGTGCAATAGGAGCGGCAAAGATACAGCAAAGGCCACAGGACTTCGGCACCCATGAAATGACACGGGGTTTCGAGAGATGTTATCGCTGCGGCAGATCCAACCATGACCAGAGGGATTGCTGGTTCAAAGAAAAAGCATGCAGGCGATGCGGAAAGATGGGACACATTCCACGTGTATGCCGATCGGAAAATAAAAAATCCACTAACGGGAAAAGAATCAATAAGGAAATGCACAGAAAGCTACAAATGATGACGGACAGTAGCTCCAAAGACCAGAAGAGCGATAGCGACTCCGGGAACAAGAGACTAAGCTCTCTCAAATTACATAATGTAATTGCCAATGAAGATTACCAGACCATTTGGGTTACCCTCATAATAGCAGGGTCCCCAGTTAAAATGGAGCTAGATACAGGATCAGCTCTAACCGTAATAAATCGACGAGATTACGAGAGGCTATTTTCGCATATACCTCTAAAAGACACATCCATTATCTTAAAAACATATACGGGGCAGAAAGTATACCCCAAAGGAAAAATAAAGGTGCCTGTGGTATACAACGGCAAAGAAATACAAAAGTTGTATTTATACATTCTACAAGATGGTGGTCCACCGTTGTTGGGACGTGAATGGATAAGGAAGATACGTTTAGACTGGCACTCCATTCAGGCACTGACGGTGACCAGTAAGGAAAAAAACAAGGATGACATCATACCTGAACGATTAAAAGACATCTTGGCCAACGCCAAAGAAGTGTTTCAAGAGAAACTAGGAACCTTGAAAGGCATCACCGCCTCAATAAAAGTGGAAGATGCAGCAATTCCAAAATTTTTTAAGGCAAGACCGGTGCCATACGCAATACGTCCGGCAGTCGAGGCAGAGCTGGAGAATTTGGAAAAGGCAGGCGTATTATCCAAAATAGATTGGAGCGAATGGGCAACACCCATCGTTCCAGTCATGAAAAAAGCATTGAAAAATAACTCTGAGGAACAGAGAAAAATTCGCATCTGTGGGGACTTTAAGGTGACTGTAAACCCGGTCCTTCACACGGTACAGTATCCTCTTCCGAGGATAGAAGATATTTTCGCCTCACTATCCGGAGGGAAACGTTTCACAAAAATTGACTTGGCACAGGCATATCTACAGATGGAGGTTGAGGAGACCTCTAAAAAGTATCTCACAATAAACACACACAAAGGCCTGTACCAGTACAATCGACTGGTTTTTGGAGTAGCATCAGCTCCAGCTATCTGGCAAAGAGCTATGGAGCAAGTCCTGCAAGGGATTCCGGGGACTCAGTGTTACCTAGACGACATCCTTATAACAGGAGAAAACGACAATGAGCACCTTGCCAATTTGGAGCAGGTGCTCACTAGGCTGAAAGAACGGGGCCTACGAGCAAATCGCCCCAAGTGCGAATTTTTCCAAAATCAGATATCATATTGTGGCCACATAATTAATAAGGAAGGGTTGCATAAGTCACCTGAAAAAATTGAAGCAGTTATAAAAGCCCCAGCACCTGAAAATGTTTCACAATTGAGGTCATTCCTGGGATTAATAAATTACTATCATAAATTTTTACCGAACTTATCAACTATTCTACACCCTCTTAATGATCTTCTACACACAGGAGTGATTTGGAAATGGAACGAAGACTGTAAACGTGCCTTCCATAAATGTAAAGACTTAATCACATTCGAGAAAGTTTTGGCTCATTACAACCCATCACTACCAATCAGACTGGCATGCGATGCATCCCCTTATGGCATAGGAGCGGTATTGTCCCATAGATTCCCTGATGGCTCGGAACGGCCGATAGCTTTTGCGTCACGCTCATTGAACTCAGCTGAGCGTAACTATTCCCAGATAGACAGGGAAGCACTCAGCCTGGTATGGGGAGTGAAGAAATTCAACCATTACCTACACTGACAAAAATTTACCTTGCTGACTGACCATCAACCCCTCATCTCCATATTCAACCCTAAGAAAGGTGTCCCCATTATGACGGCACAAAGACTACAGAGGTGGTCCCTTTTTCTAGGGGCACACCAATACAACATTGAATACAAAGGGTCAAAACAGCATGGGAATGCTGACGGTTTATCGCGCCTGCCGTTGCCAACGATAGAAGAGGCACCTACAGTAGACCCAGTAGAGATATTCCACTCTACCATAGTGGAATGTCTACCGGTGACAAATTCTGCCATTGAAAGGGAGACCAGAAATGACCCTACTCTCTCACGGGTCTACGATTTAACAATGAAGGGATGGCCAGCACATGGCGAACCACTGTTGCCAGCATTCTCGCAAAGAAGAGAACAGCTGTCAGTGTGCCGAGGAACCTTGATGTGTGGATCCAGAGTAGTGATTCCACCCAAACTCCAGGATAAAGTGTTAAAGGAGCTTCACGAGGGGCATCTGGGTGGAGTGAAAATGAAGAACCTAGCTAGGGCGTTTGTATGGTGGCCAGGTATCGATGGAGACATCGAAGACATGACCAAGAGCTGCCTAGGATGCCAGAAGGTCCAAAATGCTCCGCCACAGGCCCCTCTACATCCATGGGAGTGGCCCTCATCTCCCTGGCAAAGGGTGCACATCGACTTTGCTGGTCCATTTATGGACTCAATGTTCTTAATCGCAGTTGATGCACACTCCAAGTGGCCGGAGGTAATAAAGATGTCCTCCACCACCACGGAAAAAACCATCACAGTATTAAGGACCATATTTGCCAGGAATGGGCTGCCGGAACAGATCTGTTCTGATAATGGACCGCAATTTGTGTCCGAAGAATTCAGAAAGTTCTTAAAGAACAATGGGGTAAAGCATTACACGTCCGCCCCATACCATCCCGCCACCAATGGATTGGCTGAAAGGTTTGTCCAGACCTTTAAGAAGGCCATAAAGGCCATGGGTAATGAAGACATAAAACTTCAGCACAAGGTGGATAACTTCTTATTTGCATATAGGAATGCAACACATATGGTTACAAACCAAACTCCCGCCATGATGTTCTACAATAGAAACCTAAGATGCCGGCTGGATTTGGTCAAGCCCAACATCCGAAGGGACGTGGAGAACCGGCAGTTTCAGGGCATGAATGAAAGGCCAACTAGGGCCTTCCAGATAGGCCAACCGGTTTTGGCCCGGGACAACCGTACCGAGAAATGGCAGCCTGGAACTATCTGCACACGACTAGGACCACTGATGTATACCGTGGACATCGGAGAAAGCATAATAAGGCGCCATGCTGACCAAATCATCAAGTCATCCGAAAAGGGACAACCTACACCACCACGCTATACATCTAACGATGAAGTAGAGATACCCATATCTACCTCCGATCCGGTGATACTGGAACCCGATGAACCCGACACTGGCCTTCAAGCCGAATCAGCCTTGCCAGAAGAACCTACTACACCACCAGAAACTACTACACCCCCGAGGCGTTATCCGGACCGAGTCAGGAAGCCTCCTGAGAGACTAACTTATAATTAATTAATACAGCAATGTATATTATTTTGCATATAACATGTAATTAATAATTACTTAAAATATGATGTACTAGTTAGCTAGAAGGGGAGGATATACGACTCCCTCCGAGGAAAATCCGGCAAGATGGACGTAGCCTGGACCACTGACACGGCAGCCGCCTTCGACGCCACCAAAAACGCGCTCGCCGACGCCACTCTGCTCGCGCACCCGAGGGCCGATGCCCGGGTCGTGCTCACCACCGACGCCTCCGACCACGCGGTCGGGGCCGTGTTCGAGCAGTGGGTCAATGGCGCGTGGCAGCCACTTGCCTTCTACAGCCGCCAACTGCGCCCCCCGGAGGTCAAATACTCCACTTTCGACCGCGAGCTTCTCGCACTCCACCTGTCGGTCCGCCATTTCAGGTTCCTCCTGGAAGGCCGCCCCTTCACCGCGTATGTGGACCACAAGCCACTCACATACGCGATGGCCAAGCACACCGAACCCTGGTCCGCTAGGCAGCAACGCCAGCTCGCGGCCGTCTCCGAGTTTACTACGGACATTCAGCACGTCTCCAGTAGAGACAACGTGGTCGCCGACTGCCTTTCCCGTCCTGCCGTCTATGCGAATCACCTCGCGGTCGACTACGCACAACTAGCAGCGGCCCAGCTCACGGACCCAGACCTCCTCTCGGCGGCTACCAGCCTGCCAGGGCTACGCCTAGCCAAGGTCGCGCATGGGCCCGAAGCCACGGCAGTCACGTGCGACGTCTCACTCGGCCAACCCAGGCCGGTCGTCCCTGAGACCTGGCGCCGCCGCGTCTTCGACGCGCTCCACGGGCTCTCTCACCCGGGTTCCCGCGCATCCGTCAAACTCCTCTCCAAGCACTTCGTCTGGCGCGGCCTCAGCAGAGATGTTCGCACTTGGGCCACCTCCTGCCTCGCCTGCCAATGGGCTAAGGTACAGCTGCACACCAAAGCACCCCTGGGAGACTTCGAGCTACCCAGCCGTCGCTTCGACCACGTACACGTCGACATCGTCGGTCCCCTGCCGCCATCGCAAGGCCAAACTTATCTCCTCACGATGGTCGACCGCTACACACGCTGGCCTGAGGCAGTGCCGCTGACCTCCACCACCACAGCCGACATCGCCAGGGCGTTCGTTAACACCTGGGTTGCGAGGTTCGGCGTACCGGCCGACATAACCTCCAACAGAGGTGCCCAGTTCACCTCCGAACTCTGGACGGCCACAGCACGCAACCTCGGGGTGACGCTCCACCACACCACGGCGTACCACCCGCAGGCCAACGGACTTTGTGAATGCTTCCACAGGTCACTCAAGGCCTCACTCCGCGCCGGCCTGCAGGACAGTACCTGGACTGACCGCCTACCGTGGGTGCTACTCGGCCTACGCACCGCGGTCAAGGAAGACCTCCAGTCCTCGGCAGCGGAGTTAGTCTACGGACAACCGCTGCGCGTCCCAGGCAAATTCCTTCCGGAGCCTACCAAGCCTTGGTCGGCCGAACAGCAGCGGCTCGACTCTTTCTCTTCCGCTCAGCAGTTCGCCCCACTTCCGGTCAACCGACACGGTGAACTCGCACCTCACGTCCCGCCAAATTTACAGCAGGCGCGCTTCGTCTTCGTGCGACACGACACGCACCGCGGGCCCCTGCGACCCCCGTACGACGGTCCGTACGAGGTACTACAAACCGGGGACAAGGTCTTCAAGCTGCGACTCGGCGACAGGGTCGAGACAGTCTCCATCGACCGGCTCAAACCAGCACACACAGAACCAGGGGAACAGGTCCCCGTGGCCCAGCCTCCAACTAGAGGCCGTCCCCCCGGCAAGCCAGCACAGCCGGCGGCGAACCGCCCGACCCAACCAACCAGACCGGCGACCACTCAGAGCCGCTGCGGCAGAACCATTAGACCACCGTCACGACTCGTCCGCTCCTCCTAAGCGGATTCTGGGGGGAGCTCTGTGGCGACACGCCACCACTGGACATAATCCGCTCACGGCGGCACAGACAGTCTAAGCAGAAGCCCCCAGCCGGGGCCCTTTCCTCCAGCAACTTGTTTCCCGCAGGGACAGGCTGCCGGGAGCACTTCCTGTCTGGGAAGTATTTAAGTGGATGCGCGGGCTTTTCTAGTTCCTGTTTGTCATGTGGTTGGAATAAAGCAGTTGTGTTTTCAATAGCTCTGGTCTCGACTCCCACGTTTGCCGTGGTATCTCAACAACAGCCCCATTGATGTGGATGGGGGTTTGACTTCCGCCTTTAGACTTCCTGAAGTCCACAATGATTTCTTTGGTTTTCTTGATGTTAAGGGCCAGGTTATTATCGGCGCACCACTTCACGAGATGCTGGACCTTTTGCAAAAATTATATTGGTTGAATTATATTGGTTGAATCAAATAATTCATTTCCAATGCCTTTCTTCTTTTGTCTGATAAGATTCTGATACTTCTGCATAGGCACTTGTACAGTATCATCCAGCATCTTAAAAAAACACAGCAAACAGTAACGGGGAGGGAATAAACCCTCTTGTGCTTGTGCTGTGCTAGACTTTCCCTCAATCTCAGTAAAGCGGTGTAAACTGGGTGGGCAGGGGAAGAAAATTGCGTGGGGATCCGTTCCATCAGGTTCCTGCCACCCAACGCTACTTCTGTGATTTCCCACCAGAACTGACATTGGACGCTTAATATGGGCAGGCATATTGTAATTAGACACAAATGACAGGCATATGTCACACAATGAACATAACATAAGAACATAAGAAATAGGAGCAGGAGTAGGCCATTTGGCCCCTCGAGCCTGCTCCGCCATTCAATAAGATCATGGCTGATCTGATCTTGGCTTCAACTCCACTTGCCTGCCCGCTCCCCATAACCCTTGACTCCCTCAATGCCCTTCCTATAATTTTAGCCTCAGCAATGCTGGCCATTAGAAATGCCCGGTGTTCCTGATGTCCAGGGTTGCTAGGAGGCCACAGAGCAATTTAATAATTAAAGTGCTGCCTTGCCTGGTGCTGTCGATCACTGAGGCATCTTAAATTGTTCTTTATATTTCTGCTGACACTCCTACACAAATAGGAGTGCTGTCATTGTCAGTTCATTCAGAAAATGTTAGTAATTAAGAAAAGCACAATCAATCTTTTAAAAAGAAATTAACACTTGTAATTATTTCTTTCTTTGATTTTTTTATCAGAAAGCACATGCATATTTTGTAAGTTACAAAGTCAGCTAAAGTGTTAAGGTCCTAATTCTTTTGTTGAATTTATACAGGTTCAGTTGAAAGATTATTTTCATTTTTATTACACACCTTAATCAGATCGAAGTTCCAGATAGTTGTTTTAACATTGATTTTATTTTATTACCTCTGCTCAATGTTTGGAGTGTCCAAATACTGCATTATTTTAATTCTTTTAGGCACACTCTCCAGGACTTTATTGGAAAAAAGACTGACTTCAGCTTTTTAGAGGCATCGTGAAGAGGAAGTATTCCTCATGTAGCAGTGGGTATTCATTTAAATTTAAAGAAAATTGGACAGGCGCTGTTTGTGGACGTGTAATCCTCACCGCTCGATTTTCCTCTTTGGAATCTACCCAGTTGATTATTTACAGCCAGGTGGTAGAAACAGAAATCTACCCCACTAAGTCAGCTGTCAGTAGGGGCAAGCCCAAGTATTGGACACCTGCAGGTACAAAAATGGATTAGTCCAGGTCAAAGCAACTAAAGGACGAGAGGGCCTGGAACTATAGGGCTGTTCCATTTTCAGGGAACACCACTATGATTTGGGCAGTGATTGGATTCCAAATTATGCAGAGGCTGCTGATCCTCATACTCCTGACGTACTCCTGGCATGCCAGATTCTGTACCAGGAGTGTGAATTTGTAAAATCTATCTTTATTGTTTTAACATAAAGTTGCATTGATAAAACTGAAAAGAAAACAATCCTGGAGAGTGTGCCGAAAAATATTAAGCAGCAAAACTTTCTAAAATGTTATCTGAAATTCTTCTTTTCTGAAATTATTGGAAACCGATTGTGCTCTGGGTTAGTCTTTGGGAGGCGCTCTGTATATATTATCATTAAATACGTATACTGAATATAAACAGAAAATGCTGGAAATACTCAGCAGGTCAGGCAGCATCTGCGGCGAGAGAAACAGAGTTAACGTTTCAGGTCAGCGACCTTCTTTCAGAACTGGAAAATATTACAGATGTAACAGGTTTTAAGCAACTATAGAGGCAGGGAAAGGAATGGAATAGATCAAAAGGGAAGGTCTGTGATAGGTTGGAAGAGAGGAGAGATTAAATGACAAAAGAGATGATGGTGCAAGGTCCTCAAACCCGGCACCAAGCTTATGGTCTACAGGGCAGTAGTAATACTTGCCCTCCTGTATGCCTCAGAGACATGGACCATGTACAGCAGGCACCTCAAAGCACTGGAGAGGTACCACCAACGCTGCCTCCGCAAGATCCTGCAAATCCATTAGCAGGATAGGCGCACCAACGTCAGTGTTCTCGCTCAGGCCAGCATCCCCAGCATTGAAGCTTTGACCACGCTCGATCATCTCCGATGGAAGGGGCACGTTGTCCACATGCCCGATATGAGACTCCCAAAAAAAGTGCTCTACTCGGGGCTCCGACACGGCAAGAGAGCCCAGGTGGGCAGAGGAAATGCTTCAAGGACACCCTCAAAGCCTCCTTGAAAAAGTGCAACATCCCCACCGACACCTGGGAATCCCTGGCCCAAGACTGTACAAAGTGGAGGAGAAGCATCCGGGAAGGCACCGAATACCTCAGGTCTCTTTGCCGGGAGCAAGCGGAAGCCAAGCGCAAACAGCAGAAGGAGCGCACGTTAACCCAAGCACCCCACCCACCTGTGACAGAGGCTGTAGGTCCCACATTGGACTCATCAGTCACCTGAGAACTCATTTTTAATGTGGAAGCAAGTCATCTTCAGTTCCGAGGGACTGCCTAAGAAGAAGACGAGTGCCTGTGCTGGCTCTTTGAAAGAGCAATCCAATTAGTCCCATTCCTCTGCTCTTTCCCCATAGCCCTGCAAAATGTTTGTCTTCAAGTATTTATCCAATTCCCTTTTGAAAGTTACCATTGAATCTGCTTCCACCGCCCTTTCAGGCAGCGCATTACAGATCATAACGACTCTCTCTATAAACATTTTTTTCCTCATGTAGCCTCTGATTATTTTTTCAATTATCTTATATCTATGTCCTCTGGTTACCGACCCTCCTGCCACTGGAAACAGTTTCTCGTTATTTGCTCAATCTTCTAATTGCAGTGGTTGATGGCAATTGCCATCACCAATTAAGAGGTAGCACATGACCCCTTCTTAAAGGGACACAACCAATAAAAATTGTAACTTAACCAAAATTAAAGGAAATTTAACAAATTAAATCAAAATCCTATTTTCCGGGGTGATGATGCACTCCAGTCCCTCCAGTGCCCACCGGTCATGGGACCCATATTTGCTCTATTCAAACTCTTCATCATTTTGAACACCCCATCATACCTCCTCTTAACCTTTTCTGCTCTAAGGAAAACAACCCCAGTTTCCTTAGTTTCTCCACATATCTGAAGTCTTTCATCCCTGGTACTATTCTAGTAAATCTCCTCTGCACCCTCTCTATGACCTTCACATCTCTCCCAAAGTGGTGCCCAGAATTGACCACAATACTCCAGCTTGGGCCTAACCAGTGCTTTATAAAGGTTTAGCATAAATTCCTTGCTTTTGTACTCTGTGCTCTATTTATAAAGCCAAGGATTCTATATGCCTTGTTAACAGCCATCTCAACTTGTTCTGCCATCTTCAAAGACTTGTGTACATACACCCGCAGGCCTCTCTGTTCCTGCACCCCCTTTAAAATTGTACCATTTTGTTTATATTGCCTCTTCTCATTCTTCCTACCAAAATGACTCACTTCACACTTCACTGCATTAAATTTCATCTGCCCATTCCACCAGTCTGTCTATGTCCTCCTGAAGTCTATCACTATCCTCCGCACTGTTTACTACATTTCCGTCGTTGTTCTTGCCACTTGTTCATGGGGAAATTTAATGAAGTTACTTGTTCTGCCAAACAAAGTATCAGTCACCTGCTTCTTACATCTGTGCACTGTAGATCACCTGATGTTGCTGATGTCTCCTGTAGTAGCTTGGAATGAGCCTGTGACATAAAAGTTTAGGGCTGAGGTGACTGTGACAGCCACTGGCAGTGTTGTGCCTGCCCTTGAGTTTGACAGTTGTTCAGATTGCAGCAACAGACAACACTCAGTCACAGCCTTAGTGCTGAATCTAGACTGGTGCAAACACTGTTCCTCTAATAAGTACAGGTAAATAAAAGATTGAATAGGCTGGGGCTCTTTTCTCTAGCAAACAGAAGACTGAGAGTGCGCTGATAGAGGGCTTTAAGATTATGGAAAGGTTTCATAGGGTAGACGTAGAGAAGATGTTTCCACTTGTGGGGGAGACTAGAACTAGGGGCCATAAATATAAGACAGTTAGTAATAAATCCAATAGAGAATTCAGGAGAAACTTCTTTACCCAAAGAGTGGTTAGAATGTGGAACTTGCTACCACATAGAGTGGTTGAGACGGTTAGCATAGATGCATTTAAGGGGAAGCTAGATAAACACATGAGGGGGAAAGGAATAGAAGGATCTGTTGATGGGATTAGATGAAGAAGGGTGGGAGGAGGCTCGTGTGGAGCATAAACACCAGCATGGACCTTTTGGGCCGAATGGCCTGTTTCTATGCTTGTAAATACTATTTAAATCTACATATTCATCTACATGCAGTTGGGAGGGTTGAGGTGGATGAGAGCAGCCCTCTTCTGGTGTAATGTGACCTGCCTGGCATTCCAGAAAGAAAATTGCAAGGCTGGCTCCTGGGAAACCTCCTCTTCGTCTCCTTCCTCCAAATAACATTAGTAAAGAGGGACTCCCATTGCAAGACCCATCTTCCAATTCATAGCTGCTAGCAAAAATGTGTGGCTTAAAACCCATGCCATAAACTCTCTTCAGCCATACGTTGGCTAAGAAAAAAAAGGAGAGGATAAAGTGTTCTACAAGAATTACAAAAAATGATTGAAAAACATGCATGAAATTTGGAGGCTTTTCCTTTAATAACTTTGTCTTCAAAGGAACAGGCTAGCAGTCCGTTAAGAAGCTGTGTGCTTCCTGTTTAAAGGTTGGGAAATGGTATTGATGTTTAATTGATGTCACCATCACAATAACGTCTTGTAATGAAACTTCCATCTATTTCTGCTGGGAGCAAGCTGACTGAAAATGCATCCCACATGGATTATGGGTGAAAATACACAACGACTAATGGTGCTCATTTATGGGTTGTAATGGAACCTAAAACTGGGGCTGAAACTCCAAAAAGCCATAGATATTGTATTCCACACCAAACACCAGTATTACTGAAGGTCTAAATAGTTCACCTGGTTATTAAAAGGTGTGCTCCAGTTTATAAATTACCAGGAGATTTGATGGCAATATTCCAAGGCTTGTTGCATGGACTGACACAACTTGAATTACTGTCCAATTTGGAAAGCCTTACATTCCCTCAAGTGAAATTAAAACCTTTGCTTGCTTCAACTGCATCAATCACGTAAGAAAGCTCCAATTTAAAAAAAGATTAAATTTGATTATATTAGATATACTGCAATATTTCAATGAGCAGAAATATATTGAATACACAGACAGTGAAATTCAAAAAGATGGTATTTCTGAAAATAATAGCACATTGAGTTTTTAATATTACTTGCATGATAATTAAATAGGAGATGCGCTTTGCACTTGACAAATGTCATATATGCCATATAGTATATTGATTGGTTGTGAAATGGTGAATGTTTTTTGTGAACAGTGATTAACTTGCAATGAGCTAATGTGTAGGGATAAGGAAATTGAGAACTCAGCCAGTCCAAACTAAACTAATATGAATCATTCCCTTTCACCATCCTTTTTAATTGCATCGATTAATGCCAATGTTAGAAAATCACATTTATCATTTAGAATATTTATAAGAACATAAGAACATAAGAAATAGGAGCAGGAGTAGGCCAATCGGCCCCTTGAGCCTGCTCCACCATTCAATAAGATCATGGCTGATCTGATCCTAACCTCAAATCTTCTATCACTCTGCATCCACCCGAACCCATGTGATCTCCCGGGAGAGGCGAAAAACCAGATAAAGACCCAATGGCCAATTTGGGAGAAAAAAATTTGGGAAATTCCTCTCCGACCCATCTAGGCGATCGAAATTCTTCCAGGAGATCACTCTGTCCCTGTATTTTCTACAGTACTTACCTTCTGTAAAGGCGATCTCCACCCCAGCCAGGAACAGGAATAAAACCATCTCCTGAAATCTAACACAGAATTAGAACACAGTAGGAGCAGAACCAGGCTACACGGCCCCTGGGCCCACTCCACTACCCACAGGGCCATGACCATTCCGAACCTAGACTCATGTCCAATTTCCTGCCCGCTCCTCGTAACCCTTAATTCCCTTTACTTCTAGGAAACTATCTATTTCTGTTTTAAATTTATTTAATGATGTAGCTTCCACAGCTTTCTGGGGCAGCAAGTTCCACAAACCTACCACCCTCTGAGTGAAGAAGTTTCTCCTCATCTCAGTTTTGAAAGAGCAGCCCCTTATTTTAAGATTATGCCCCCTAGTTCTAGTTTCACCCATCATTGGGAACATCCTCACCGCATCCACCCGATCAAGCCCCTTCAAAATCTTATATGTTTCAATAAGATCGCCTCTCATTCTTCTGAACTCCAATGAGTAGAGTTCCAATCTACTCAACCTCTCCTCATATGACCACCCCCTCATCCCCGGGATTAACTGAGTGAACCTTCTTTGTACTGACTCGAGAGCAAGTATGTCTTTTCTTAAGTATGGACACCAAAACTGTATGCAGTATTCCAGGTGTGGTCTCACCAATACCTTGTACAACTGCAGCAATACCTCCCTGTTTTTATATTCCATCCCCCTAGCAATAAAAGCCAACATTCCATTGGCCTTCTTGATCACTTGCTGCACCTGCATACTAACTTTTTGAGTTTCGTGCACCAGGACCCCCAGATCCCTTTGTACTACAGTACTTTCCAGTTTCTTGCCATTAAGATAATAACTTGCTCTATGATTTTTCCTGCCAAAGTGCATAACCTCACACTTTCCAGTATTGTATTCCATCTGCCAAATCTCTGCCCACTTACTTAGCCTGTCTATGTCCCTTTGCAGGTTTTTTATGTCCTCCTCACTCACTACTTTCCGTCCCATCTTTGTATCATCTGCAAACTTTGATATGTTACACTCGGTCCCCTCCTCCAAATCGTTAATATAGATTGTAAAGAGTTGGGGACCCAGCACTGACCCCTGCGGAACACCACTAGTTACTGGTTGCCAATCTAAGAACGAACCATTTATCCCAACTCTCTGCTTTCTGTTCGAGAGCCGATTAATCCTCCACCCACGCCAGAATATTACCCCCAATCCCGTGATTTTTATCTTGAGCAATAACCTTTTGTGTGGCACCTTGTCAAATGCCTTTTGGAAGTCTAAATACACTACGTCCACTGGTTCCCCTTTATCCACCCTGTATGTTACTTCCTCAAAAAACTCAAGCAAATTTGTCAAACATGACTTCCCCTTCATGAAACCATGCTGAGTTTGTCCTATTAAATTATGTTTATCCAAATGTCCCGTTACGGTCTCCTTAATAATGGACTCTAACATTTTACCAACCACAGATGTTAGGCTAACAGGTCTATAGCTTCCAGCCTTCTGCCTACTACCCTTTTTAAATAAGGGTGTTACATTAGCAGTTTTCCAATCTGCCGGGACCTTTGCTGAGTCCAGTGAGTTTTGGAAAATTATTACCAATGCATCCACAATCCCTACTGCTACTTCCCTCAAGACCCTAGGATGCAAGCCATCAGGTCCAGGGGATTTATCCGCCTTGAGTCCCATTATTTTACCAAGTACCACTTCCTTAGTGATTTTAATCGTATTTAGTTCCTCCCCCCCTAGAGCCCCCTGTTTGTCCAGTGTTAGGATATTCTTAGTGTCCTCTACTGTAAAGACTGATACAAAATAATTATTCAGTGTTTTTGCCATCTCCATGTTTCCCACCATTAATATCCCGGTCTCATCCTCTAAGGGACCAACATTTACTTTAGCCACCCTTTTTCTTTTTATATAACTATAGAAACTTTTGCTGTCTGTTTTTATATTTTTTGCTAATTTACTTTCATAATCTATTTTCCCTTTCTTAATCAATCTTTTAGTTATTTTTTGCTGTCTTTTAAAGACTTCCCAATCTTCCATCCTCCCACTAGATTTGGCTACCTTATATGCCCTTGTTTTTAGTCGGATACTATCCTTAATTACTTTACTTAGCCACGGATGGCTATCTTTTCTTTTACACCCTTTTTTCCTCAGTGGAATATATATTTTTTGGAAGTTGTAAAGTAACTCCTTAAATGTACACCACTGATCATGTACCATCTTACTCTTTAATCTATTTTCCCAGTCCACTCTAATCAATTCCGCTCTCATACCTTCATAGTCTCCTTTATTCAAGCTCAGCACACTTGTTTGAGATCCAACCTCCTCACCCTCTAATTGAATATGGAACTCAACCATGTAATGGTCACTCATTCCAAGGGGATCCTTTACTAGGACATTTTTAATTAATCCTGTCTCATCACACAGGACCAAATCTAAGGTTGCTTGCTTATTAAGAAAGAAGTAACTTACTTTTATATACCACCTTTCACATCCGCAGGACATCTTGAAGGGCTTCACAACCAATTAAGTACTTTTGAAGTGTGGTCACTCTTGTTATGTAGGCAAATATGGCAGCCAAATTGTGGACAACAAGGTCCTACAAACACCAATTAGATAAATAACCAGAAAATATGTTTTTAATGATGTTGATTCAGGGATAACTGTTGGCCAGGACACTGGGAGGACTCACCTGCTCTTCATTGAACAGTGCATTGGGATGTTTTACTTCCACCTGAGAGGGCAGATGGATCCTTGGCTTAAGGTCCTATTCAAAAGGCACCTCTGACTGTGCAGCACTTCCTCAGTACTGCACTGAAATCTGCGCTTAAAATATCCGGGGATTCTTGGGCCTTTTGGTGCACTCCCAACAGAATTGCAGTAGGAATGCAATAGACGACCCAGGATCTGTATACATCCATGGAACCCCAATCAAGGTCGCTTGTGTCAGTGAAAAAAGGTAAATCCAATCTTCCAGCTGGTAGAAGTATAGCCCACCTGAGTGTGTAATACTGGGCCTCAGTCTGGACTCCTGAAGCTTTTAAAAATTCTTCAAGTTTTTTTGGCCTGTAAAAAAGGAGGGGAAAAAATTAGGACATCTCTCAAATTATTAATGGACATCTCTAAATGCGAGAAATCACTTGCAGACAGGTGGGCAATTGAAACATTATTTAACTATCTTGAAATGAATGCACATGACTGAAGAAGAGAGATGGTCAAATGCAATTTGTATGGGGAATGGTCATACCTAGATGGTTGACAGTGGCATGATATAAGGTACACTCTCTTAAAATTGTTAATTAGAAAAGTCTCACATGAACATACTTCAAAAGATAACACTGTTATAAAAAGAAAATGTAAGTACTGTAATAGAATGCAATTCATATATTTTTTTGTCAATTTTCTTTCCCATTTCTTCTGCTGATACCTGTTGGGGTACAGTTCAATGGGCACTGGCCACCCCCTGGCACCTTGGTCAAGTGGTTAATCTTCATGAGTGCCAGCTATCTAGTTAACCATGGGAGATTCCTAATTTGTACAAAGTTAGCTGATCTCAACCAGAGTGGTGGGAGGGATACTACAATTGGCCTCAGTGTCGCTGGGCTAGGGTGGGGATGATTACCCAGCATTCCTGCTCTTGAATGCTATTCAGTGACCACTACTGGAAAGTGTGCATGTGTGAACAGCGGATAACTGTTGGCAACATGGTTCTTAGGCCTAGAAATTCAGTTGTTTGCGCCAGCCGCTAGCGCCTTAGGAGGAGGAGAAGTTGGGCGCTAAGCGGCTAACGCCCGGGCGTGGCGCGATCTGCACCTCTCGCAAAATTCAGTTAAGATTTAGCGGCGGCGCAAAACCTTTGCGCGCGCTCAGCTGCGCGCGCAGATCCTGATGTCATTTCATGGTGCAACGCCCTTTTTGCGCCCCGAACCGGAAATTCAGTGGTGCCGGCCTATTGTGCGCCTGGCGCCCCCCGCGACTGGTAGAGGGGAACGGTTCCCAGTCGCTGCGGGGCGCGGGGGGTGCAAATTAAAGGGGACTCCTCCTGCAGTATAAATGGCAGCCATTTTGCTCCACTCCTTCTTTGTGAGAGACGGATATTTAGAGAGAGACAAAGGTAGAGAGCTTTCTGGTTTGGCTGAACACTCGCACAGGTACTTGTGGCTTCAGGCCAGAGCTTTGCACTTGTCTTTAACTTCAGTGTCATAGCATTGATTGGAAACATATAATGGGGGCTGCAATGGGTGGAAACATTGGGCTTCTCCATTGCGTTCAAAGGGCTCAGAGATGCCGTGAGAGAGTGTCAGTCATGGCCAGATGGAGAAGGGCCAACAGGCGTTGGCAAAGGAGGCCTTACCCACCCAGGGTATACCGCCAGCAATTCTCATATCTGAACATGTCTGAGGAGCAGTGTGTTCGGAGGCTGCGATTCAGAAGGGCGGTGGTCACTGAGATCTGCCACCTGCTTCGCGGAGATCTGCAGCCACAGCTGAGGAGCAGGACGGCTCTGTCGGTGGCAGTGAAGGTGATGGTGGCTCTCAACTTCTATGCCACCGGCTCCTTCCAATTCGCTACTGGGGACATTGCCAACATCTCCCAGTTCGCGGTACATTGCTGCATCCGCCAGGTGACCAATGCCCTTTTCAGAAGGAGACGTCAGTTCATCTCCTTCCCCATGACCGTGGACAAGCAGCAAGAGCGTGCAATGGGCTTTGCAGTATTTGCGGGCTTCCCCATGGTGCAGGGCGCCATTGACTGCCAGCATGTGACTTTGCGGGCACCTCTAGAGAATGCCGAGGATTACCGTAACCGGAAGGGCTACCATTCGCTCAACGTGCAGTTGGTGTGTGACCACAGGCAGCTCATCCTAGCTGTCAATGCCCGCTTTCCAGGCAGCAGCCACGATGCCTTCATCCTGCGCCAGACTTCTGTGGCAGACATGTTTGAGGCCCAGCCTCACCCACGAGGATGGCTTCTCGGGGACAAAGGCTATCCTTTGTGCACATGGCTGATGACCCCACTCCGTGCACCCAGCTCCCCTGCTGAAGAGCGATACAATGACAGCCATCAAGCAACCAGGAACATCATTGAGCAAACAATCGGTGTGCTGAAGCAACGGTTCCGCTGTCTGGATCGTTCCGGGGGAGCCCTACAGTACTCGCCTGAGCGAGTCTCCCATTTCATTGTCGTGTGCTGCATACTGCACAACCTGGCTATCCGCAGGACTCAGCCACTGCCAGCAGATATTGGAGGACCACCAGAGGAGGAGGAGGAGGAGGAGGAGGAGGAGGACCAGCACGGGAGGGAGGCAGAAAGTGCAAGGGCCGCCTGCCGGCGGCTTATTGCAAATCGGTTCTAGGTCCCCTCTCAGGGAATGGCTTGTGCCAATGGCAGAAGATGAATGTAGCCGCTCCACAAACCCTCAGCCGAGCAGGGCAGCCAGGACTTCCAAAAGAAAACATGGACAGTGCGATTTAAGAATTTTTTTTACTGTGATACCCCTTCCCACATGACAAACTAATGGGGAGAAACCACCTCCAAAAACACAAATACACCAGTCTCTGTCTTTATAAATAAAACAGATATACCAGTCTCGGCCTTTAAATATAAAACAAATATACCAGTCTCGGCCTTTAAATATAAAACAAATATACCAGTCTCAGCCTTTAAATATAAAACAAATACACCAGTCTCGGCCTTTTAAAATAAAACAGATATACCAGTCTCGGCCTTTAAATATAAAAGAAAACATTTGGCCACACCTTCTACTTTTTCCCCTGCGAGGGTGATCCGTCTCGCTTCCGTGACTGGCCCCTACCCGCCCTGCAGTTCCTCCTCAATGGGACCCCAGTGGCTGCAGCAAGGCTGGGGGAAGGCTGCTGAGGGTCAGATGGTGAGACGGCAGATGCCCTTGGGGGTCGGCCTGGACCAGCTCTGGGCCTGGAGGGGCCGGCTGCTGACTGCTCCAACTCTGCTTGGGCGGCATCAGTCTGTCCAACGGCTGGTGGCAGCTGCAATGGAGGAGTGACAGTATTGGCTGCAGGAATGCTGCCAACCTGACAGATCACAGGCACTCCCTGGTCGGCTGATACCTTGGCACTCGCATGGGCCAGCACTGCAGCATGCGCAGCAATCTGCTGAAGCACAGACTGCTGGGCTGCTGCAGCATGGCGAGTGCCCCGGCGATGCCTGGCCAATCCAGCGAGGGTGGCAGCAGTTAGTGCCCGTGTGGCCCTGGTCTGTGTCTGCATGACACCAGCCAGCGAATGCACGGCATGACTGAGCACTTGGCTAGAAGCCGCCTGTGATGCAGCGAAGTCCTGCTGACTCCTAGCCTGTGCTGCCGCGAAGTCCTGCAGACTCCTGGCCTGTGCTGCACTGAATTGTTGCAGACTCCTGGCCTGTGCTGCCCCGAATTCCTGCACACTCCTTGCCAGTGACTCTATGGAGTCAGGCATCCTTGCCACTGCAGCCATGAGCTCAGTGTGCCTGCGCTCAGCCTGGGCGCCCATTTCCGCTAGGAGCCGCACCTCCTCTGCGCTCACCGTAGCAGGACTGGAAGCCGCACTCACCCTCTGGGGAGAAGGCCGCCGAGCTTCCCCACCCCTCCCGCGTTGCTGCAGCCCGCTGGTCCCCGGAGCTTCACTCTCCTCCGACCCTTTCCCCCTGCTCCCCTCCAGGGAAGACGTGTCACCATCATGGGCTGCCTTGGCTGAGGGTGTCCCTGATGGGCAGGCTTCCTCTTCCTCCTCCTCTATGTCTGACTCAGACACAGTGCCAGCTTGAGGGGCCGCCTCCTCACCTGGCGAGTCACCATCTGAAAGCAGGGAGGGACAAGAGTTGCTTTAGATGCCTTTATCCTGCGACAGACAACTGTGGCTGACATGTTCCAGGCACAGCCTCCCCCAAGAGGATGGCTTATCGGGGACAAAGGCTATCCTTTGTGTACCTGGCTCATGACCCCGCTCCGCGTGCCCACGACCCCTGCTGAAGAGGCATACAACGAGAGCCATCAAGCGACGAGGAACCTCATAGAACAAACAATCGGCGTGCTCAAGCAACGGTTCCGCTGTCTCGATCGCTCCGGGGGAGCCCTCCAGTATTCGCAGGATCGAGTCTCCCAATTCGTCGTCGTGTGCTGCATGCTGCACAACCTGGCTATCCGCAGGACTCAGGCACTGCCACCTCACGTTGGACCACCACCTCAGGAGGAGGAGCAGGAGGAGCATGAGGATGACGAGGACGAGGAGTACCAGCCCAGGAGGGACGCACAAGGTCCAAGGGCCGCCCGTCGGCGGCTTATTGAACGTCACTTCTAGGCCCCCTGTCAGGGAATGGCTTGTGCCAATGATAGAACATGATTGCAGCCGCTCCGCAAGCCCTCAGCCGGTTAAGGCAACAAACACTTCAAAGATCAAACATGGACAATGTGAATAAATAAAATGCTTTATTTTACAAACTCTGGGCCCTTCCCACATGAAAACCAAAAACAGACGAAACCCCCAAAAAACACTCAAACACATTACTCGCTCCCACAACCTGGAGAGGATTAACAAAATAGGGCAACTAAAATGGCCGTCATTCTCGGCCTTCATCAAAAACAAACATCACATCATCGGCCTTCAAAAAACAAACATCCAATTCTCGGCCTCAAGAAACAAACACAAATGGCCACACATTCGACTATTTGGCCCGCTAGGGCGATGCCTTGGCCATCTTTGGGTGGCCCCTGCCCGCCCTGCTGCTCCGCCTCAAAGTAAGGCCATTGGCTGCTGCAAGGCTGGGGGCAGGCTCCTGAGGGGCACATGTCATGACGGCAGATGCCCTTGGGGGTCGGCCTAGTCGAGGTCTGGCCGTCGAGCGGCCGGCTGTTGATTGCTGCAGCTGTGGCTGGCCAGCATCAGTCGCTGCAGCAGCTCCTGGCAGCTCCACTGGGGGAGTGGCAGTGGCGGCTGGAGGAATGGGGGCAAGCTGGCGGATGGCAGGTGCTCGCTGGTCGCCTGAGACCCTGGCACTCGCCCGGGCCAGCGCTGCAGCATGCGCACCAATCTGCCGAGGGACAGACCGCTGTGCTGCTGCAGAGCGCCGGGTGCCCTGGCAATGCCTGGCTGACACAGCGAGTGTGGCAGCAGTGAGTGCCCGTGTTGACCTGTTCACTGACCGCAGCAGAGCAGCCAGTGACTGGACGGCACCACTGATCATCTGGCCAGTCGCTGACAGATCTGCCCGGTATTCCACCCGACTGGTGGCCTCTAAGGGCCCGAACTCGGCCACACTCCGAGAGAGGGAATCGATGGACTCAGGCAACCGTGCCACTGCCGCCATGAGCTCCGTGTGCCGGCGCTCCGAGTCCGCGGACAAGTCTTCGAGGCGTTCCATCTCCTCGGCGAAGAGCATCTCCTGACTGGAGGCCGGACTCTCCCTCTGGGGAGAAGGCCGCCGAGCTGGCCGACCCTTCCTGCGTTGCTGGAGGCCGCTGGGCCCAGCAATTGGACTCCCCTCCGACGCATCCCCCCTCTGGGGAGAAGGCCGCCGAGCTTCCACCCCCTCCCGCCTTTCTGCAGCACGCAGGTCCCAGGAGCTCCCCTCCCCTTCGACACTTCCGCCACGCTGCCCTCCAGGGAAGACGTGTCCCCTACATTGGCCTGGGTGGCCGCGGCTGAGGGTTCCCCTGATGGGCCGCCTTCCTCTTGCTCCTCCTCCTGCTCCTCCTCGGAGGGTCTGTCACTGGCAAGTTGAGGGACTTCCTCTTGACCATCTGAAAGCAGGAAGGCACAAGAGTAGCTTTAGAGTGAGGAGAGGGCGTCAGTGCGGGATGCATGAGTGGTGGCATTCAGCGCATTGGTCGGACAGTGGCAAAGGATGTAGATCTGATGCGCAAGTGGGACGAGAGAGGTGCAAAAGGTGATGTCCTTACCATTGCTGCCCAGAACAGGGTCGGCATCTCCACATGCAACGGGCCCAATCACCCGGGCACCCATGAGGCGCTCCACGCGATGTTGCAGGTCGGTGAGTGGCTGGAGATGGGGTCGGCCTCCCCCGGTCGCAGTCCGGCTCTTGCGATTATTCGCCAGCTTGGCCTGCAAGAGAAAGGACGGACTCTAAGTACAGCGTGTCGCCGTGATCTGGTGTGCACTGCCTCCCATGGTGGAATAGCCTGGCCAGTGTGTCGCCATGATCTGGTGTGCGCTGCCTCCCATGGTGGAATAGCCTGGCCAGTGTGTCGCCATGATCTGGTGTGCGCTGCCTCCCATGGTGGAATAGCCTGGCCAGTGTGTCGCCATGATCTGGTGTGCGCTGCCTCCCATGGTGGAATAGCCTGGCCAGTGTGTCGCCATGATCTGGTGTGCAATGCTTCTCATGGTGGAATAGCTTGGCCAGTGTGTTAAGTGCAGAATGTGCAATTGATGCTCATGCCTGTCCCATAGCTGCTGGATGAAGGCTGGCCATTAGAGCTTTCAGGTCCCTTTGCCCATAATGTGAGGTGCACATGCAAGGATGAGGAGGTCATTGGAAAGGGTACTCACCCTGACAATGCGTGAGAGGTCATTTAACTTTTTGCGGCATTGGGCACCGGTCCTGGGGACGTCGCTGTTGGCTGACAGCTTGCTGGCGACATGCCTCCAGGCTCTCCTGTAGACGTGGACCGTCGCCTTCTTGCCATTGTCCGGGTACAAAACATGGCGCCTCTTCTCCACAGCAGCAAGCAGCACACTCAGATCACGCTCTGAGAAGCGCTGCGCACGTTCACGGGCCTTCTCCATGTCTTCAGGCGCTATTTGGGCCCAGCAGCAGTGTTCAGGCCTAGCTGGAGGGCTCCACTATCCAGGGCGTGGCAGCAGACACAGTCGACCCTTCCCCCTTAAGAGCTGGCTGGCGCCAGGGTGTCTGCTGTCAATCACGAGATGGCCGCACCTGCGCTGCGCCCGGCCTCGGCGCTATCGATCACCACCTCCGGCTTAGCGCCCAAAGAGAGGCGCCCAGCAGCAGTTTTAGCGCTCGCCCGAACTAGTAGGGCGAAGCTAATGAATATTGGAGAAGTGGCCTAGATTTGGCGGCGGCCGCAAACTTTAGCGGACGCCCCACTTTTGCGCCCCAAAAGTGGCGTCAATGAATTTCTAGGCCTTTGTCCGTATTCTGACCCAGGTCTGCATTACCAGCACATCTTTTTACTATCACTATCACTTAGAAGGGAATCATAAGAAAACATCTATTCACCTATGGTATACAGGCAGGAGAACAGACACATAGTATATTGTCAAATGTTGTCAAAATCCTGTACACAATGAATTTCCTCTCCAACACTCCAAATTATCAAGGAATTCAGCCTTTTTTCTGGTTACAAGCTCAACTATTCTAAGACGGAAAGCATGTTCTTCACTCAGGATGCTGTTGCACACATAGGAGAAATCTATTTATATCCATGGTCATCAACAAGGACCAATAGTAAATCCCAAATTCTTAATCCTATGCTGATTTGGACAAGTTTTTATAATTTTGGCTACCAGATATTTCTTGGGCAGACTACAAAATATTCATAAGAAAAGAAAATGCACTTCTCTACTTCACTGAAGAGATATGATTAGAATGTGCACCAGCATCAAAGTAGGGAGTAGCTCTGAAAGCTCGCTGCAAGACAATGTTATACTAATTTATGCCCCTGAAAATTCTTAGGCCTTTTGAAAATTTACCCTATAGTTTTAAGATGGTAGCCATCATTAAACCAGATGCTTTGTGCAGTGTGAAATTTAAAATAAAGACTTGCATTTATTTAGCGCCTTTCACAACCACCGGACATCTCAAAGCGCTTTACAGCCAATGAAGTACTTTTGGAGTGGAGTCACTGTTGTAATGTTAAAATGGAAACAGCTGTCAAGTTACTCCAGCTATATAATAGTAATAGATAATAGTAATGGTAACAAATAAGATTGAGCCTTTCTCTTCATTTAACATTTAAGTTGTGATTACTCAACCATGGGAATACCACCGACAGTCAAATAGGAGAAACCATTGCAAGCAGTGAGCATATTGCCTGTGCACTATTATAGCCACAGATAAGTGTTTATGACATATCATGGTGCTGGACTCACATTTCATTATTTTATTATGGGATAGATTTTCAACTTGCCACCGGGAGTAAAATTGCTGTTGTGGATTGGCCCCCCCATTATGGAAATTGCCCGATTTTCATTTCCAATGCAGTGCTAGCTCTGGCAGTTAGTTGCAGGTCTTGTGGCATGAGGTAACCTGTGACATCCTCACTAGAGAAGTGCAGTGTTCTTATGCGATGCTCCTCAGAGAAATGCAGGTCAGTGGACCTGGGCTTATAAATTCTGAGAGGGTAAGGATTCCTGCAAGCATTCTTCCTCCTTTTTGTTCTCTCTCCAACTGAAGCTCTGTTTGCCCCTTCCCCCTCCTCGTCTTGCTGGACTGCAGTTCCCAGAAGGGCCCCCATGAAAAAAAAACGTGTGATGCCAGAAGCCCCTCAAGATTTCAGACTATGTTACGGCAACTACAAGCATTTTGAAATCGTCTAAGTAGCAACAGAACACAAACTAACGCAAGCAAAATGTCTGCAAAATTTACTAGTTTTACCTGACAGCAGCCCTTTAAATATTGTTGGAAATGGCCACCTCTTGACTCATGAATTGTGGGTGGGATCACAAACTAGTAGGGGCACGTGGGCAGAGTTGAAAATGGGATTGAGGGTTGTACCTACATCATCTGACCCTGATTTGCATTTATTAATGATGCCCCTGCCTGTTTCTGGCTCTATAATCTTCAGTTGATCCAAAATTCTACTCCCGTATTCTAACCCATGTCAAGTTCTGCTCACCTATCGGTGACATAAATTGGCTTCTGGTTGCTCAAAGTCTCTGTTATATTTGAATAAACACTCAAATTTGTGCGGTAATAACTACAGGCTTTTATTTCCAGACTCTAGAACATTCGGTCAAAGAATGTAACATTTAGTAACATGAGGAGATCAATGTTCCCTGTAAGCTGTGCAGCCGCGCAGCGTTCCAGGGGTCCTGCGTAGCCGGCTTGTTGGCTTTTCAATAGATAAACCGCACATGCGCGATACTTTGAATAAAATTACAGGGAACTTTGGAGGTGACCCTGGAGTGTAATTGCTACAGTGTTTACTCACATCAGGGGACCATTTAGTGTTCAGTTCACAGTATGCAAGTCCTATATATATCAGCCTCTAATTTAAAATTCTCATCCTTGTGTTTAATCACTTCATGGCTTCACCTCTCCCTAGCTCTGTAACCTCCCCCAGCCCTATAACCCCACCGTGCCCCCCACTCCCCCACCCCCCAAACTCTCTGTTCCTCTGACTCTAGCCTTTGGTGCAGGCCCCTTCCCTTTTCCTCATGGTTGGTAACATTGTCTTACAGTGAGCTTTCAGAGTTACTCCCTACTCTGATGCTGGTGCACATTCAGCCATCTAGGCCCCCATTCTCTGGAATTCCCTCCCTAACCCCTTCCACCTCTTCTACTCCCTTTTCTCCTTGAAGGCTCTCCTTAAAAGTCAGCTCTTCCTCCTAATATCTTCTTCTTTAGCTCAGCGCCCATTTTTATCAAATTGTGCCTTTGCGAAGCACCTTGGGACGTTTTTCTATATTAATAGCATGAAATAAATGCAAATTATAGTCACTGTTTTAGTTGGAGAGTCCATGGGGGGAAAATTGGGTTGCTTTACGCCTCCCATTAGCGCCTTGGGTGAGGGGGTGGGGGGGCGCTGCTAACGCCTCCCGCAAAATTCAGTGGGAGGTTAGCAGCGGCAGTAGCCGGTAGTGCCCCATGGCACTGCACCTCTGGTGATGACATCATCGCTGTGCGCAGTGCCCCGCTTCGCGCCCCGGCTGCAAACTTCGGTCCCGTCCCCTGACCTACCGCCGGACGATATGTCCGACAGGGTCAGGGTGCCGTTTTTGTGGCCGCGGCAGCGTTAATTAAAGGGCAGGTGCCGGGCGGCCTTTTTTTGGGGCCGCCTGCCAGTACCTGTCCCCTCCCGCTTTTTCGTGCTGGGTGCCAACCGCGATCGGTCAGCCCGGCACTCCTCCTGAGTGCCGGGCTGTTTTCCCAGCACCCCACTCCCCGGTGGTCCAGCAGGGCCCCGGTGTGTGCTGCGCTGGGCCCCTTCCCTTTAATCAGGGGAGGGAGGCCTGTAATACCGCGGCGCTACTTGCCAACGCGCGTGGCGCTGTTGCATGTAGCGCCGTGATATTGAATGGTAGCACCGCAAGAGTGAGGGAGAACGCTTCTGATAGCGCCCCGCCTCCTGCTTGGGGCGCTACCACTTAATTTACGGCGCGAGGGCACTAACATTTAGCGCCCCGGCGAAGTCCACGCCACAAAGAGGGCGCGACCAAATTTTTCCCCCCATGTTTTTCTAATCTTTCCTCATAACTCAGTCCTCTGACAGTGGAAAAGGAGAAGGTGTTGGGTAAGTTAAGTAAAGCATAAGTCACCTGTTTGGTACATGTATCAATAACAAATTGGCTAATACTGCTGCTGTCTCATGTGTTAGCCTGGAAGGAGCTGAGGCGTAAACATTGAGGGCCTTGGTCACCTTGAAGGCCACGAGCAGTGCCATCTCTGTGCTCTCCTTAATGCAGATGACATAGCTCTGTATATGCCTTGAGCTAAACCAAAGCTTCCAGAGGCACTTGAGTCATTTCCGGTCAACTGTGCTTGGCCGGCAGATACATTCGGTGGCATATTGGCAGGTATGGTCATTAGGCCTTTTGTGTCACTGGACATCTCTGGCAGCCAATTTCTGCTGTTTATCCTTTTCTATTAAATCATGTGACGGGAAAGACCACAATCAATCTCCAAAGCTATGAACGATCTTTCAGCACAAACTTATTCCCTGCATGCAAGAATCTGGCTGAGCTCTAACAGCCATTTCATATGGAAGAGATTAGTGCATCGCACGTGCAATGAATGAAAAAAGCAATTTTTCAGGCTCCACCCTTCAGTACCACTAATGACTGAATTTGCACGCCAAATAACTTTACCGCACAGTCTGCGAGCTAAATCTCCATGCCCATTGAAAAGCTCTTCTGCAATTTTATGACAGGCACTCAGCAGGTGGGAAGAACATGAACCTTGGAAGGCCTGAAATTGTTGTCCCATCTCTGTGATTTATTGTTATCGCAAATCTTATATATAGTTATTGTATATTGCTGTAAAAATAGAAAAAAGAGACAGGCAGACATTTGGATAGAGCAATACTGGTGAAGAGCCTCTATCTCTCTTTTTATTTCATGTGCTGCTTTGCATTTGAAGCACTTTCTGTTTTTTATTTCTGGTTTCCAGCATTTTGTGTTTTTTAAAATAAATCTGGTACTAACAGAGCAGTTTGTTCTTTTTAAATAACGGTTCAAGAAGGCTCACCACCACCTTCTCAAGGGAAATTAGGGATGGGCAATAAATGCTGGCCTTGCCAACGGCGCCCACGCCCCAAGAACGAATATAAAAAAAATGAGTTATAGCTACTGTGAGATACACGGTGAGACACTGCTGTACAAACACATTCTTCTGAAATTCCTCATTCCACTATTTTATCAGCGATATTAGGCAGTTATTTGAAAGGGCTAATGCTTCTGCTAAAACAGTGCAGAGAGAAATTTCAGATGAACATATCAAGGCATTTAGGCACAATCTTCCCACAGGGTTATTTCAAGGACATAGTTTTACAGTCAAGTACTACCAGGGGACAGTTCTCCGTGTGTAATTTATTTGACAACTTTTTGAGACACAGAATCAGCAGGTCAATCTCATCATTACCTGTGGTAACTTATAGACTCACTGCTGACAGGCCTGCTGTGTATTTCCACCATTTTCTCTTTTAATTGCACGGTTAGTACTAAATCAGGCTCTTTACCAAACAGTGGCCTTAAACATTACTGAAATGAGAAAACAATGTCAAGTGGGGCAGACTCCAATATCACATGGTTTTAAATCTTGCTGTTGGATTGGCCACCCCCATTATACACACAAGGACTTAAAAGGTCTCTTTATCTTAGTTAAGACTCCAGCATTTGGTGCCTGGCCTGCAGTAAGCTGTTGTTAAGGTAGGAGATAAAAGTCCTCTGGGGTTGATCGCAATCATAGCAATATAAATGCACCTCATTAGGTTTCAAAAAAGAAGATGGGTATGGAATGTACAAGTATGTTTTCGTTCAGTATTTATCCTTTGTTTTCATAAGTATTTCAGCAGCAGCTCAATACAAATGAATAACATCAATCTGTAAAAGAATGGACTTATTCCTTCTTGAAATGGCTGTTCAGCTTAGAGCTCCAGTAAGTTGTGGTTAGAATACAGAGTGACTAACTGAGAAACTGCTGCAGCAAGCAATCTCCATCTAGCTGCAAACAGTAAAGAAAATGCAAGACAAGCCTTTATGTTATTCTAATATTTTCAATATGTCGGTTAACCCATCTGTTAAAATAGCAGACAGTAGAATTAGATACAAACATGTTAGTGACTGTCTGATAATGTTACTTACAGCAATTTCTTAGTTAATGTGATTAACCCAATAACAGCAACATATTAAACACCAGAGATATCATGAGCAGATGTGAGCAAAATCACTTCAGTCAAACTGTGCTTTAAAAGATCGTATGTGAATTTCAGCAAGAGGAAAAACCTCAGAGCAGTATGGGGCCAGTAATGCAGTCCTGCTGCAGTGGTGACATTAGCTGGCCTCCTGCTGTAATCTGAGATCAGTTAATTAACATCATTTACTGCCACTCCCAATGCTTATTTGATAATGTGTATAGGGATAAAGTGCCAGGGTATCTAGCACCAGCAGCTCTTAAACGCCTGCTGGTCACCCTGCTAATGAGTAAGCAGAAATGGCTCCACCATGGAATGAAAGGAAGCTGCACCTTTTAAAGCTGCAGCTTTGGAGGTTCTGCTGTAGGAAGTCCTTCACTGAAGCGCTCTCCTATTTGGAGCAAAGGGAGAGCCCCAGGTAAGAAAAACACTAGATTGGCCTGGATAGAGTGTGCAGAAAGGGGGAATACAGCTTCACATATCCCCCGGTTGAGGTTTCTGGTCTCTAGAAGGTTGCTAATATTAAGTGTGCTCACACTTTATCTTTTTTAACATCGCCTTACAATGCATGCCAACTTCACTTCACTGTAGGCTTGGTGCAGCATCATAGAGGAATCACGCACAATCTATTGCTGTTCAAGTATTTTACAACTGCACAAGTATGCCCATGAAACCGTGTCTGAGCTTGGTCTGTCTGCACTTTGGGTCTTCCCTGAAGATCACCATGAGATTGCCATGCAGTTCAAAGTGCACAGCAATTATGTTTATCCCTCATATCTTACTGCTGTAAGATCAGAGGTGCACTGCTGCACAGTTTTTGGCAACCTTTGCAGGGTGTTTACCATAGTCTGAAAGGATGTCCTGATGGCCTTTCCTCACTGATTGTCTCCCTTCTGAAGGCAGGCCCAGTACAGTCCCAATCCCTTGCCCATACAACAGAGGAATTCCGTGAGCTCTAACCCAGGGTAGCTACTTATTGTTCCTCAGCTGCCATCTCCACTTGCCTCTCCTAACTTGTAATGAGCACTTCACCTGCCTTGCCCGCCTCAAACTCAATGTTTAAGTGCCCTGGATGTGTGAATCTGTGATGGTGCTTGTGCCAGGTGGAGTGAGTGACGTGAATGGCTATGAAGTACTGGAGTGCTGGCTGCTACCACATGTAGGGGGGCATCCTTTACCTGGTTTATGGTAATTTACCTGGTCAGGCAGCCTTTTGCCACTGCACTGTGACCAATTCCAATCAGCGGTTTTGAATCGCTAAACCCTCCTTCCAGTTCTGACTGGAGGAACTTATAATTAATGATATATTAAAAATGGACAAATGGTCTGGATGCAAGAAAGTCAAATTTTATTAAAACTAAAGAAACGATACCACACGATCAAAGTAATCACGGTAAAATTGCTTAACAGGGGAAGGCAGATGGCAAATGAGGGGTAAATGGCTACAATGTTAATTTTACAATCTTAGCAACATTTCCCTTAAATTACCACCCCTTTACTTCTCACTAGATTGTCTTGCTAGTGGGTCAGAAGCCTTGCTCACCTGCAGTCCAAAGAGTAAAAGAGAAGAGAGCGAGAGGACTTCCTGGGCTTAATCTTTATACTGTGGGAGTCCCTGCTGTTTTCGCGCTGAAAAGGTCCATGCGCAATTTCGCGCCGAAAAGTCCGAATACACAAGAGAAGGGCTTTTAACTTCCTCCATTCATACATGGAGACATCACGTAGTAGAGTCAATTTCAGTGAATGGATGTGTGTAAACAACCCATTGTGCTTGCTGTCCGATGATTGGCTGATTCAAACGGGCTACTCCCCAGTGTAAACAAGCAGCTTGTAGGTTACCGGACCCGCCCAATACCACAGGATGACTGACAGCGCGGGCTCCATTCAAACCCACTACAGGGCAGTGCTGAGCTTTTTCATATGCTAACAGCCTGTCTGTCCTGTTCTGCTGCCTTTTTATAATTCTGTTTCCATGAGGTCTGTTCAGCCATTTTTATGCCCTGGGCAATTTAAACAGTCCAAAACTCAAGAGTACATCTTTTAATAAAATGTACAATCTTAAAGTGTGCGATTTTCACAAAGTTCTTTGATTCCAGTGTCCAAGTGCTGCCTAGTTTACGAGCTTTTTTAACGCAGCCTTTTGCGGTTCTGGGTATGTTTTAAAACATTGTCCAACCCAGAGACAATTTAAATCACACAAGTCCTCGTCCACGATGTGGATCAATATTTCCCGATCTTCGGGGGCAGAGGGGATTTTGCAACCCCTACATTCCCCCCTTGGATACTTCCAACTTGCTCGTAGTATCCTCTTGAAGAAGTGAGCAAAATTTTCTGACCCCCCACAAACAATCACCCCCTGTATTTACCTATAGCTACATGTCACTGATCCCCCGACCCGTCTATTCCCCTCAAATCCGAGAAAAACCGTGATACGGTAGGCATCTACAGATACATCAATTACAAAATGTTACAATAGGGTCACATACCCCTGCACCACTTGTTACATTATAGCATGTTACAAAATGTTGCAATCTTGGTTATACAATATAATCAAAATGATCCCAAGCACAGAGAGGCTCCTACACCTCTGCACCACTTCGAACTGTAAAACAAAATACAAAAATCTTCATTAAACATTTGAAACAAAATGCTGAAATAAACCCCGACCATCACGTGCCAATGGTGGGTCGCAAAATTCGAGTGGGTATTGCTCCTCCCACCTGGGCAGTAAATGTTCCTTCCACCCCCCCTTTAATGGTCTTAAACTTTTAAAACATACAGAATGGATTTTACAGAACATTCTGATCCGCCAGCCCTGAGCCGTTCCCTTGCCCCTTTGTGGAGGCGGGGTACCCCTCATGTTTCACAGACCGAGACCGGGGAGTATGGGATCACGACTCCCAGTCCCTCCCCCTCCCGTCTTCCCTCAACTGGCTGCAGAAAATGATGGGTGCCTGTGTGGTGGCTCTCACTGGCCCCACACTCAAACTTGGATCCCAGATCCGGCCACCCACCCATCCTTCCCAGCCACACTTACACTCTAACTTTGCCCGTGGGCCCCGGGTGAGTTCCTCCCTTCCCCGAGCACATACACACGACTCTTGGGTCTCCCCATCCCCTTTACAATCTTTCCCGGGCCATCACCACCCACTCCCAGGGAACGCGTCCCTATCTGACAAGGCGCCCACGCTTCCCCACCACGACTCCTCAATAGCGAGGTCTCCCACAAGTGAAATTCGGTCAGGATAGTGCTGGGTCCAGCTGGGGCCATCTCTTGCGCGTAGGATGAGTAGGCAGGTTCCTCCGGACCCTGTCCGGTTTCTCCCGAAGGTCGTTGCGGGGTCTCCTCCTGGATTTGTCCAGTGGCGAGGTGATCCCCAACATTCTGTATATCTTCATTTGATGCCCAACTCCTTTGTCCACTCTCCTGCAAAAGAACTTAAAAGGACATGCAGCCAGGTCTCTCACTGACCTGCTGCCTTAGGTGGAGACATGGTCGGGTCCCTCGACCTCGGAGTAAAATACAAGCATTTGGCACACTTATAAACTTAAACTTTAAACTTAAACTCAAAACTACTAGTTACATTCTAAACTTAAAATTTAAACACCTTAAAAGCAAGCTATAAACATTGGTAACTTAACACAAAGCTATAATGCAAATGCAACCCATCTCCGGGTGGCCAGGCTAATCTCTGGTGTCACTGTCGCAGATTACTGCTGCCTGCAGCGAAGCTGGACTGCCTCCTGCTTCTGGTCCCTGGCAGCTTATGGCTGCTAGTTGGGGATCTCTGTGATCTGCTTCCTCCCGGGCTCGGGAGATTGCTCTTTGTGGAGGGTACTCTGGTGACCATCTTATCTTGGGCTTGCAGACCCGCTGAGACTTTCTGAGGGGCATCTCTGTGGGGGAAACTTTGGCCGAAGGACCCTGAGCCTGGGCCACAGCCCTAGCTGTCTGGGAACCTTCTCCCCCTGATGCAAACAGCCCGCACTGTTTAATATACCTGGCAGCCTGCCAGTAATCCGGGTTTGTCTCCTTTTCCCTACCCACTCCTGTACTGGGGGCAGGTATCCCCTCACCACCCGCTGCTGGTGGCTGAAAATCTTCCTCTCCAGGTCCAAAACCTGGTACCAGCTCCTTCCCTATGTCCCCTGCAAGAGAAATTGATATCCCTTCCTCCCAAGAGTCCCACACCATAGGGGGAACCACTTTAGAAGTGGGCTGGGAAGCTTGTCCCTTTAAACAGGCGACTGCGCCTGCGCGAACCTCCTCCCTGGAGTCCCACGGCAGAGGCTGTGAAACCTCTGTATTCAAACAGGCGACTGTGCCTGCGTGGGAAAACTGAAGAGGAGCCACTGTGTTCACGGGCTGGGGAACTGCACCTGTGTGAACCTCCTTCCCAGAGTCCCACGGCAGAGGCTGTGAAACCTCTGTATTCAAACAGGCGACTGCGCCTGCGTGGGAAAACTGAAGAGGAGCCATTGTGGTCATGGGCTGGGGAACTGCACCTGTGCAAACAGGCCATTCAAAAGACTGGGGAATTCCTGTCTCCAGACCAGCAACTACGCATGTGCGGGCAGTCTCTTCAAAGGGCGGCTCCTCCCTAGAGCCCCCCAGGCGATTTTCTGTGAATGAACTCGCAGCAGCCTGCAGATTTCTACTCTCAGGCTGTGGTTTCTCTGTTTCTGAACTAAATAACTGGTTCAAATTTAAACTTTGGCCAAAACTTAGGTCCCACTGGGGCGGGGAAGTGTCCCAATTGGTGGGCCAGTCAACTTTTCCCTTGAAACAAGCCACAGCGCCTGTCTTTAAAGCCTGTGAACTTGAACTTGTATGGTCAGATTTATACAATTTACATTGGTTGGCATGGAACCACTTTGTGCACCGGGGTAGTTTTACTACATAGACCATGGGGCTGGCCCTATCAACTATACTATAGGGTCTCATGTAGAGTGGCTCTAAACTTCCCACCCGGGCATAGTTTCTTACCATCACTAGGTCTCCTATCTCCCACTGGTGGCTCTTGCTAGGCTCGAGCAGCAGCCGGTTATTCCGATGCTGCTTCCCCATGCTGTCTGCTGCCTGCCCATAAATTCGTACCCCCGCCTGCTCCTGACCGGTGAATCCCGATAGTATGTATGGAACCCTGTTAGACAGAGGTGAGGTGGTGGGATTATCCATATGGATCACGGTCCATGATGCCCCCGTATCCAATAGATAAGTCCCTGTAACCTTCTCTACCTCCATCTGTACGAGCGGTCTCTTCCATTCATCATACCGGAGATTACACAGATGGACAGGCTGTGCGGGCTCCAGTCATTGTGGGGAGGCAGAGGTGGGCGAGGGGGCTGCAGCACCACTGATGGCTGCTACCTTTCCCTGATTGGCCCTGAGGAAAGATTTTATCAACTCCATGACGGACTCAACTGTATCGGGAGGAGTTTCTGTCTCTGCCTTCTGAGTTGGGGCTGCGGGGGTCCTGGCTTTATCGTCTCTCCCAGGCTTTTCACAATCCCTGCGCCAGTGGCCATCCTCCCCGCACCTGTAACAAGTGACCTTGTTCTGGGAGGGACGGCTCCCCTCCTGGCGCCACTCTTTCTTGTATTGAGCCCCAGGTTTAACCTCGTGGACCTTACCCTTTTGCTGGGGGGTCCCACTATTCCTACCATTCCTATGTGCTACCGTGAGCTGCCGGATTACAGTCTCTTCGGTTGCTAGGGGGTCTCGGTGGTCAAACCAAGTATCAGCCTTTGCTTTTATCTGGGGCAGGCAATTGGACACCAGGCAACGAAGCCATTGAGTCCACTGCCGCTGGATCAGGTGTGCCCTATCTTGTCCCCCTGCACACGCGCTGTTGTAGACTGGCCACAACCTGTCTGCAAATGCCTGTGGGGTCTCCCCTTTCTTCTGCAGTGTTTTCCCTATGCGATCGAACGGACTGCCGTCGTTCGCACCCATAGCTTCCAGTATTTCCTCCTTTAGGTCCTCAAAGCCCTTCTGCCTTCTCTTAGCCTCATCTGAAATGGTCTGATAGAGCTTACTATCTACAGAGAAAAGCAACATTTTGGCTTTCTCTTCGTCATCACAGCCGTTAACACAGGCTGCCTGTTCTATCTCTTGGAAGTGCATTGAGGGGTCTCCCTTTTCGGAGAGCAGGGGAATATGTTTCACCAGGCCTCTGAGCTGTTGGGTATCATAGGGTACCAGATAGGTATGCTGAACAGCGCCTGGGTCATTATCGTTCACGGACGGACCGTACCTCTGTTGTCGGAGGGGGTACACTGGTCCTGGTCCCCGCCTGCCTAGCGGGACCTGCTGGCATTCTCCTACCACCCCATTGTCCACCCCTTCTTGCTGCCAGAGCTCCTCAAAACTCGGAGCTGTGGGCTGCGGTCTTGGGATCTCTAATTCCCTAGCCAGCTCTGTTCTGGGTGCTGCCTGTGGGGCGGTTTGATTTGGGCTGCTGGTACTGTCTGACAGACTTCCCTTCGGACTTATGAGACATGCCTCCCTGTAGTCCTTAATAACTCCACACCCAAACTCTCTATCTTTCTGTTACATGGGGTATGATCTGCTCCACTAAACCTTTGGTCGCAGGCCAGCTTATAAGCTGCCTTTACCTCCCTAACCATTTCCTCCTTCTCTGTTACTTCTGAGGTGAGGCGGGCATTCTCTTCCCGCAGTCTCATCTCGTTACTCTTTGCTTCTGTAATTTGGCACTTTAGGAACTCTATCTTGTGCCTTGCATGGCTTTTGCCCTCGCTAGCTTCTTGGGTGAGGTGTGCGTTTTCCTCCTGTAGCCTCATCTCACTGTCCCTAGCCTCTGTGACTTCCTGCACAAGGCGCTCTCTCTCTGCCTGGCATTTCGTGACCTCTAGTGTGAGGCGTGCATTTTCTTCCAGCACCCTCATCCCACTATCTCTGGCCTCATTCACCTCTCTTATGAGGCGTTCTACCTCCGCCTGGCATTTTTCAAACTCTGACTCCCGAGTCTTGGCCTCTGTAACCTCCTCCCGCACCCTCATCTCACCCTTCTTAACCCAGCCACCTATACCATAATAGGTCAGCTTACACGCTGCCGCTAACTTCTGCAGGGCTACCCACAGGCTGAAAGCAAGAAAAGCAAGATCCAGATCCAGACCACTTATCATATCAAAACTGCCTCCAGTCCTGCCGCAGTCACCAATTTGTAGGGGGGCATCCTTTACCTGGTTTACGGTAAATTACCTGGCCAGGCAGCCTTTTGCCACTGCAATTCCAGTCAGCAGTTTCGAATCGCTAAACCCTCCTTCCAGTTCTGACTGGAGGAACTCATAATTAATGATATATTAAAAATGGACAAATGGTCTGGATGCAAGAAAGTCAAATTTTATTAAAACTAAAGAAACTACATCACACGATCAAAGTAATCACGGTAAAATTGCTTAACAGGGGAAGGCAGATGGCAAAATGAGGGATAAATGGCTACAATGTTAATTTTACAATCTTAGCAACATTTCCCTTAAATTACCATCCCTTTACTTCTCACTAGATTGTCTTGCTAGTGGGTCAGAAGCCTTGCTCACCTGCAGTCCAAAGAGTAAAAGAGAAGAGAGCGAGAGGACTTCCTGGGCTTAATCTTTATACCGTGGGAGTCCCTGCTGTTTTCGCGCCAAAAAGGTCCATGCGCAATTTCGCGCCGAAAAGTCCGAATACACAAGAGAAGGGCTTTTAACTTCCTCCATTCATACATGGAGACATCACGTAGTAGAGACAATTTCAGTGAATGGATGTGTGTAAACAACCCATTGTGCTTGCTGTCTGATGATTGGCTGATTCAAACGGGCTACTCCCCAGTGTAAACAAGCAGCTTGTAGGTTACCGGACCCGCCCAATACCACAGGATGACTGACAGCGCGGGCTCCATTCAAACCCACTACAGGGCAGCGCTGAGCTTTTTCATATGCTAACAGCCTGTCTGTCCTGTTCTGCTGCCTTTTTATAATTCTGTTTCCATGAGGTCTGTTCAGCCATTTTTATGCCCTGGGCAATTTAAACAGTCCAAAACTCAAGAGTACATCTTTTAATGAAATGTACAATCTTAAAGTGTGCGATTTTCACAAAATTCTTTGATTCCAGTGTCCAAGTGCTGCCTAGCTTACGAGCTTTTTTAACGCAGCCTTTTGCGGTTCTGGGTATGTTTTAAAACATTGTCCAACCCAGAGACAATTTAAATCACACAAGTCTTCGTCCACGATGTGGATTAATATTTCCCGATCTTCGGGGGCTGAGGGGATTTTGCGACCCCTACACACATGCTGTCTCCTTTTGGAAGCACTCTAGAGGTGGGTCTGATGATGTCATTTGATGATGTGTCATCAGCTGGTTTCCTTAAAGGGACAATGCACAAATTGATTTTGACAGTTGTGCTGTCAGTGTTCTACAGCATTGAGGTGCTGCAAACACTGACAAGCACTGCACAGAGGTGCATGGCTGGACCAAGGCTTTCCCATGACTCCCCCCAATAAGCATATGGAGGGAGTCACAGTATGTAGGGAGGTTCTCTTCCCTTCCCATGGGTGGAAGAGACCTCCCCAGGAGATCAACACAGCCTGGTTGCACATTGCACAGGAGGACACAAGCAGGGATGTCATCAGGAGGACCAGGCTGCAGTGGCGCAAACCTTTCAATGATCTCAGTAGATCACGAAATGTTTGTACAAAGCTACACTCAACCTCATCCTGCTGTGCCACTCATCACATCCCCATCACTCTGCGTTCCCTACCCTACTCCTGCACATCCTTACTCACACCAACCTACCTTGCCCCTGCACTCTATCTACATTATCAGTTCCCCATCTCACTAGCCACCCCTCACACTCACCCTCATCCGAGTCCAATCATACCAACTAACAACACACAAGTGTACGCATTTGGGTGTTTTAGCCAATGTTCATGTGAAGTTTCTGTTAATGTACTGTCAAACATTGAACTCATTATTTTCAACACTTTGCACTCTTGGACAGATCTGTGTGCACCTTTGGAAGTGGCTTAGTGAGTTGCAGTGAATGGTGAGACATAACGGTACCCCCCGCAATGGGGATGAGTGTGAAAGAAATGGCTTGGACATTGTATGGATGCTTTATGGTGTTGGTGTGGGGTGATGCCAACCTGGCGCATCATGTGACAGCCAGGGTGTACAGCGTCAAGTGAAGTAAATCTGGCCATGGTGAGGCCATCCCTGGCCTCCCAGGCAGCAATGTGGTCGGGTGCTGATGCCCTGCATCCTGTGCAGTATCAGGTGATTGCGGAGAAGGTTGGTGTTGTTTTTGCTGCTGCTGGTGTGCCTGGTGCTGCTGGTGTTGGGGCTGATCGTGGTGGGATTCTGAGGACCAAGGTGAGATAGTTTCAAGGGCACTGATGCTGATGGAATAGATGGCAGGTGAACTTGAGATGCCAGATGCAAGCTGTCAGTGGTGAGAGAGGTTGTTCCAATGAGGTGACACTGGATACAGAGTTTGCTCCAAGCACTTGCAAGCTGCATAAAGCTCAATCTGTCTTCCAAATGCAGTAAGCAACAGCTTCTGACCTTGGAAAATGAACAGCTATGCAATGGGAGCTTTTATAGCACATTTGCAGATGCCAAGTTAAGAAATGATCCCATAGTGACACAACTTCCGACCTGCTTACCTGACGTGATCCTCGAGCAGCGGATGATCCATGGGTGAACTCTTAAAATCTAAAGGTGGGCTTAAAAGAATATTTAATTGCCTGTTAACTAGCTCCTAATCTTCTAAATTGCCTCTTCCGCTGCTAGGTGTTGGGTTTGTTCAGCGATGATAGACTCGACATCTGGGTAATTTCCCACCTGACCTGCTACCAATCACACCCACTGACCCCCCTGAAAAAGTCCCCCCTTTGAACTTGCACAGCAATAATGGTTAGTTTCCTGTGTGTTCATTGTAAGGTACCTTTAAAACAGTGGAAAGACCAGGATCACTCGCCAACCTGTGTAGAATTAGCTGACTGTAGGATGGATGACACAAGGAAACTGTTTCCGCTTTGGGCTCAGTCGGTGATCCGGGCGCACATTGTGCCCAAAAATGCTCCCATTTTGAAAAGTGTTTTTTTTTCAAGTTTCCGGTCAAATGCATTTTGATGCAAAATCTGCCATGAACCAGCTCAATCGGGCAAAGCAACTTACGCCTGGGTGTGGCGCTGCTAATGCCTCCCGCAAAATTCAGCGGGAGGTTAGTGGCGACGGTAACTGTCAGTGCCCCGTTGTGCCTCCGGCGATGACATCATCGCCATGCGCAGCACCCCAGCCGCGATCTTCGGTAGTGACCCATGAGTTACTGCCGGACACTATGTTCGACAGGGTCAGGGGGAGCCTATCTGCAGCCGGGGCAGCGCAAATTAAAGGGGAGGTGCCGGGCGGCCATTTTTTTGCTGTCCCTGACCTCCTGTGCAGCCCCCCCCGCAGGGTGCTGGCTGCACTCCATGAACCCGGCACTTCTTTTGAGTGCTGGGCTCTTTTGCCGGCACTCCGATCCCTGGTGGCCCAGCTGGGCCTCGGGTCGCGCTGCACTAGGCCCCTCCCCTTTAGTAAGGGGAGGAAGGCCTGCAGTACCGCAGCACGACAACACGATTTTCACTCGCAGCGCTCTGGGAGGGAGGCAGGGCGCTTCCAGTAGCGCCCCACCTCCCTCTTCGGATGCAACCAGTGAATTTCGGCCACGGCTGCGCTAACTTTTTTGGGGCGCTAAAAGTAGCGCCCCAGCGAAGTTGGCGCCCCAAAGGGGGCGTGACCCAATTTTGCCCCCTTAGTGTCCTTGTGCCCAAAAGAAACAGCTTAATTGTTTGAGCCTCCTCAAAGGCCTCCAAATGAGCACATTTATTGGAAACTCCCAATGGTGATTAAATCAGCCTGGGGGCGTTGCCAGTTTTGTGGGTGGGGCCTGCTTCCAGCATGATTTTAAAAAAAACTAGCACAAAAGATCGTGGAAATTCAAGTAGCGCTGAATGTAATTTGTGCTTAAAATTCGCTGATCTTTTGCCCTGGTTACACCGATTTCGGGTGAATTGAACTTTAAAAACCAGCGCACCTTAGCGAAAACTCCAGGCCCTAATAAGTGGCTGTAGCATCCCTGTGGAAGGTAGGGGGGAAAGCAGTCAGCATTTCCACTCCTGGTCACTGTCTCTTGCTGGAGCTATCTGTGTCTATAAGTTAGTTGAAGACAGGATTGGCATGATTGCCCATTGACTGTCATTAACTAGGCTCACACATGAAGTTAAGTAAAATTCTGGACGGCTAGAGTACCTGTGGAGCTCTATCCCAACAAGTGAGAGTCAGGAAAGGACAGAAGAAAATAAAATAAAAGAAATTAAAGAAAGGACATTACAGACTTAATTCTGGAACTGTTGAATGTGAACATTGAAGTTGGCTGTGACCTCTCTGACACCACTCCTCCCTCAAATAAAGGAAACAAATTCTATAACCTGCAACATGAAAATTACAAAAGGTAAACTTGATGCTGTCACTTTTCAATATTTAATATTCTAACAATAAGTATTCCTTATTTCTGTTTCTAATTCATTTCTCCATAAAATATAACATTTTATATAAAATATATTTTCGTACAGCACAGAACACAAAATATACTCTAATCCATTGCACTACAAGATGGCGACCAGATACTCACTTCTCCGCATGGCTCCCAGAATGTATTTTGTTACTCACTGCCATTCTGTCGCCCAAGCCATCGTTACCAGAAATCTGTTCACCAGCTGCATTGCTGATCAGACTCAGTGCAACTCTCCACCAGCAGCCTGGCTGAATCACCAGTTTCAAAATTGTTTGTTTCTTCAGCAGTGCCTATTCCAGAGCAGTAGTGATACCCGCCCTGCTGTATGCCTCAGAGACATGGACCATATACAGCAGGCACCTCAATGCACTGGAGGGGTACCACCAATGCTGCCTCCGCAAGATCCTGCAAATCCATTGGCAGGACAGGTGCACCAACGTCCGTGTTCTTGCTCAGGCCAACATCCCCAGCATCAAAGCTTTGACCACGCTCGATCAGCTCCGATGGACAGGTCACATCGCCGCATGCCCAATACGAGACTCCCAAAACAAGCACGCTACTCGGAGCTCCGACACGGCAAGAGAGCCCCAGGTGGGCAGAGGAAATGCTTCAAGGACACTCTCAAAGCCTCCTTGAAAAAGTGCACATCCCCACCGGCACCTGGGAATCCCTGACCCAAGACCGCACAAAGTGGAGGAGAAGCATCCGGGAATGCGCCGAACACCTCGAGTCTCTTTGCTGGGAGCAAGCAGAAGCCAAGCGCAAGCAGCGCAAGGAGTGCACATCAACCCAAGCAGCCCACCCACCCGCCCCTTCAACCACCATCTGTACCACCTGTGACAGAGACTGTAGGTCCCGCATTGGGCTCATCAGTCACCCGAGAACTCATTTTTAATGTGGAAGCAAGTCATCTTCGGTTCTGAGGCCTAAAAAGAAGATTCCAGTGGCACAGCTTTCCTCCACTACCTAAATCTCCCCTCTTCTCCCCTCTGTGTTATGCAGCTTTCAATGTTTAATAGTCCACTGCTGGCTTAGTGTCTGCTGCTACTCCTGCTGTTCTGGCTCTCCATTACACCTGCTAGCCAGAATTTCTCCATTGCTCCTGCTAGCCCAGATGTTATCCTCTACAGCTGCATCTCCCAGTTTTCTATAGCATTTCCAATCTCCTCACAGACCTCAGACTTCTCTGTGCTCCTTTAGTTATCTCTGACCTCTTTACTGATCATAGATGTCTTTGACCCTACACTTCTCCAACTTCCTGGAAGACTTTGGATTTCTCGTGCTTTCCTCGACACCACAATGTTTTCTGAACCCAAGGTTTTGACTCTGGTATTTATTAACCTTCAAGGCCAAACTCTGGACTCCTTAGGGGCAAAATTGGACCGTGCCCCCGTTGCACTAACTTCGCCGGGGCGCTACTTTTAGCACCCCGAAAAAGTTAGCACCCCTGCGCCCAAAATTCACTGGTAGCGCCCCAAGAGGGAGGCGGGGCGCTACTGGAACCGCCTCCGTCTTGGGGCGCTGCGAGTGAATGTCGCGGCGTCGTGTCGTGGTACTGAAGGCCTTTTTCCCCTTATTAAAGGGGAGGGGCCTAGCGCAGTGCAACCTGGGGCCCAGCTGGGCCACCAGGGATCAGAGTGCCGGCAAAAGAGCCCGGCATTCAAGAGGAGTGCCGGGCTCATGGAACGCAGCTGGTACCCTGTGGGGGGGCTGCACAGGAGGCCAAGGAGAGCAAGGGGGGGCAGGTGCTGGCAGGTGGCCAGCAACAAACATGGCTGCCTGGCACCTCCCCTTTAATTTGCGCCACCCCAGCCGTACGTATGCCCCCCCTGACCCTGTCGGACATAGCATCCGGCGGTAAGTCAGGAGGCGCTACCGAAGATCATGGCCGGGGCGCGAGCGGGGTGCTGTGCATGGCGATGATGTCATCGCCAGAGGCGCAGCGCCGTGGACTGCTAATGGTTACCGCTGTGTGGTGATTATTTCCTATGTTTAATAAGAAGTATTGTGATTGGTGAATGGGGTGGTTGTTCTCTGTGTTAGTAAGAAGTATTGTAATTGGTTGTTTGTTTCTACCTTGAGATATATGCTGTAAACTCATTGGTAGTGGATGTCAGGTGATTTGTGGTGGCCATCTTAAATTCAGTTCTCTCCAGTCATGGTTGGAGACTGGTGTTGAAAGATGTGCTACTGGATTTTTAAAGTTAATAAAGCCTAGATTAGAAAGGCAAATCTATTCTTTATTTCAATTTATTAACTTTTTATCAGAATGGAGTGATATCTTCAACCAGAACGATTCAATGCTGACCCTAATTCTGCAGGAGTGGATGATAAATGGAAACATTGGTATTGTACATTTACAAACTTTTTGGGTGTGTTGGAACAAGAGTCTCTGAATAAGCTGAATATGCTGATCAACTACATTGCTCCGGATGTGTATAAGTATATTTTGGACTGTAAAACTTACGAATTGGCTATTTCTACATTGGAGAAGATTTTTGTTAAACCAAAGAATGAGGTATTTGCACGTTATCTTCTATCTGCCCATAGGCAGCAGGTGGGAGAATCTTTGGATACTTATTTACAAGCACTTCGGCACCTTAGTGCTAACTGTAATTATAAAGCCGTGACGGCCGAAGAATATAAGGAAGAATCGGTACGGGATGCTTTTATTAATGGACTACTGTCTAGATCAATTCGTCAGCGGTTGTTAGAAAATAAGACTTTGGATCTCAAGAGTGCTTTTGAGCAAGCTTCTACATTGGATATGGCTCAGAGAAGTTCGGATTCTTATGCTCTTTCTAATCGACCTGCGACTGTGGTTTCGGCAGTTCCGGACGAAAAAGAATTAGGTGGACTTAATGGGAGTGGTTTACTAGATTCTGAAACAGTTTCTACTTCGGCGGTTGTTGCCTCTAGGATTCAGAAGTGTTATTTTTGTGGGAACGTCCGGCATCCTCGTTTGAAGTGTCCTGCCCAGGAGGCTGTGTATAGTAAATGTGGAAAGAGAGGTCATTATGCACGTGTTTGTAAATCATTAGGTTCAATTACCTCCTCTTCTGCGACTATTCAACCTGTAGAGAGGGTGTTTATTGCATCAATTTCTGCTGCATTTGCTCATGGCCTAAACAAAGCTATAGTTATGGCCCAAGTTAATGGGTTAGAAGTGAAGGCTCTCATAGATACGGGCAGTACCGAGAGTTTTATAAGTCTTCAGTTTGCGAAGGAAAAGTGTTTGAAAATCTTGCCTGTTACTTATCAGGTGTGTATGGCTCAGATGACCCTTACTTCACAAGTAGCTGGTTGTTGCCTTGTGAAAATGATTCTTCTAAATAATACGTATACTGATATACGCCTATCTGTTTTGCCGAATCTTTGTGCGGATATTTTGATTGGTCATGATGTGCTTAAATTACACGAGTCTCTCAGTCTTTCATTTGGAGGGACTAAGCCACCCTTATCCATTTGTGGATTAACTTCTTTATCCATTTCTCCATTATCACTTTTTTCCAATTTGATGCCGGATTGTAAGCCAATTGCTACCAAGTCAAGAAGGTATAGCAGTCAGGATAGAGAATTTATTAATTCTGAAGTCCAACGTCTTTTATTGGAAGGAATCATTGAACCTAGTTGTTCGCCTTGGCGGGCTCAGGTAGTTGTCACCACTAACGAGAGACATAAGAAACAAATGGTGATAGACTACTCTCAAACTATTAATAGGTATACTCAATTAGATGCGTACCCTTTGCCTAAGATTGATGAGCTTATCAACAAAGTATCTCAGTATAAGTTTTTTAGCACTATTGATTTAAAGAGTGCTTATCATCAGATTCCTATTGTTAAGAGGGATCAACCATATACAGCCTTTGAGGCTGGTGGAAAGCTGTATCAGTTTTGCCGAATACCATTTGGTGTTACTAATGGTGTTGCTTGTTTTCAACGGGCAATGGATGCTTTTATAAGTGATAACTCTCTCTCTGACACCTTTTCATATTTAGATGATATCACGGTGTGTGGTAAATCAAGGGTGGAGCATGATTCTAATTTAGAAAGATTCCTTCAAGCTGCGGAAAAAGTTGGTTAACGTTTAATAAAGAGAAGTGTATCTTTTCGACTACTGAGGTAAATCTACTGGGGTATATTATCTCGGGAAATAAGGTTAAACCAGATCCAGAATGTTTGCGACCATTGATCGATTTACCTTATCCTACTAATTCTAAGGCTTTGCAACGAGTTGTTGGACTGTTTTCTTACTATTCTAATTGGATTGCAAACTTTTCGCAGAAGATCCGGCCCCTTATTCGGGTTACGACATATCCTCTATCATGGGAGGCCAGGACATGTTTTGATAATTTTAAAAAGGATATCTTGGGAGCAGTTGTGCATTCTATTGATGAGCAGGTTCCCTTTGTGATTGAGACGGATGCTTCTGATTTTGCAATTGGGGCTACTCTGAACCAGAATGGAAGACCTGTGGCCTTTTTCTCACGTACCTTGAACAATAGTGAAAAAAGACATTCTTCAATAGAAAAAGAGGCATATGCAATAGTAGAAGCACTGCGTAAATGGAGACATTATTTATCGGGGCGACATTTCACGTTGGTAACCGATCAAAAATCTGTGTCCTTTATGTTTGATGTTAAACATTTTGGAAAGATCAAAAATGATAAAATAATGAGGTGGAGGATTGAGTTGGCATGTTACCATTTTGATATAGTTTATCGTCTGGGGAAGGATAATGTTGCTGCTGATGCACTGTCGAGGGCTTATTGTTCTGTGATTCACGGAGATACGCTTATTAATCTTCACAATGCCTTACGTCATCCTGGGGTTACAAGGATGATACACTTCGTACGCAGTAAGAATTTGCCCTTTTCAGTTGAAGACGTCAAGCGGATGACTTCATCATGTTCTATCTGTGCTCGGTGTAAACCGAATTTCTTTAAGCCTCAACGAGCTCATCTTATAAAGGCTACTTCTCCTTCAACGACTCAAAATCGATACATATTTACTGTTGTGGATGAGTTTTCAAGGTTTCCTTTTGCTTTTCCTTGCGCAGATGTATCAGCTGCTACAGTTATCAAATGTCTGACTCAACTTTTTGTCATCTTTGGGATGCCTGCGTATATCCATTCGGATCAGGGAAGTTCTTTTATGTCTTCCCAGTTGAAGGAATACCTTCAGAGTCGGGGAATTTCTACTAGGTAGAACTACCCCGTATAACCCCCAGGGTAATGGACAGTGCAAACAATACAATGGGGTGATCTGGAAGGCAGTTATGTTGGCTTTGACATCCCGGAACCTTAAGAATACACAATGGGAAATGGTACTGCCTGATGCCCTGCATTCCATTAGATCATTGCTTTCAACGGCTACTAATGTGACCCCCCCATGAAAGGCTCTTTAATTACCCACGGAGATCTACTATGGGATATTTGGTACCTTCATGGCTTACTATGCAGGGACCTGTGCTGCTTCGACGCCATGTTAGATTGTCAAAATATGATCCTTTAGTGGAGGAGGTGGAGCTGTTGGAGGCAAATTCCCAATATGCTCATATTCGATTCCAAGATGGGAAAGAAAGTACTGTTTCAATTAAAGATTTGGCTCCTTGTGGTGGCCAGCCCTCTTCTGAGGATACTAATAATAGTCACGATTCAGATAATGTGGATGTTGTTATAGATACTACGAATATTTCAAATCCTACTGCAGATAATTATACTTCTATTAGTCAGCCTTTGATGGATGTTCATGACCGTCCTAGTTTACTTCCTGATGGGATTTCCAATCCGGAAACCGTTGATAATCGGGATATGGATAGCCTTCCTGCAGAAGATACTTCGGTGTCTCCGGGTGTGGGAGGGCAAGGAATTTCACCAAGGTTAAGAAGGTCGACACGAACAAGATATCCGGTCGACCGATTGAAAATGGACTTTTAAATTGATAGTAATGTTTTAAAATTGTTGAAATATTATATTTGTATTTTAGTTGTAAATAAATTAATTATAAATTGTAAAGGTTGTTTTAGGTTGGAGCATGTTTTAAAAGGAGGGGTGAATGTGGTGATTATTTCCTATGTTTAATAAGAAGTATTGTGATTGGTGAATGGGGTGGTTGTTCTCTGTGTTAGTAAGAAGTATTGTAATTGGTTGTTTGTTTCTACCGGGCAGCACGGTGGCATAGTGGTTAGCACTGTTGCCTCACAGCGCCAGGGACCCGGGTTCGAATCCGGCCTCGGGTGACTGTCTGTGTGGAGTTTGCACATTCTCCCCGTGTTTGCGTGGGTTTCCTCCGGGTGCTCCGGTTTCCTCCCACAGTCCAAAGATGTGCGGGTTAGGTTGATTGGCTATGATAAATTGACCCTTAGTGTTAGGGGGATTAAATACGTGGGGTTACGGGGATAGGGTGGGATATGTGTTGGTGTAGGGGTTACGGGGATCGGGTGGGATATGTGTCGGTGCAGGCTCGATGGGCCGAAATGGCCTCTATCTGCACTGTGGGGTTTCTGTGATTTCTGTGATATGCTGTAAACTCATTGGTAGTGGATGTCAGGTGATTTGTGGTGGCCATCTTAAATTCAGTTCTCTCCAGTCATGGTTGGAGACTGGTGTTGAAAGATGTGCTACTGGATTTTTAAAGTTAATAAAGCCTAGATTAGAAAGGCAAATCTATTCTTTATTTCACGCTGCCACTAACCTCCCGCTGAATTTTGCGGGAGGTGTTAGCGGCGCCACACCTGGGTGCTAGTTGCTTTGTGCCCTGTTAACGGGAGGTGCAAATCAACAGAATTTTCCCCCCTTGTCCCCCAGCTCGTACCCAAATCTTCACCTCAACCTGATTCCGGAAATCTTTGTTGAACCGGGAACCTCTGATTTCCAATCAGCCTCAGTCCTTTACTTTAAAGATGGCCACTGACAATGTTTACCCTTTTCTCAGGACTCCTACTAATCATCTTACCCATCAACTTGCACCTACACTCTTGCTGGTTCTAATGCTGTGTGCTTTCTTGCTCCTGATCCACTGCCTATGTTTATTGGTTGCTGACCTGGATCCACGTGCCTCCTCCTACCTAGCCACATCCCCTCAGTCTCAACTTCCCCATTTCCTGTCTCCCGTCTCTGCTTCCTTCACCTGTCTTTACAAACCTCTACCCCAATGAATAGCTTCACAACCACCCAGTTGCCCAGCGCCACTCTAAGCTATTCCCTTACTGAACTTGTCTCCCTGTGCTGCCTTGAAAACCTGCAATAATGAACTGTCTTCCACCCCTAGTAGAGCAGTCATCTCCGCGGCCTCAAATCAGCAGACTGCAAGCTCGTATCACTTGCTGATCGACCTGGCTGTCCACCATCAGATCTGGCTGGACCACCTCAAATTGTGCATCTCAATGAGACAAAATCACAAACAACATCATATGTGAGTGCTTCTTGTCTCTTCTCAACCTCCTCGACTACTTTGCTTCCTTCAATACTATTGACCATGCCATACTTCTCTTGAGTCCACTGCACATTCCTGGCCCAACTCATGTGTTGCAATGCAGAAATGACATTGCTTTCAATAGCTTTTTCTCCTCTGCCCACACAGGCAGCTCAGGTGTGTCCCAAGGCTCCAACCTTCATCGCTACCTCTTCATCATCTACGTCACCAGAAACCATGAGGTCATAAGAACATAAGAACATAAGAAGTAGGAGCAGGAGTAGGCCATACGGCCCCTCGGGCCTACTCCGCCATTCAATAGGATCATGGCTGATCCGAATCTAGACTCATGTCCACTTCCCTGCCCTCTCCCCGTAACCCCTAATTCCCTTATCTGCTAGGAAACTGTCTATCTCCGTTTTAAATTTATTTAATGTTGCAGCTTCCACAGCTCTCTGGGGTAGCAAATTCCATAGATTTACTACCCTCTGAGTGAAGAAGTTTCTCCTCATCTCAGTTTGACCTGGGAGTGGAGTGAGCAGTGAAGCCCAACCAGAGCGGACCTGCGTGAGGTACAAGCAGCGCGGCAACTTTAAAAGGAGGAGCGACGCAAGGCCCGACCGCAGCGGCTGACCTGGGAGTGGAGTGAGCAGCGACGCCCAACCAGAGCGGACCTGCGTGAGGTACAAGCAGCGCGGCAACTTTAAAAGGAGGAGCGAGGCGAGGCCCGACCACAGCGGCTGACCTGGGAGTGGAGTGAGCAGCGACGCCCAACCAGAGAGGACCTGCGTGAGGAACAAGCAGCGCGGCAACTTTAAAAGGCGAAGCGAGGCGAGGCCCGACCACAGCGGCTGACCTGGGAGTGGAGTGAGCAGCGACGCCTGACCAGAGCGGACCTGCGTGAGGTACAAGCAGCGCGGCAACTTTAAAAGGAGGAGCGAGGCGAGGCCCGACCAAATCAGCAGCAGGGGAGAGAGGTAAAAAGTAATCAAAGTGTGACGTCAGCAGGAAGCAGGTAAGTGATTGGTTGGTGAGTATTTCTCTCTTTTTTAAACTTTAACTCTGGTTTATAGTTTCTAAGGTCTCTCTGGTGTAGCGGGCACTGTTGGTAAACTATTTAACTGTAGTGTAATTAGTGGGATTGATTGATTTAATTTAAATTCAATTAATTAAAGGGTAAATCCTGGCAGGACAGCCCGGCCCTGTGATCTGCTGCTCCTGCGATATGTGGGAACTCAGGGACACTTCTTGTGTCCCTGACAACTACGTGTGCAGGATGTGCACCCAGCTGCAGCTACTGACAGACCGCATTGCGGCGCTGGAGCTCCGATTGGATGCATACTGGAGCGTTCACGATGCTCGGGACATTGTGAATAGCACATTTAGGGAGATGGACACACCACAGGTAGAAGTTGGACAGGAAGAAAGGGAACGGGTGACCAACAGGCAGAGTACTAGGCGCAGGCAGGTAGTGCAGGGGTCCCCTGTGACCATCCCCCTCTCCAACAGATACACCACTTTGAGTACTGTTGGGGGGGATAGCTTATCAGAGGAAGGCAGCAGCAGCCAACTTCCTGGCACCAGGGGTGGGTCTGCTGCACAGAATGGGAGGAAAAAGAGTGGTAGAGCTATAGTAATAGGGGATTCAATTGTAAGGGGAATAGATAGGCGTTTCTGCGGCCGCAAACGAGACTCCAGGATGGTGTGTTGCCTCCCTGGTGCAAGGGTCAAGGATGTCTCCGAGCGGCTGCAGAACATCTTGGAAGGGGAGGGTGAACAGCCAGTTGTCGTGGTGCATATAGGCACCAACGATGTAGGTAAAAAGTGGGATGAGGTCCTAAAAGCGGAATATAGGGAGTTAGGAGGTAAATTAAAAAACAGGACCTCAAAGGTGGAAATCTCAGGATTGCTACCAGTGCCACGTGCTAGTCAGAGTAGAAATAGAAGGATACTTCAGATGAATACGTGGCTAGAGGAATGGTGCCAGGGGGAGGGATTCAAGTTCCTGGGACATTGGAACCGGTTCTGGGGGAGGTGGGACCAGTTCAAACCGGACGGCCTGCACCTGGGCAGGGCTGGAACCAATGTCCTAGGGGGTTTGTTTGCTAGTGCTGTGGGGGAGGGTTTAAACTAAAATGGAAGGGGGTTGGGAACCTGAGCAGGGAGACAGAGGAAAGGGAAACAAGGATAAAAGCAAAAGATAGGAAGGAGAAAAACAAAAGTGGCAGTCAGAGAAGGGTTTAAATCAAACGTGGCCACAGTAAATAATAATTCTAATAGGTCTAAGAGCGTTAAAAAAACAAGCCTGAAGGCTTTGTGCCTTAATGCGAGGAGCATTTGTAATAAGGTGGATGAATTGGCTGCGCAAATAGAGGTAAACGAATATGATTTGGTTGGGATTACGGAAACGTGGCTCAAGGATGGCCAAGACTGGGAACTCAACATCCAGGGGTATTCGATATTCAGGAAAGATAGGCAAAAAGGAAAGGGAGGTGGGGTAGCATTACTGGTTAAAGAAGGGATTAACACAATTGTAATGAAGGATATTAGCTCTGATGATATGGAATCTGTATGGGTAGAATTGAGAAATACTAAAGGGAAAAAAACATTAGTGGGAGTGGTATATAGACCTCCAAACAGTAAGGCAGAGGTTGGGGGTGGCATTAAAAGGGAAATTAAAGAAGCGTGCAATAAGGGCACAGCAGTCATCATGGGTGACTTTAATCTACATATAGATTGGGCTAACCTAATTAGTAACAATACTGTGGAGGAGGAATTCCTGGAGTGTTTACGGGATGGTTTCCTGGACCAATATGTCGAGGAACCAACCAGAGATCAGGCCATCTTAGACTGGGTATTATGTAATGAGAAACGATTAATTAGCAATCTTGTTGTACGAGGCCCCTTGGGTCAGAGCGATCATAATATGATCGAACTCTTCATTAAGATGGAGAATGAAGTAGTTGACTCAGAAGCTAGGGTCCTCAATTTAAATAAAGGAAACTACGATGGTCTGAGGAGCAAGTTGGGTAGGATTGATTGGGGAATGGCACTCAAAGGGTTGATGGTGGATAGGCAATGACAAACATTCAAAGACCAAATGGATGAACTACAGAAGCTATTCATCCCAGTGTGGCATAAAAATAAAACAAAAAAGGTGACTCAACCGTGGCTAACAAGGGAAATTAGGGATAGCATAAGATCCAAGGAGAGGATGTATAAATTGGCCAGAAAAAGCAATAATCCTGAGGATTGGGAGCAGTTCAGGATTCAACAAAGGAGGACAAAGGGGTTAATTAAAAAAGGGAAAATAGAATATGAGAGTAAGCTTTCAGGGAACATAAAAACTGACTGTAAAAGCTTTTATAGATATGTGAAGAGAAAAAGATTGGTGAAGCCAAGCATAGGTCCCTTGCAGTCAGAATCGGGGGAATTTATAATGGGGAACAAAGAAATGGCAGACCAACTAAACACATATTTTGGTTCTGTCTTCACAAAGGAGGACACAAATAACCTCCCAGAACTACTGGGGAACATAGGGTCTGATGAAAGGGTGGAACTGAAAGAAATCAGTATTTGTAGGGAAATGGTGTTAGGAAAATTGATGGGACTGAAGGCTGATAAATCCCCAGGGCCTGATAATCTACATCCCAGGGTACTTAAGGAAGTGGCCCTAGAAATAGTAGATGCATTGCTGGTCATCTTCCAGAACTCAATAGACTCTGGTACAGTACCCATGGATTGGAGGGTAGCTAATGTTACCCCACTATTCAAAAAAGGTGGCAGAGAAAAAGTGGGGAATTATAGACCGGTAAGCCTGACATCGGTAGTGGGGAAAATGCTAGTCTATTATAAAAGATGTAATAGCAGAGCACTTGGAAAGCAGTGACAGGATCAGACAAAGTCAACATGGATTTACAAAAGGTAAATCATGCTTGACTAATCTACTGGAATTTTTTGAGGATGTAACTCGTAATATAGATAAGGGAGAAGCAGTGGATGTGGTGTATTTGGACTTTCAGAAGGCTTTCGATAAGGTCCCGCATAAGAGATTAGCGTGCAAAATTAAGGCACATGGGATTGGGGGCAAGGTATTGACTTGGATAGAGAACTGGTTGGCGGACAGAAAGCAAAGAGTTGGAATAAACGGGTCATTTTCCGAGTGGCAGGCAGTGACTAGTGGGGTACCGCAAGGATTGGTCCTGGGACCCCAGCTGTTCACAATATATATTAATGATCTGGACGAGGGAATTGGATGTAATATCTCCAAATTTGCAGACGACACAAAGTTGGGTGGGAGGGTATGCTGTGAGGAGGATGTCATGAAACTCCAGTACGATTTGGACAGGTTAGGTGATTGGGCAGAAACATGGCAAATGCACTATAATGTGGATAAATGTGAGGTTATCCACTTTGGTGGCAAAAACAGGAAGGCAGATTATTATTTGAAAGGCAATAGATTGGGAGAAGGGGAAGTGCAAAGAGACCTGGGTGTTCTTGTGCAGCAATCGCTGAAGGTAAGCATGCAGGTGCAGCAGGCGGTTAAGAAGGCAAATGGTATGTTGGCCTTCGTAGCAAGAGGGTTCGAGTACAGGAACAAGGATGTCTTGCTACAGTTGTACAGGGCCTTGGTGAGACCGCACCTTGAGTATTGTGTGCAGTTTTGGTCGCCTTATCTGAGGAAGGATGTTATTGCCATGGAAGGAGTGCAACGAAGATTCACCAGGCTGATACCTGGGATGGCAGGAATGACGTATGAGGAGAGATTGTGTCGATTGGGCTTATACTCATTGGAGTTTAGAAGATTGAGAGGGGATCTCATCGAAACCTATAAAATTCTGTCAGGCCTGGACAGACTAGATGCTGGAAGGATGTTCCCGATGGTCGGGGAGTCCAGAACCAGGGGTCATAGTCTATGGATAAGGGGTAGGACATTTAGGACTGAAATGAGGAGGAATTTCTTCACCCAGCGAGTGGTGAACCTGTGGAATTCTTTGCCACAGAGGGCGGTGGAGGCCAGTTTATTAAATATATTCAAGAAAGAGTTGGATATATTTCTTAAAGCTAAAGGGATCAGGGGATATGGGGAGAAGGCAGGGACAGGGTACTGAATTTGGATGATCAGCCATGATCTCATTGAATGGCGGAGCAGGCTCGAAGGGCCGAATGGCCTACTCCTGCTCCTATCTTCTATGCTTCTATGTTTCTATGTTTCTATGTTTTGAAAGGGCAGCCCCTTATTCTAAGATTATGCCCCCTAGTTCTAGTCTCACCCATCAGTGGAAACATCCTCACCACATCCACCCGATCAAGCCCCCTCACAATCTTATATGTTTTGATAAGATCGCCTCTCATTCTTCTGAACTCCAATGAGTAGGGGCTCAACCTACTCAACCTTTCTGCATACGTCAACCCCCTCATCTCCGGAATCAACCGAGTGAACCTTCTCTGAACCGCCTTGAGAGCAAGTATATCTTTTCTTAAATATGGAAACCAAAACTGCACGCAGTATTCTAGGTGTGGCCTCACCAATACCCTGTATAACTGCAGCAAGACTTCCCTGTTTTTATACTCCATCCCCCTTGCAATAAAAGCCAAGATTCCATTGGCCTTCCTGATCACCTGCTGCACCTGCATACTAACTTTTTGTGTTTCATGCACCAGGACCCCCAGATTCCTTTGTACTGTAGCACTTTGCAGTTTCTCTCCATTTAGATAATAACTTGCCCTTTGATTTTTTCTGCCAAAGTGCATAACCTCACACTTTCTAATATTATATTCCATCTGCCAAATCTCTGCCCATTCACTTAGCTTGTCTATGTACTTATGCAGGTTTTTTATGTCCTCCTCACTCACTGCTTTCCCTCCCATCTTTGTATCGTCGGCAAACTTGGATATGTTGCACTCGGTCCCTTCCTCCAAATCGTTAATATAGATTGCTGTTACATTTATAATAATGACACCTACCTCTACCTCCCTGACTCGTCTGTTGCTTCAAAGGCTGTTCCTTCACTCTCCAACTGCCCATCTAAACCCAAAGTTTCCTCCAGCACAATGTTGGTAAAACTAAAGCCACCCTTTTTGGCTCCTGACTGCACCAGTATGGCCTTGACTGCATTATCTCCCCAGCTGCCACATCAGGTAGAATTCAGCTTCATTTCTCACATCCACTCATTTCCTACATTTATCAAACCACCATCAAAGCCCTAGCCCATGATTTCATTACTTCTCTGATGCTCTCCGAGCAAGCTTCCCTGCTTTAACTGTCCAGAGATTTCAATTAATTCAAATTGTGTCCTCACCTAGACAAAACCCTGCACTTCCATCACCCCTATCTTCCCTCAGCTCCACTGACTCCCATGCCCTAGCAAGTTGATTTCAACATTTTTCTTCCTCCTTTCAAATTGCCAATGGCCTGACCCAGTTAGGGCCATCCCTAACTTAGTAATGCCATAGCTTTTGCTTCTCAAACACCAGATTTCTCTTTGTCTCCCATTCCCTCCACTCCACCACTGGTGGCCACTCATTCAATCACTATGCTCCTGCCCTCTGGAATTCCCTGCTCAATTCCAACTGCCAACACCATACCCCACCCTCTCGCCCCCCACCCTCTCGTCCCCCCCCCCCGCTTTTAAAAACCTCCTCAAACCCTTTCTCTTGAATAACACATTCGGTTCTCCCCTTGCCCTCTCCACTTTTCCCTTCCTGCTTAGTGTTGACTGTTTTGTTCTCCTGATGTTAAATGTTTTGAGACATCTTCCTACTCATGAAGACTGCTACAGAAATGTAAGTTGCGGTTGTTGTAATCAAAACAGAGAATTAATTAGATAACAGCAGTTTTCACCTCACAATTTTTTTTATTCGTTCATGGGATCTGGCGTCGCTGGCAAAGCCAGCATTTATTGCTCATCCCTAATTGCCTTTGAGAAGGTGATGGTGAGCTACCTTCTTGAACTGCTGCAGTCCATGTGGTGATGGTACTCCCACAGTGCTGTTAGGTAGGGAGTTCCAGGATTTTGAGCCAGTGACGATGAAGGATTAGCGATATACTTCTACGTCAGGATGTTGTGTGACTTGGAGGGGAACTTGGAGGTGGTGGTGTTCCCATGCACCTGCTGCCCTTGTCCTTCTCGTTGGAAGAGGTTGCGGGTTTGGGAGATGCTGCCGAAGAAGCCTTGGCGAGTTGCTGCAGTGCATCTTGTAGATGGTACACACTGCAGCCACGGTACACCGGTGGTGGAGGGAGTGAATGTTTAAGGTGGTGGATGGGGTGCCAATCAAGCAGGCTGCTTTGTTCTGGATGGTGTCGAGCTTATGAGTGTTGTTGGAGCTGCACGCATCCAGGCAAGTGGAGACTATTCCATCACACTCCTGACTTGTGCCTTGTAGATGGTGGAAAGGTTTTGGGGAGTCAGGAGGTGAGACACTCACCGCGGAATACCTGCTCTTGTTGCCACAGTATTTATGTGGCTGGGCCAGTTAAGTTTCTGGTCAATGGTGACCCCTAGGATGTTGATGGTGGGGGATTCGGCGATGGTAATGACATTGAATGTCAAGGGGTGGTGGTTAGCCTCTCACTTAATGGAGATAGTCATTGCCTGGCACTTGTGTGGCGCGAATGTTATTCAAATAGACATTATAAGATCTGGAGTGGCACTTACACTCACAACCTTCTGACTCAGAGGCAAATGTACTACCACTGAGCCGCAGCTGACCAATATTTCAAGATTTACTCTTAACTTGGAGGTGTGAATCTTGCGCTACAAAATAATTAGTGTTACTGACTTATGATTGAAACACACATATATTGTCAAGATCTTGGCTTTCAAACTCCAGTTCCTTTTACTCTCTTTATCTTTAGGATACCAATGTCTAAGTCCTGATACTCCAGCTTTGACTTTAATTGACTTGGTGGAAAAGCAAAAATCTGGCGCTTTACTTGGCTATGCCATCCCCGAGGAGCTCGAGACAGTGGAAATATTGTAGAAAAATCTAAGTGGTGTAATGGAAAATGTTCATTTCCAGCACTGCCACTGAATTCAATGAGTGCAAAAGTATGTCCTGACCTTACGATATTGTCCCATTGTGCATATCAGTAAGTTGCTAATATGCCTAGAGCTTTGTTTGAGAGTTGGTTCCACATATTCCTTTCTGTAGTAACATAATTCTGATAAATGTGAGACAAACTGTTCCATTGTATAAACATTCTTTACAGATGCCGGTCCCTGTAGAAGCTCCATTAAATAGTTCCATTCCAGTGGAGGATCCCCCAAGGCAAGCTAGATAAATGTTAAATAAATTGTTATTATAATAATAGTGTAAAAAGAATAAGTGTAATGGACCAGTTTGTCTGACAATAAAGACATTGATTTCCCTGGCTAACAATTTAAATGAAGCCAACCTGGATTCTGACTCCAGGGCTATGTGCCCAACAAAGGTTTGCTCCCAAGCACCTCCTATATTCTGCAGTTAAGTGAAAGCTGATGTTGACCACAGGGGATTTTTTTTAAAACTGGGGCAACTTAACTTTTCAGATTTGCCTGACTGGAATCTGTTACCATTTGATTTTTGTAATAGAAAAATTCTGAAGTCTCCAGATACTGATTTAATGCTTTTAGCTCGTATAAAAACAGAAAGTACTGGATATATATGGCAGGTCAATTAGCATCTGTAAAGTGAAAAGACACATTGGCCTTTCATGTGTGTGCCTTCATCAGAACTGAAAACTAAAAGATAAGCAAGGAGTTGAGTAAGGCTGTGTCAGCTGCGGCTCAGTTGGTATCACTCTCACGTCTGAGTCAGAAGGCTGTGGGTTCAAGTCCCACCCCAGAGACTTGAACACAAAAATCTAGGCTGACACTCCAGTGCAGTACTGAGGGAGCGCTGCACTGTCGGAAGTGCCATTTTTTTGATGAGATATTGGGCCAGATACACACCCGTAGGGACATCGGAAATGCCGGTTTCCGGCATGCAAAGCGCATGCGCTGAAAACCGGCATTTCCGATCTGTCAAGAATCCTCTTGACAGATCGGACACCTGCCCTGGAGAAGGGCCTCTGCGGGCAGATAGTTCCGCTTTCTGGAGAACCTCCTCCTGCTGAAAACCCTTAGAAATCTTATGCCTGGTAAAAGCAGGCAAAAGGCCTGCTTTTACCAGCATAAGATTTGAAAAAAGTAAAACAAAAATGTTTTCACTCATTTACCATTTAAAAATACTTAAAAAACTTTAATTATTTTTTTCAAAAAATTTAATTTTCGTTTAAAATATTTAATTTATTGTAATTTCAACTAATTTTAAAAATGTGATTAAAAAAAAATTTAGTTAATGTTTTACAGTGTTTTTGAGGTGATCTCCATTCATATATTTGACAGGTCTATCTGTCAAGTGAATGAAGAGAGATTGCCTTCTTTGACTGACTCCCCATGGCCTACGTGATCCCAGGGACGCTTGCGAATCACATGCGCCTCTGGGATACATGGGCCCTGCACATTTCCAGTTGGAGAGGCCCAGGATCGGAAGCGTCCGGACCTTGGGAGCCCTCAGGTAAGTGCGTAGATTTTTCCAGATCGGAGGCCTCCGCACGCGGGAAGCCTCCGATCGGAAAATACGTCCCATTAATCTGTGGCCCCGTCTACATCTTTTCAGGTGGATGTAAAAGATCCCATGGCACTATTTCAAAGAACAGGGGAGTTATCCCCAGTGTCGTGGCCAATATTTATCCCTCAATAAACATCACAAAAAAAAAGATTATCTGGTCATCATCACATTGCTCTTTGTGGAATCTTGCTGTGCACAAATTGGCTGTCACTTTCCTACATTGCAACAGTGACTACACTTCAAAAAGTACTTCATTGGCTGTAAAGCGCTTTGGGACGTACTGAGGTTATGAAAGGTGCTATATCATACTATATAAATGTAAGTCTTTTTTAGGTTGGAAAAAATAGAAAGTGAAAAGTGGAGGGTGACGAAACAACACATAGTCCAGATGTGGAGTGAGAATTGAGTCTGCCAGTCTCAAAAAGAAAAAAAGCCAACACCATGGGTGCAGATCTCACCTTCCCACCAAAACTGTGCTTTGTTGAAGGGTTTACCCCAGAATCAGCCATTTCCTCGCCTTTGGACACTGACAGGATAACCCCCCTTCAGCATCACTGACTGCTGCAAGAAAATGGTGGATATAGATAAGGTCTGAACTTATTCAAGACAATATTTGGATCAGAGAGATGTAGAGTGGCCAGCAGAAGGATGACATATTGAGGGAGAAATTCAACCTTGTTTTGCCAGTTTTTTAACTTTACCCGTTTGGTTTTAGTGCCAGATCTGACCCTTTTTCCTGAGTTATACTGCCATTCTCTTCACATCAGCGCAAGTGCAGTACAACTGTAACATATGATACAGTACAATAGAGGTGGACTTAGGACACACTCATTTGTGCCCTTCTGCCAATTGTCTCGCATGATCAACTGTGCCTTTTTCAAATCAATCAAAGAAAGTTTCCAGATAGTAAAGCAGTAATCTCTTCATTTGAGTTTTAAATCCAAGTTTATCACCCTCTCCCAAAGAAAAAGAAAAACAAGCAAAGCCAGGCTCTGACCCAACCCAACTGAGCTGACCAAATTTAGATTAGCTCAAATTGGTGTGCTGATTTTCACTGATCCCTATCCTATTAAATACACCATCGATATACTGGAAAGAATACAGCCTTTGGATCACCCTCATAATGATTATTTTCAAGTGATTTTTCCAGATGTACAGTTTAGCTTAGCTTTAGGACATTCTGTAATCTCAGGGCTCAGTTATTCTGTCTGTCCCTTCTTCATATAGAACATCTATGGTTGAAAATGATATAAAATTTAAAATCTGAAAGGACTTAATCAGCTGCAGCTGTTTGCACTCAGGCCCTTGCACTCTGACTAGACCACCCACCTTAGACAGCGCTAAGTTATTCCCTAGCAGCGCCGGAAACATAAAAATTGGAAAGTTGCTAGGCCTAGAACAAATCCTCATGTCTGTAAATACATCTGTGCTGGCGCATACAGGGTTTGAACTGTACCATTAAGCCAAAAATTTTTTTTTTCTAAACAAAAATTATCATTATTTTATCTACTTTTCCTCTATTAGTCTCGCCGTACAAATTGCCTAATTTAAAATATTCTGTATAAATGCGTGGGTTTCCTCCCACAGTCCAAAGATGTGCGAGTTAGGGTGATTGGCTATGATAAATTGACCCTTAGTGTTAGGGGGATTAAATACGTGGGGTTACAGGGGATAGGGTGGGATATGTGTTGGTGTAGGGGTTACGGGGATCGGGTGGGATATGTGTCGGTGCAGGCTCGATGGGCCGAAATGGCCTCTATCTGCACTGTGGGGTTTCTGTGATTTCTGTGAAAATCTGAGACTGGTAACAGCAATTATCTACATAGATCAAACAGTGTTCATTATTAAAATAATACAATCAATAATGTTTGAATTGATAAAAATTTGATCTTGGAGGTGAGACTCTTATTAATATCTCCAGATACATCAATGGGGGCAATTTTAACCTAATCCACCTGTCGGGAATCTGATGGGATCGGGTGTGATGCTGGTTTGACACACTGCCTGATTTTGCTTTCCATTGAAGCCAATGTAGAATAATATTGGATGGGGTGTAAAACCGGATTCGAACCAGATCCCGTGGGTTTCCGCCCGGCGCGTTAGGTTAAAATTTCCCCATTTCTTGGCAAACTGAGGATCCCTAGAAAAAGACATTGATCACTGTGTGGCGGAGCCACTAAATGACTCAGATCGTTTGTATATAATTCCCTTTAACAACATGTTAGCTACAGCCTGAGTCTGTATCTTTATTTATCCTGTTTACTTGTACAGAGCGTGATTATTTTAACAGCGCGGGTAAACGCGATGACGTCACGCCGTTCATCACGTGATCCCGCACTGGTGGGAAGAACGCGATGCTATCATGACGTCAACCACGGGACCGCCCGAGCAGTCCTTGTGGAGCCTCCGAACTGAGCAGACTACACTTGATGTTCTCCTGTAGTTACTTGTTTAAACCTGTTAGTTTCCATTAAACTTCATTTTGTTTGATCGCCTGAGTGGACCTCAGTCTTTGGATAGGAACTAGACATTCCTACATTGGTGACCCCGACTTTTGCGAACGGTTTTCGCAGAAGATACTCAACATGGAAACGAACGTCGTTACCTTGAAGCTACTGCAGTTCTGGGAGCAACAACCAGCCGCGTGGTTCATCCAGGCTGAAGCCCAGTTCGCCATCAGGGACATCGTTGCGGATCAGACCCGTTATTATTATGTGGTCTCCGCCCTCAACAGCGCCACAGCCTCGCGGATCGTCAGCCTACTTGGTAGTCCGCCTACTGATCGCAAGTATGACACGTTAAAGGTGCGGTTGCTACAGGTTTTCGGGCTCACGAGGTTGGAGCGCACCCGCCGGCTGCTCGCTATGCCAGGCCTTGGGGACACCAAGCCATCCGAGCTCATGAGCCAAATGCTCACGCTCCTCGGTTCCGATCCGGAATGCTTCCTCTTCAGGGAGCTATTCCTCAGCCAACTACCGGAGCAAGTTCAGGCTGCCCCAGCCAGGTCCGAAGTCACAGACTGCATGGAACTTGCTGCCGAAGCGGACAAGATTTTCGCGGTGACGCAGCAGTACTGCGCTACCACGAGGCGCCCATCCCCCACAGATGCTGCTCCAGCTCCTCAATCAGCGGGGTCATATTTCTACCACACTCGTTTTGGCGCGAAAGCAAGATGCTGCCACCTTCCCTGCAGCTTTTCACTCAAACAAAACATCTACAGCAACCCTGGCGAAAGAGGACCGGGTCTAACGAGCGCCCCGCGGCTGCGATGGCCATCAGAGATTCGGTAAGTTTCTCTTCATCACTGACTCCCTATCTGGTCGACGTTTCCTTTGCGACACCGGGGCGCAGTGTAGCATCCTACCTGCGTCAAATCTTGATATACAAGCTGGGGGCCACGGCCCCTCCCTCGTGGCGGCTAATGGCGCGGACATTCGGACCTTCGGAAGGCGGCGGGTTCAGGTGTGTTTTGGCGGCCAGCGCTTCCACTGGGAATTCATCATGGCCAAAGTCTCGCAGGCCATCCTCGGGCGGATTTTTTGCGCGCCAACGGCCTCCTGGTCGATGTCAGGCACCGCCGGTTGATCAATGTGGCCACGTTCCACTCCATCCCGTGCCACCGCGGTAACGCCTGTGCGTTCCCACCTCCAGATGACTTCACTCGCCTCCTCGGAGAGTTCCCAGATCTGACCAGAAAGCGGAGTTCGACATGATGGAGCGGCTGCTGATTATTCGCCGGTTGAATAGTCCCTGGTCTTCGCCTCTCCACATTGTTCCGAAACCCGGCTGCGGATGGCGGCCATGCGGCGACTACCGACACCTGAACGACGCCATTACTCCTGATCAGTACCCGATCCCGCATATTCAAGATTTCTCGGCCCAAATGGCAGGAAATACCTTTTTTTCAAAATTCGATCTCGTCCGTGGTTACCACCAGGTCCCCGTGCACCCGCAAGACGTCCCGAAGACCGCAGTCATCACCCCATCGGCCTGTTTGAATTTCTGTGGATGCCGTTTGGCTTGAAGAACGCTGCACAGGCTTTCCAGTGCTTGATGGACTCCGTGCTTCGGGCCCTAAAATTCCTCTTCGTCTACCTCGACGACATCCTCATCGCCAGCCCTAGCAAAGAGGAGCACTAATGCCATTTGCGCACCCTCTTTACACGCCTCAGTCAACACAGTTTGATTATCAACCCGGCCATGTGCCAGTTCGGCCTGCAGCGGATTGATTTCTTGGGCCACCGCATCACATCAGACGGTGCAATTCCCTTACAGACGAAGGTCGAGGTGGTTAGATCTTTCCTGCGCCCGCAGACCATCAAGGCCCTACAAGAGTTCCTTGGGATGGTCAATTTTTATCGCCGGTTCGTCCCTAAGGTGGCCCTGCTTATGCAGCCCTTGTATGAGGCCCTCAAGGCCAAGTCCGGTAAGGATCCGATCAGTTGGTTGGCCGAGATGGACCGTTCGTTCGTCGACACCAAAGGCGCCTTGGCCAACGTAACCATGCTGGCGCACCCGCTTCCAGGTGCCACCATCGCCCTTACCACCGATGCATCGGACTACACAATTGGCGCAGTGCAGAAGCAGTGGTTAATGGGACGTGGCAACCGCTGGCGTTTTTCAGCCACCAACGATGGTGAAACGAAAGAAAGTACAGCACTTTTGACCGGGAGTTGCTGGCCCTTTTTCTAGCCATCCGCCATCTCCGGTTCTTACTAGAGGGACGTCCGTTCACGGCTTTTGTAGACCACAAGCCACTAACGTTCGCTATGGCCAAGACCGCTGATCCGTGGTCAGCTCGGCAACAACGTCACCTGACGTTCATTTCAGAATTCACCACGGACATTCAGCATCTGTCCGGTAAGGACAACCTGGTGGTGGATTGCCTCTCCCGTGCGACTGTTCACGCAGTCCAACTTGGAATTGACTATGCCCTCATGGCTACAGATCAAGCCTCGGACCCGGAGGTCCAAGCACACAGGACCAGCCCCTCTAGCTTCCAAGTGGCCGACGTCAGATTCCATGCCGCAGGCACCACGCTACTTTGCGACGTCTCCATGGGAGTTCCCCACCCTATTGTACCAGTCGCCTGGCACCGAAAAGTGTTCGACGCCATACACGGGTTGTCACACCCTGGCATGAAGGCCTCGCAAAGGCTGATGTAGTCAAAATTCGTCTGGAGGGGTATGCACATGGATGTCCGTGACTGGGCCAACACCTGCGTGGTCTGCCAAAAGGCCAAGGTACAGCGTCATGTAAAAGCTCCTTTGGCCACTTTTGTTGTTCCGGAGCGTCGGTTCGACCACGTGAATGTGGACCTCGTGGGGCCGCTTCCACCTTCTCAAGGCTTTACACACATCCTCACAATGGTAGACCGCACCACTAAATGGCCAGAGGCAGTTCCTTTGGTTTCCACCACTTCGGCAGACATAGCCAGAGCTTTCATCTCCTCTTGGGTTGCTCGTTTCGGGGTACCGGCGGACATCTCTTCCGATCATGGACCGCAGTTTTCCTCTGAGCTCTGGAACGCTGTGGCTCAGGGGCTCGGCACCAAACTACATCGCACCACCGCCTATCATCCACAGGTGAACGGCCTGTGTGAACGATTCCACAGGTCGCTCAAAGCCGCTCTTGCGGGCCAGTCTTCAAGGCGCGGGATGGGTGGACAGACTTCCATGGGTCCTTTTAGGTCTTCGTACGGCACCCAAAGAAGATTTGCAATCGTCCTCGGTGGAACTCGTATATGGCCAGCCACTACGAGTACCAGGGGATTTCATACCGTCTCCAACAGAGCCATGGTCCGCATCCCAGCAACTCGTCAGCCACCAGGAGGCAGCCAGATGTTTTGCTCCAGTGCCTACGTCGCATCATGGCTTACAGAGCTCTCATGTCCCAGCTGAGCTGAAGAGCGCCGAGTATGTATTTATCCGTCACGACGCTCACTGTGATCCACTCAAACCCCCTTACACTGGTCCCTTCCGTGTCATAGAGCCGGGAGACAAAACCATTTCGGTCGATATCGGAGGTAAACCGGACCACATTTCGGTTGACCGGTTGAAGCCGGCACACTTAGACCTGGCCCGCCCAGTCGAGATCGCTCAACCGCCAAAACGTGGCTGACCGCCCACAGTTGCCGTGCCAGATCCACCACAACCGCCCGCCAGCTCGACCACCGTCCATCAGCTTCCACTTCAGGGTTACAGAAGTCACCCGGACAGGCTTGTCAGGCCTCCTCGCCGTCTCACTTTTGCTGTAAAAGACAATTCTGGGGGGGCGCATGTGGCGGAGCCACTAAAGGACTCAGATCATTTGTATATAATTCCCTTTAACAACATGTTAGCTACAGCCTGAGTCTGTATCTTTATTTATACTGTTTACTTGTACAGAGCGTGATTACTTTAACAGCGCAGGTAAACGTGATGACGTCACGCCGTTCATCACGTGATTCCCCCACTGGCGGGAAGAACGCGCACAGGACTGCCCAAGCAGTCCTTGTGGAGCCTCCGAACTGAGCAGACCTACACTCGATGTTCTCCTGTAGTTACTTGTTTAAACCTGTTAGTTTCCATTAAACTTCGTTTTGTTTGATCGCCTGAGTGGACCTCAGTCTTTGGATAGGAACTAGACATTCCTACAACTGCAGTCTTCTGCTATTGTTATGCTATTGTTCTGTTGGTGAATCATTTAAGCTCTGGTCATATATAAGACATTTGGAGGAAAGGCCTAAACTATCCTGTAGCATAAGGGTCAATTTTCCTCTGGAATACAAACTATTTCACTGAGCAATGGACTAAGAGAAAGTCAGCCTAACATCCTGCATGATAACAACTACATTCTGCTTTGAACATTTGTATCCAATTGAACCAACAACATTCACATCAACCTGGATAAACAGCAAAAGCTGATCAATAGTTGAGAAAAGCTTACATCCACTCAAAGAAGCAGACAGCTCAAGAACAGCCCTGAGTGTTGGCCTTATACCATGTGAAAATAGGGAATTAGACTGAAAGTGTAGTGGGACATGAGCTTGTCACAATTTAAGTTGCATTTGATCACTTTTATTGCAACCCTAAAATACTTAAGTCCAGTTTGCAGTAGTGATGTATTTAGGATGAAATTACTGAAGCTACTAGATTTATTTTCTAAGGGGTGTGTGAATATGCCCTCCCTAATGGCCCGGAGTTTTGGGAGCTTATGACCATGTATGCGATGCATACGCCGGCGTAAATGCCCCTCTAGTACCGGGTTTATGCATGAGCTGCGCATGCGCAAAAACCCGGAACTTGCGATCTGTCAAGAATCTTCTTGACAGATCCTCCGCATGTGCAGGAAATAGACACTCGCTGGCAGAGAGTTGCGCTATTTGCCCAACTAGTGCCCAGTGAATGCCCATGAAACTCTTACACCTGGTTAAAGCCGGCATAAGAACATAAGAAATAGGAGTAGGAATAGGCCACTTGGCCCCTCGAGCCTGCTCCGCCATTCAATATGGTCATGGCTGATCTTGGGCTCAAAGCCACTTCCCTGCCCGCTCCCCATAACCATTCACTCCCTTATCTTGTAAAAATCTGTCTATTTCTACCTTAAATGTATTTAATGATCCAGCCTCCATGGCACTTTGGGGCAGAGAATTCCACAGATTTCCAACCCTCTGAGAGAAGAAATTCCTCCTCATCTCAGTTCTAAAAGGACGACCCTTTATTCTGTAAGGGTGAAAATAAATATTAAAATAAAATTTTTAAATTCATCTTTACATTCAAAAACCTGTCAAATAAGTTTGTGTTATTTTTGGCCCCTTGAAAAATGTAAACATTTATTTTTCAAAAAAATTACATTTTTGTTTTAAATTTTGAATTAAATTGTATTTTAATTAATTTTAAACACGTAATGATTTTTTTAAATTTCAGTTGTGTAAAAATGTATTTTTTGGGTGATTCCTATTCATGCTTATGAGGATTCCGTATGTAAATGGAATCCCCATAAGCATAATGGGAATCCCCTTTCTGATTGGTTGGGTTGGTCCACGTGACCCCAGGGACGCTTGTGAACTGCATGCGCCCCTGGGATATGTGGGCCTCCAGGCAGGCCTCTGCGTAGAGGCCCAGGAGCGCAAGTGTCCATGGATTCAGGACCATCAGGTAGGTGCGTAGATTTATTGCAGTTCGGAGGCATCCGCCCGCGGGAAGCCCCCCACCGCAAATTCAGGCTCATAGATTTTTGTCACTTTATTTGGTGCATTTACCAGCAACTTGGAGTCTGCTGTAATTCAGGCTTTCAAGCCCAAAATAATTTATCCTGGAAGGATACAGGTATTTTAAGCAATAAATATAGTTGCAGTTGGGACATTTTTACTGGGCCCAGTTCCTTTCATTTGGGAACCTAACCCCAGATCCATCATTTTAATCTGTGAATTGAAACCTTTTACAACATGTAGCCACAACTATTCCATTCAGAAGAGCTCACTACATTCACACGATAAAACTGCTTCACTGTCAGATTTTTCCCTGTCCCTGTCTCCATTGCGCCTCACATCTAGGCGGGGAATGACCTGAATGGAAATATGCTGATTGAAGTGGGACATCGGCACCCTTCAGGAATTAAGGGGTTAACAATGCAGCTTGCACACTAGAAATGGTTGAGACAGAGACCGGCGGAGACAGCTCAGACATGCTGACCACAAGGTCTCGATGCTTTTATTAACCACAAACTGTGGAACCTAGAGCACACGGGGCACAGCAAGACATGTGGTTTGACTAAACTATAACAACAGGTGAGATCATAAATATAGGCGAACGGTTATGTGACGCGAGATAGGGAATTAGCCAATCAGCAACTGTGCACGCGGGCTTTAAGCCAATTAAACTGTGTAACAGGATCGTGCACGAGGCTGAGCTTGTATGATTAAGTGTATAAATATGTACTGTATACAACAATCGGAGAGAGTGAGTGTAAAGACTGAGGTGGGACCTCAGGTGAAACTGTTCTCCCTTGCAAGTATTGATTTGTACCTGACAGACTTGTGTCGAGTGTTGAATAAATACTCTGTAGTGTATGTAACTGTTCTACCTTTAAGAGAACTATTGTATGTAACCGTCCACCTTTAAGAGAACTATTTTAGGTGTGGCACTACTTTATCCTTGCTGCTGTATACTGTAATACCGACGGTGACCACACCGGTATATAAGTGCTGTGGCAGAATTTATTGGGCAGATTCGCCCTGACCTTCGAATAGTAAAGTCCTGTTTAAGTAACTCTTGTAGTCTGTGTATTACTTCGCTATACAACCCACAGACTTTACAGTGGCGATGAGTTCGATCTTACCCTGCGGCGACAATACTTCTGAAGAAGTAAACGAGCGTCGAGAAGAGGCACCCGCCCTCGTCGTTTTGCTGAGTGAAAACTCGAGTCAGCAGACCAAGAAAGGAGGAAGATTTCAAACACGAAGTCTTCCATCAGCAACAGGCACGGATTGTCCCTTCTGCCATGGTGGTGAGTGAGCTGATCAACACGAGAAGCAAGTCGGCCACGGTGACTGTGAGTAAAGGGAAAATAGAAACAAATAAACGGAGGATAAGGGCGGTGCACTCGACCACGGTCGAGGGGTGAAAAAGGCCAGACAGTGACTGAGGCCATGAAGTGCTGCGACCGGATCGTAAGGCGCGGGAAGAGATAAAAATAAATAAATCGCGGAGAACTCAGCCGCAGCCGGGGAGGGAAGCACCGGACTGCGAGAGGGCTGGGAGGCGCGACTGAGAGCCGCGCGAGCGGGAGAGACAGAGCCCGAGCGAGAGCCGCGCGAATGGGAGAGACAGAGCCCGAGAGAGAGCGAGCAAGAGCCGCGCGAGCGGGAGAGACAGAGCCCGAGAGAGAGCGAGCGAGAGCCGCGCGAGCGGGAGAGACAGAGCCCGAGAGAGAGACCGAGCGAGGTTCCGGCCAACGGCTTGCAGCAGCTGCCGTGAAGGACCAGGAGCTGGATCTGTCCGACGCCAACTGGTTGTCCCCAGCGCCAGTTGCCCCTGCCGAAAAGAAGAAGGGGGGGGGACAAGGAACGCGATCGGCTTTTCTAGCGCGCGCTTCAGAATAAACTGAAGCCGGCGCACAGGCTACAAACCCCGTAAACCAGCGGTCGTCGCCTGAGGGCAAAGCTTACCCCTCCCACCAGAGGAAAAAAAAGTCAGGAGCGGGAAACCGCCATTTTGCCAGTAGGGGGGAAGAAGACAAGCGCGGGAAACCGCCATTTTGTCAGTAGGCGGGGAAGAAGACAAGCGCAGGAAACCGCCATTTTTGGAAAAAAAAAGAAAAAGTTAAAAAGTTAAAGAGAAATCCTGTTGTTTCGCAGAAAGATAGTGAGAGATAGTGAAGATGCCTAAGCATGGTAACATCAACAACTTCGATGCCGAGGTGGAAGATTGGGCCACGTACGTAGAACGTATCGAGATATATTGTGAGGCCAATAAAATAGAAGATGATGATAAAGCTATAACCTTGCTAAACTCGATGGGCGCGAAGACATACGGGTTATTGAAGCATCTTCTATCACCAGCTAAACCGGCGGATCAGACTTTCGATAATATTGTTGCTGTTCTGAAGGATCACTTGAACCCCACACTGCTGATGTTGGCGGAACAATTCAAATTTTATGCGAGAACGCAACGGAAAGAGGAAAGCAACGCGGAATACTTGGTTGAACTGCGTAGATTAGCAAAATACTGCCAGTTTGGAGGAAATCTGACAGAGGCATTGCGAGACAAGTTCGTGTGTGGGTTGTCGAAGGAAGGAACGCAAAAGCGACTGCTCGAAGAGAACGACCTTACACTTGAGAGAACTGTTCTTATTGCAGCATCACACGAAGCCGCAGCGAAAGGAACTGCGGAAATGCAGCTAAAGGCAGCGGTACTCAGTGTGGATCAAATTACTTCGGGTACAACGAAATGTTATCGTTGTGGGAAGACAACACACGATCAGAACCAATGCTGGTTTAAAAACCAGGAATGTAGAAAATGTGGCAAACTGGATCACATAGCTAAAGTATGCCGGTCAGGGAAGAAGACCAACAACCAAAGAAAACCATCACAGGAAAAGTACAACAAAGTACACAAGGTGGCTGAGAAGAGTTCAGATGAACCGAATTCGGATTCAGACCCAAACGGCCAGGAACTGGGTAGTCTGAGAATTCACAATGTGAGTAAGGAAGCTGACCTACAAACTATCTGGGTCATGCTAAAAATAGCCGGAGTCCAAGTAAAAATGGAGTTGGACACTGGATCAGCCCTATCAGTCATAAATCGAAGGGATTACAACCGGCTATTCTCACATATACCCTTGAGAGATACCAAGTTCGTATTGCAGACATACATGGGGCATAAAGTATACCCCATGGGAAAGATAAGAGTCAAGGTGAGAGACAGGGGCAAAGAACACCCAGGAATGGACTTATATGTACTACCTGAGGGAGGACCACCACTTCTAGGACGGGAGTGGATCAAGAAAATAGACATGGAATGGCACTACCTAAAAGCAATAACGAGTGAGGACTCGGTGCGGACAATCAGCTCAGACTCTGAAACGGATGACGATAAGTCCAGCCCAAGTATGAAAGACAAGGCTAAAATGGACTTGCTGACTAAGGTTGGAAAAACGAAGGCGTACATAAAGGCTTATGCTCCAGAGGAGAACAAAGTTTCAGAACAGAACTCCACTGAACAACAACAACATAGTTTGACAGAGAATTCTGAGTCTGTTCAGTTTACAGACATATACATTACTGAGGAACACCGAGCTCGAACTCAAACTTATTTCAAATTATGACAGCAATTAGAGCAATTGAGTTGCCGTCTCGAACAAGAGATGAAAGCAATGAAAAAGTTCTATGACACCGAATGGGAGAATCTGGAAAGACAACAGAAGCAGCTGAGGGAGAAAAGGGAGCAGGAGCACACAAACCGTCTGCGAGAGGAGGCCAAACAAATCAAAGCTGATTCGGTTTCTGAAGGTGCGTGCTCTAATCTGGTGGAACAAGATGTGCAGCAACTGAAGGCGCTTTTTAGCAGGTTGCAGGCAGAAAAGGCTGATTTGGTCGACATGACTTCCGAGCTCCTACTGAAGTTGGGTGCAGCATCACCGGACGATTCATTTGTGGAAATTCGAATGATGGAGGCTGCGGATGATGGCAAAGTAGAAACAGCAAAGGAGCCCCAGGGCAAGTTTATAAACAGCCCTGCAGCTAATGGGAAACGGATGATGGCAGAAGAGTTAACAGTCAGCCAACTTCTTCATATGCTGAGGGACAAGACCCTGAAATGGGAAAAACTTGAACACGAGCCTCAATCTTCAAAGAAAAGGGGTTCGGAACTCTCAAAGGTTATTGAAATAGCTGAGGTGGCAACACAGACTGAGAAGACTGCAGCAGAGCCGCTCTTGGATGCCGAAAGTATGCTGCCTCACGTCAATGCAGAACAACAGAATGCTGAAACAGCTACTTCAGTAGAGGGATTGAATGGTCCGATCAATCAATCTCCGAATGAAGTTGAAGTATTGAAATCACAAATGAGGTAATTAGTAAAAGACTTGCAGGAAGCCCAGAAAAAGCGGGATGAAGCTAAACGCATGATGAAGTCTCTTCAGGACAGATGTCGGGATTTAGAACAAAAGTCGGCTAACGTTCAGCTGGGCAAGGAGGAAATAGAAGACCCTCCCGCTGGCTTAGCTCAGGACGACACCGAATATTACCATGACCTGTTGAGCGACACCGAATATTACGAGGACCTGTTCTGCCCAGCTTGTGATGAAAACTCCCAAAGTGCAGAAACCTTGATGAATCACAAAAAGTCTAAGGAACATCGGGAGATGGTGGCGCTACTACGGGAGGAACTGTGCAGGCAGCTGGCAGCTGACAATGGAGCCCCGAGAGTCTCCAAGAAGCAGAAAAGGAAAAGACGAAGCAGAAGATGATAACCATCTGAACCACAGAAAAGGAAAAGACGAAGCAGAAGATGATGATCATCTGGACCATCATCATCACTATTAGATCACGCACGGGGTCCCTGCGAACGGAGCCAAATCAGTTTGGAAGTAGAAAACTTCCCAAGGTACTCAAGCTTTACAAGCCAACAATGCTGGTTCAGAAGGACGGAAGTTCAAGCTGTTAAGTCCAGTGAAGGACTATTGGATGAGTCACTCCAGCAACGTGAACCGACTACACCACGGGGAACTGCTGCACCACTGAGGCGTTGTCAGGACCGAGTCAAGAAGCACGGAAGGCGCATCCACCGAGATTGAATCTGTGAACTGTTTCCCGCAGAGACTAAATCTATGAACTGTTTCCCGCAGAGACTGAATCTGTGAACTGTTTCCGCAGAGATTACATCTGTGAACTGTTTTAACATAAAGTTGGATATATGTTAGGAGGTTATGTTTAATGGGGAATAAGTATGTTGTAAGCTAAAAAGGGAGGATTGTAGTGTATGTAACTGTTCTACCTTTAAGAGAACTATTGTATGTAACCGTCCACCTTTAAGAGAACTATTTTAGGTGTGGCACTACTTTATCCTGGCTGCTGTATACTGTAATACCGACGGTGACCACACCGGTATATAAGTGCTGTGGCAGAATTTATTGGGCAGATTCGCCCTGACCTTCGAATAGTAAAGTCCTGTTTAAGTTACTCTTGTAGTCTGTGTATTACTTCGCTATACAACCCACAGACTTTACATACTCCACATCACTGATTTAACTACATTTAATTGAAAAAAATTAAGTAGCTTCAGAAGTGATAAAGGTGAGTCAATATTGTCGAAACAAACTGGGTTGTTATGAAGGGCACAACCAAACATTAACTTGTCTTTTCCTCCTTTAGATGGTGATCAACCTGCTGTGGATTTCAAGCATCCTTTGTTGTTAGAATCTTAAAACAGGTTAACATCTGTGTTCAAGTAGCGGGCAGAGGAGTGTCATATAACTGTGTTAAACATTGCCTGCTATTATGGACAACGTTACTTTCTACCCTATGTTGCTCTTCTGCCTGTCTGAAATATTTATTTTCTTGTACTGAAAATAAAAAAAACACTACACACAGTGCAATCATTAAAAAGACTAAATACACAGAAATGTGACTTGCAGAACAGATACAGAGGGTTGAATTTTGTGGTCTAAAGTGAACTTGACTGCCCCCCAGTCTGGAGTTTGCACAACTCAAACGTCAACTCAAATTTCTCTCCACGGATGTTGCCTGACCTGCTGAGTTTTTCCAGCATTTTCTGTTGTTATTTCGGATTTCCAACATCTGCAGTATTTTGCTATCATTATACTTTCATTGATTATTTATGTTACTCCTTACATTTCCCCATGGATATTGACTTTTGTTATATGTACAGTTTGGGCTTTCTACCCAGTTACAAGTCCAGAAACAAATTGAAAACAACTTTCAAATGTACAGAACATGACTGCACTCATACACAAGCAAGTCAATGGTCTGCATCTCAGTAGCATGTTACAGTTCAATCCTAAATATTGGGGGTGGAATTTCCAGAGGGGTTTCCTGACCTCCCGCCATCATTTCAGTGAAAGATCGGCAGAAACTTCAGATAAACGGCGTAAACGGACATTTACAATGTTGCTCTGGGGTTTTCTGCCAGAGTTATAACAGGTGATGAGAAGAACCATCGCGGAAATTACAAGCAAGGATGTCAATGTAATTTTTTTAATGAAATGAAACTCATCACCACTTTCCCTGCGCTCCCTATTTATTTCCAATTCACAGCAAGTCTGCAACTGCAGTGACAGGAATGTTCAAATAAAGCCATTTAATGCATTTATCTCAAAAAAGAGGCTGCAACTTGTCTTGAAGAAAATTATTTCAAAAGCTATCGGCTCATTAAAACTTTTCTACCTCAAAGTCATGTACAAGCAACAGTGAGAGAACACAACATCCGTTTGGTTCTGACAGCCTCCGGGCTCACCCTCCAATGTACTTGGTTGGTTATAACAGCCATATCCAGTTTATTTTCCAAAAAATCAAATTTAAAAAAAATTGTGGAGTTTGCTTGGGATATTAGTAAACCTAGCTTTTAACTTATGGGAAATGGTAGCAAAAGGGATAAAAAGTGACCACTGCCATTTACTGCCTTCTAGCTGTGTGTAAATGTAGATTTAACATTTATATATTTTTGGATGAATCTACTCATAAGTAAGAGGGATGTGAATCGTGGTGATTGAAATACAATAACATTTATGTAGCGCCTTTAACATAGTAAAAGGTCCCAAGGCACGTCACAGGAACGTTATCAGGCAAAATTTGACACTGAGCCACAATGGAGATATTAGGACAGGTGACCAAAAGCTTGGTCAAAGAGGAATTACATAGTATTTACAGCATAGAAACAGGCAATTCAACCCAACAGGCCTAAACAATGGTAGTATAGTGGTTATGTTACTTGACGAGTAATCCGGAGCCTTAGACTAACTATCCAGGGGCATGAGTTCAAATCCCACCGGGGTAGCTGGGGAATTTAAATTCAGTTAATTAAATAAAAATCTGGAATAAAAAGCTAGTGTCAGTAATGGTGACCATGAAGCTACTGGATTGTTGTAAAAACCCATCTCGTTCACTAATGTCCTTTAGAGAAGGAAATCTGATGTCCTTACCTGGTCTGGCCTATATGTGACTCCAGAACCACAACAATGTGATTGACACTTAACTGCCCACTGAAATGGCCTAGCTAGTCACTCAGTTGTACCAAACTGCTACTGTGGGAATACTTTCACTTCACGGACTGCAGTGGTTCAAGAGGGTGGCTCACCACCACCTTCTCAAGGGCAACTACGAATGGGCAATAAATGCTGGCCTTGCCAGTGATGCCCACATCTCATGAACGAATAAAAAAAAAATTATGCACCACACGAGCCTCCTCCCACCTTACTTCATCTCACTCTATGAACATATCCTTCTATCCCTTCTTCCTCATGTGCTTATCTAGCTTCCCCTTAAGTGTACTGTAGGCTTTAAGGAGGTGAGAGTGGTAGAGAGGCGGGAAGGTTTAGGGAGGGAATTCCAGCGCTTAGGGCCTTGGCAGCTGAAGGCATGGCTGCCAATGGCAGAGCGATGAAAATCGGGATTGCGCAAGTGGCCAGAATTGGAGGAATGCAGAGATCTTGGAGAGTTGTAGGGCTGACTGAGGTTTCAGAGATAGGGAGGGGTGAGGTCCATGGAGGGATTTGAACACTTTTCCATTCCTATATGAGGTATAACATAGTCAGACACAAAATGAAGCTGCTAGACTGTCCAAACAATCTGCCTTAATACCAACATTTAAAAATACTCACTAAAGTACCACTGTGAACTTTTGCCCAAATTCTGGGTAGTGAACCTCAGTGTGCTGGGAATTGAGTTGCGACTACTCAAACACACTTCACATTAGACCCTTACAGGCAGTAGAGAGAAACTATAATCACATTACTGTAACTCGGGCTGGATACAACTATATTTTCAGAAGTGAAGTGTTAGTGTTAACCCACTGTGCCACACAATTCCCTCTATTTTCTAATTGTTGTTTGTGCAGATGTAACATGAACACAAAACTGCTGGTGGCATAACTGGAATATGCCAGTAGCAGCATTTTCACAGGGGACATTAGTTCCCAATTGCTAGAGGTCCTTTATTTCACAACTAGTTGAACTTTCAATTAATAAAGACTCAGAGGTACTATTTGAGGACAGTGTGTGATGTGCCTCAATAATTCCGAGACTCGAAGTTAGCAGAACAAAACAAGGCTTTTATTAACTTAGAACGTAACACGTAAGAGAGAGAGATGTCTTCCTTCTGGAGACTGAAGCCAGACTGGGTTAGCTTACAAACGGGGCCAGGTATGGGCGGAGCCCTACACACAGCACATTCCAGCACATTCCAGTATACAATACAGCACATTCCAGTACACAATACAATGAGGTCTGGGGGAAGGGAAATGACACTGAAACCGATCTCAGTCACAGGCAGTGATGAATGGAAATATTTCATCACATTCACCCCTTCTATAGATTTAGTCTGTTCGGGGGTTTGATAGTCCTCTGCGACCGACGTGGCTGTTGCGGTGCCGTGGGTGTCGGCTGGGTGTCCCCGGTAGCCTCCTGGGTCTCTGCCAGGGGTGCCGCCAGGGTTGTTGAAGGGGTAGTTGGTAGGGGTGCCGTTGGTCGGTGTTCTTCCGGGGGTGATGAAAGAGTAGTGGGTGGGTAAGAGTTGCTGTGATCGTCGTTGCCGCTATTGCCATGGTTGTTGTCGATGCCGGCTGGGGCGACGTCTTTTATGGACACGGTGTCCTCCCTTCCGTCGGCGTGCCGGACATATGCGTATTGGGGGTTGGCGTGCAGTAGGTGTACTGGCTCCACGAGAGGGTCCGTCTTGTGGCCCCTCACATGCCTTCGCACGAGTACCGGACCTGGGGTGGAGAGCCATGACGGCATGGATACGCCTGAGGTGGATTTCCGGGGAAAGACAAACATTCGTTCATGAGGCGTGGTGTTAGTGGCCGTACACAATAGCGACCGTATCGAATGGAGCACATCCGAGAGGACTTCCTGCCAGCGGGAGATAGGGAGGCCCTTGGTCCTTAGAGCTAGAGTGACTGCTTTCCATACTGTCCCGTTCTCTCGCTCCACTTGGCCGTTACCCCGGGGGTTGTAGCTGGTGGTACGGCTTGTGGCGATCCCCCTGGACAGCATGTACTGGCGTAGCTCTTCACTCATGAAGGACGCCCCCCTATCCGTATGGATGTTGCTCGGCATACTGAACAGGCAGAACAGGCTGTTGAGGCATTTAATGACCGTGGCGCTGGTCATGTCTGGGCAGGGGAAGGCGAATGGGAACCGGGAGTATTCGTCCACAATGTTCAGGAAGTAAACATTGCGGTCGACGGACGGGAGGGGGCCCTTGAAATCTAAGCTGAGCCGCTCAAAGGGCCGTGTAGCTTTGATTAAGTGGGCTCTATCTGGGCGGTAGAACCGAGGCTTGCACTCAGCGCAAGTGCGGCAGTTCCTGGTCAGGGACCGAACTTCCTCAATCGAGTAGGGTAAGTTACGGGACTTTATGAAGTGGAACAGCCGCGTGACCCCTGGGTGGCAGAGGTCGTTGTGGAGGGTCTGTAGCCGATCCCCGGTGGCGCTGGCACACATCCCTCGTGAGAGGGCGTCAGGGGATTCGTTAAGGGCCCCTGGCCGGTAAATGATGTCGTACTCGAAGGTGGAGAGCTCGATCCGCCACCTAAGAATCTTATCATTTTTAATCTTCCCCCTCTGTTTATTATTGAACATAAACGCTACCGACCGCTGGTCGGTAAGTAGGGTGAAGCGTTTGCCGGCTAGGTAGTGGCGCCAGTGGCGCACTGCCTCCACGATGGCTTGGGCCTCCTTTTCCACGGAGGAGTGTCTGATCTCGGGCCCTTGGAGGGTCCTCGAGAAGAAAGCTACGGGCCGCCCCGTCTGGTTGAGGGTGGCTGCCAAGGCGAAGTCAGACGCATCACTTTCCACTTGAAATGGAGTGTTCTCGTCCACTGCCTGTAGCGTGGCCCGCTCAATATCCTGCTTAATGCTTTTGAAGGCGGCGTGGGCCTCAGCAGAGAGCGGGAAAGAGGATGCTTTCAAGAGGGGGCGGGCTTTGTCGGAGTAGTTGGGGACCCATTGGGAATAATAAGAAAATAACCCCAGGCACCTTTTCAGGGCTTTGGGAGTGTTGGGCAGGGGCAGCTCCCGTAGGGGGCGCAATTGGTCGGGGTCTGGTCCGATTTCCCCATTCTTCACCATGCTGCCTAGTATGCAGAGGCGCGTGGTGTTATAAACGCACTTGTCCTCGTTGTAGGTGAGGTTGAGTTTTTGTGCGGTTTTCAGGAACCTCTCGAGGTTCGAGTCGTGATCCTGCTGGTTGTGACCGCAGATGGTGACGTTGTCGAGTTAGGGGAAGGTTGCCTGCAAGTGGTGGTCATCGACCATGCGGTCCATCTCCCTCTGGAAGACCGAGACCCCATTCGTCACCCCAAAGGGGACTCTGAGGAATTGGTAGAGGCGTCCGTTCACCTCGAAGGCGGTGTACGGGCGGTCCTCTGGTCTGATAGGGAGCTGGTGGTACGCTGACTTGAGGTCGATGGTGGAGAACACCCGGTATTGGGCGATTTGGTTCACCATTTCTGATATGCGGGGTAGCGGGTAGGCGTCTAGTAGGGTTAACCTGTTGATCGTTTGACTATAGTCGATCACCATCCGTTTCTTCTCGCTACCCCTTACCACCACCACTTGGGCGCGCCACGGGCTATTGCTGCGTTCAATAATGCGCTCTTTCAGGAGCCTGTCTACCTCGGTCGCGATAACCCGCCTGTCCTCCCAGCTGTACCTCCTGCTTTTGGTCGCTATTGGCCGGCAGTTAGGGGTAAGGTTCGCGAATAGCGAAGGCGGCTTTACCTTCAGGGTAGCCAGACCGCACACTGTCAATTAAGCATTTAACCCGGCACCCGTTTACCTCGATGTCCACCATTGATCTGGATAGCGGGTGCGGCCTGGTCTGGTCCACTGTGACCGATGCCACTGTAGGGCCCTGATTGATACAAGATGGCGTCCACGGTGTCTGCTCACAAGATGGTGGACCCCACGAGGTCGGGCAAGATGGCGTCCAAGATGACCGCTCCCACGGCGCACACGCGGCGGTGGCGGGTTTTCCGGCGGTTGGTTTTCCGTCGGGGTTCCCTCTGCACACCTTCCCGAAGTGCCCCTTCTTACCGCACTTAAAGCAGGTGGTGCCTTTCGCCGGGCACAGGTTTCTGGTGTGCTTTGGCTGCCCGCAGAAGTAGCAGTTGGGTCCCTGACGCGTCGCGGCTGTCGTAGGGCTTCTGGGGGGAGAGCGGGGCCCAGCCGGTGTCGGGCTGTCGGGCGGGGAAGATGCCTTCCAAGATGGCGGCGCCCTCGGTGCACACGTGGCGGCGTGGACGGCGCGGGCTGAAGAGTAGGCGTCCGAGTTTCTCTGGGCCACATCCAGGGATTGCGCGGTGTCCGCAGCCTGTTTCAGGTCCAACCCCGTTTTTTCCAGCAGTCTTTGCCGGATGTAAGTGGAGCTGAGGCCTGTGATGAAGGCATCGCAAACAAGCTCGTCAGTGTACACTGCGGCTTTTACATCTCAGCACTTGCAGTCTTTGCCAAGCATTTTCATGGTGCTTAGGAACTCCTCCACCGATTCCCCAGGTCGCTGTGCGCGGGTGGCGAGCAGGTGCCTAGCATACACCTCATTCGTAGGCTGCTGGTAATGCGCCTTTAAGATGTCGCAGGCGGCCAGGTACGTCTCGGCGTCTTGGATGAGGGGGTAAACCCGGTGGCTTACCCAATTCCGCAGAATTCCGAGTCTCATCCTCGCAGCGTCCGCAGCGTCTTTGACGGCTGCGGAATTGTCCAGGAAGAATTCCATACACTCAAACCAGTGTCCGAAGCGTGCTGATGCGTCCGGAGCATGTTGATCCAAATCCAAACGTTCGGGTTTCAGGAGTTGATCCATAGTGTTGAAAAATAAGTTAATAAAATTGATGTGCCTCAATAATTCCGAGACTCGAAGTTAGCAGAACAAAACAAGGCTTTTATTAACTTAGAACGTAACACGTAAGAGAGAGAGATGTCTTCCTTCTGGAGACTGAAGCCAGACTGGGTTAGCTTACAAACGGGGCCAGGTATGGGCGGAGCCCTACACACAGCACATTCCAGCACATTCCAGTATACAATACAGCACATTCCAGTACACAATACAATGAGGTCTGGGGGAAGGGAAATGACACTGAAACTGATCTCAGTCACAGGCAGTGATGAATGGAAATATTTCATCACAGTGTGCAAAAGTAATAAAATCCAACTGGTTCACTAATGTCCTTTAGGGAAGGAAATCAGCCGTCCTTACCCAGTCTGAGCTATATGCGACTCCAGTTCCACACCAACATGGTTGATCAGTTGTATTAAAACTGCTTTCAGCGGTTCAAGAAGAAGGCCCACAACCACCTCCTCAGGGCAACTAGGGATGGGCAATAAATGTCGACCTTACCAGCGATCCCCATATCTCCGGAGTGAATTACAATATTTTTTAAAGCTTTACATTTGCATCCAAAGCATACTAAAATTGAATGTTCTATGTAGAGTTTCATATTTTTTCTAATTCTTGTAAGTTCTTTTCCTATAAAAAGATAAAAATTGGCATTAGAACATTAAAGGCAATTTCCTCTGTTGCCAGAAGCGCGGCAGAAACCTGGTTTATGGGTTTAAACAATATTTCGTCCGTATAACTGTAGGGTTCGAAAATCCACAACCACGTTTTGCCAAAAATTGGATTGCCCTATACAGTTTAAAACCAACATTTTCGGCCAAGGCAGAGGTCCCGACAAGCAGGCTGGGATGTGCCTGGGACTGTGGCTCAGAGGCGAGCCATAGATGTCGGCCAATCGAAGCAGAGTGCATTCTCAAAGGCCAATCAGGGGACCGAGTCAGACCTGAAGCGAGGAAACCCCCGGCCAATGGGGACCACCCGGTCCGGGTTTGAATATGTGCCTCACCCCTAATCGGGCTATGAATACAAGCCATCATCACCTTAATCAACTCGGACTAGGGACAATAGTCTTGGGATCACTACAGTTAAGAGGTGGCCCAAACTAATCAGGTCCCAGGACTGACACAATGGGGCAGCAGACTTGGAGGAGCCGATGTGCACTCAAAATAATACCGCTGTCCTCACACCTACCTGTATAAATATGGAACACAAGAAGGACCAACGCTGAGAGAGAACTATTACCAGAAGAACGAACAGGAGAGCGAGTTAAGGCGCTTAGGGAAAAGACGAGCCCGGGAGGGACGAGCTGGGGCGAACTAACATCTAAAGAACTCCAACCGCGCTGAGGAGAAGATCCACCATCAGGCCCCAGGCTCAATCGGTATACTGAAGGTTTACTCCGCTACCAGACGGCGCAACATCGCTGCAAGAAGCCGTACCGTATACCGACTCCTGTTCCTGGGACCTCGACAAGAAGACACCAACGACCGAAGTGGCTGTGGAAGACGGCATTCACTCCAGTCATTTTGGGAACCTTTTCCATCAAGCACAAACCAACCAACGACAACCGACCGAAAGCGCAATCAACAAAACCAAACTTCGAGAAAACCCGACCAGACGCAGCAAGGTCCTCTCCGAGGTTCGGGGTACGGCGAACCCTGAGGCACAGGTCGAATTCCGACGACAACAGCAACAACAACAACCCAACAACCGCACTCAAAATTCCATCTGTCAAGGGAGGAGGCTGTGAGTATAATCCAAGGGCCTGCAACTGTCAGTCTAGTTTAGGTAGGAAAGTGGGTTGGTGGGATTGGACTTGGTAAAGATAAAACTGTGTAAACATTCTCGTTGTGTCCGTTCTCTCTCATATTTTATTTATAGTTATAAATGTGTGTATGTGTTTATTACGTTTGTGGTAGAACTTACCTTGGCAAATAAAATTGGTTGTCACCTGTTCTTTTTCCAAGGACTACTTGTCTCCGAGTGTCTATTTAAAGTGCATCGTTCTCCACCCAAATTCTGGAGTTAGAACCAGATAGGGCCATTAGGGCGCTTCGAACCCGCCAAACAAGGGAACAGCAGACTAGGGAAAAGAGAGAGGACTCCAGGAGCACGTGGGCTCAGGAGTACCCCACAGATTAGGTATAAACTGTGCGGGTCGCCACCGTATTTTAGTCCTCCTCTATAAGCTGTTGTTCTCTATCTCCTTAGAGGGTGTTTAGTGACACCCGACCTGCAGGCTAACATAAGCTGCAAGGGTATAAAGGAGACCGAGGCCCAATACATCAACAGGCACTAAAGACCCCTGCAATTGGGCAGAGCAGAGCCCCATCCCCCTACATATCCAGTGAAGTTACAGTGGCAGAGCGGGACCAGCTCCAAGGAAACTCCTGGACAATTTCTGTGTGTCTCATTGGACAAAGGAGTTTAAAAACTGTAAAAAAAAAAGCCAGATAATTTAATGGGTAATGTAAATATGCAGTGTAATCAAGAGAAACCAGTCTTTGTTCCAAACATTAATTATTAGGTCACCAACAACTTGGGAAAATGTAAAGTGATGTACTTTACAGAGTTCATCCAGTGTGAATACATTATTAAACTTTGCACATTGTTGTAACTCTTTCAGAAAGCTCTTACCCTTATTGATGGCATCCAAGAATCTCATTTTAAAGGAAAAGATGAGGTTAGAACCTCTATTATGATGTAAAATGTAGAAAATCACCTGGGGGGCTCATTTTTGCAAATCACCATTTATTTCTACTAATGCATAATTTCCAAGTAACTGTTCTTTATTCTGGTGAAATTATTTGATTCATTGAGAAACAAAAAGCCTATCAGATGGCAATGGGCAGATTGTTGAATAGTGTGAACTGGTCAGGAGTGTGCAGTGTAGTTGGTCTTTTTTTTATTCCAGTAATGATGCTTTCTGAATATGTAGCCAAAAGCAATCCAAGATTGTTTCCACACAAAAACAAAGTGCAGTGTGTAGCAATTAACCACCTAGAAAGATAACTTACCATTCATTTAAAATGCATGGAAAAAGCTTATTTCACAAAGTTTTCAAAACTCCTGTTATGAATAGCGTGGTTATGTGAGCCTTTAAATGACGGCAAAATAGCGTGATTATGTGAGCCTTTAGATGACGGCAAAATCCAAATGTTGTGCCTCCACGGGCAGCTCGCCCTTCTGCTGGTTCGGATTTTGGACCGCCTGCCTCACCAGTAGAGGCACCCCAGGTACATGCCGGGGGGAGGACAGTGGGAGGGGGATGATCGCAGGCCGTCAGCGGCCCTCAGGATGGCGGTGGAACTATCAAAACTCACTTGTTGTTGGCGGTGGTATTGAATGAGCAGGGCCTCAGCCCTTGAGTTTGAAGAATTTATTGTACTCAATTGTGCTGGTAGCTGAAAAGTAATTGATGTAAAGCAGAAGTCAGAAAGAAGATTCTATGTAAGTAGTGTATGGGGTTTAGGCTAAAATATCCATCCATTTGAAGCATGCAAGTTCCATCCATTTCTTAGTTGCAGATACCCTTCCAATCCCAACATGTTCAGATGTCTGAAGTTCTACTGTAATTTGTTTCACTTTCTTTCTTTTTCTCTTACAATCTCCTTATGCTGCGTCACTTCCCAAGTGGTAGATGCTTATTTTAAAGCTTCTATAGAAGCTGATGTCTGTCTGTCTGCTAGGAAATGCTCAAGGGCAGACAACTGGGCTTCATTCAGCATTTCCTTATCACAAGATAATTACAGTCAAGGAAGGCCATTAGGAAGACCCAAAACTATGGGAATTACATCTTAAAACCTTCATCTAACCAGACAAATATGTAATTGGAAAGAAAAGTACACCTTG
>NC_140989.1:83624783-83730770 GCF_052327205.1 Somniosus microcephalus | reverse complement strand
CCCCCCACCCGGCTTCCCTACTCCAGACATCAGGGTCACTCCCCCCACCCGGCCTCCCTACTCCAGACATCAGGGCCACTCCCCCCCCCACCCGGCTTCCCTACTCCAGACATCAGGGCCACTCCCCCCCACCCGGCCTCCCTACTCCAGACATCAGGGTCACTCCCCCCACCCGGCTTCCCTACTCCAGACATCAGGGTCACTCCCCCCACCCGGCCTCCCTACTCCAGACATCAGGGCCACTCCCCCCACCCGGCTTCCCTACTCCAGACATCAGGGCCACTCCCCCCACCCGGCCTCTGTACTCCAGACATCAGGGCCACTCCCCCCACCCGGCCTCCCTACTCCAGACATCAGGGCCACTCCCCCCACCCGGCTTCCCTACTCCAGACATCAGGGCCACTCCCCCCACCCGGCCTCCCTACTCCAGACATCAGGGCCACTCCCCCCACCCAGCTTCCCTACTCCAGACATCAGGGCCACTCCCCCCACCCGGCCTCCCTACTCCAGACATCAGGGCCACTCCCCCCACCTGGCTTCCCTACTCCAGACATCAGGGTCACTCCCCCCACCCGGCCTCTGTACTCCAGACATCAGGGTCACTCCCCCCCACCCGGCCTCTCTACTCCAGACATCAGGGCCACTCCCCCCACCCGGCTTCCCTACTCCAGACATCAGGGCCACTCCCCCCACCTGGCTTCCCTACTCCAGACATCAGGGTCACTCCCCCCACCCGGCTTCCCTACTCCAGACATCAGGGCCACTCCCCCCACCCGGCCTCCCTATTCCAGACATCAGGGCCACTCCCCCCACCCGGCCTCCCTACTCCAGACATCAGGGCCACTCCCCCCACCCGGCCTCCCTACTCCAGACATCAGGGCCACTCCCCCCACCCGGCTTCCCTACCCCAGACATCAGGGTCACTCCCCCCACCCGGCTTCCCTACCCCAGACATCAGGGTCACTCCCCCCCACCCGGCTTCCCTACCCCAGACATCAGGGTCACTCCCCCCACCCGGCTTCCCTACTCCAGACATCAGGGCCACTCCCCCCACCCGGCTTCCCTACTCCAGACATCAGGGCCACTCCCCCCACCCGGCTTCCCTACTCCAGACATCAGGGCCACTCCCCCCACCTGGCTTCCCTACTCCAGACATCAGGGTCACTCCCCCCACCCGGCTTCCCTACTCCAGACATCAGGGCCACTCCCCCCACCCGGCCTCCCTATTCCAGACATCAGGGCCACTCCCCCCACCCGGCCTCCCTACTCCAGACATCAGGGTCACTCCCCCCACCCGGCCTCCCTACTCCAGACATCAGGGCCACTCCCCCCACCCGGCCTCCCTACTCCAGACATCAGGGCCACTCCCCCCACCCGGCCTCCCTACTCCAGACATCAGGGCCACTCCCCCCACCCGGCTTCCCTACTCCAGACATCAGGGTCACTCCCCCCACCCGGCCTCCCTACTCCAGACATCAGGGCCACTCCCCCCACCCGGCCTCCCTACTCCAGACATCAGGGCCACTCCCCCCACCCGGCCTCCCTACTCCAGACATCAGGGCCACTCCCCCCACCCGGCCTCCCTACTCCAGACATCAGGGCCACTCCCCCCTCCCGGCTTCCCTACTCCAGACATCAGGGCCACTCCCCCCACCCGGCTTCCCTAATCCAGACATCAGGGCCACTCCCCCCACCCGGCTTCTCTACTCCAGACATCAGGGCCACTCCCCCCACCCGGCTTCCCTACTCCAGACATCAGGGCCACTCCCCCCACCCGGCTTCTCTACTCCAGACATCAGGGTCACTCCCCCCACCCGGCTTCCCTACTCCAGGCATCAGGGCCACTCCCCCCCCCACCCGGCTTCCCTACTCCAGGCATCAGGGCCACTCCCCCCCCACCCGGCTTCCCTACTCCAGGCATCAGGGCCACTCCCCCCCCCACCCGGCTTCCCTACTCCAGACATCAGGGCCACTCCCCCCACACGGCTTCCCTACTCCAGACATCAGGGCCACTCCCCCCACCCGGCCTCTCTACTCCAGACATCAGGGCCACTCCCCCCACCCGGCTTCCCTACTCCAGACATCAGGGCCACTCCCCCCACCCGGCTTCCCTACTCCAGGCATCAGGGCCACTCCCCCCACCCGGCCTCCCTACTCCAGACATCAGGGTCACTCCCCCCACCCGGCTTCCCTACTCCAGACATCAGGGTCACTCCCCCCCCACCCGGCTTCCCTACTCCAGGCATCAGGGCCACTCCCCCCACCCGGCCTCCCTACTCCAGACATCAGGGTCACTCCCCCCCCACCCGGCTTCCCTACTCCAGGCATCAGGGCCACTCCCCCCACCCGGCCTCCCTACTCCAGACATCAGGGTCACTCCCCCCACCCGGCTTCCCTACTCCAGACATCAGGGCCACTCCCCCCACCCGGCTTCCCTACTCCAGACATCAGGGCCACTCCCCCCACCCGGCCTCCCTACTCCAGGCATCAGGGTCACTCCCCCCACCCGGCTTCCCTACTCCAGACATCAGGGCCACTCCCCCCACCCGGCTTCCCTACTCCAGACATCAGGGCCACTCCCCCCCACCCGGCTTCCTTACTCCAGACATCAGGGCCACTCCCCCCACCCGGCCTCCCTACCCCAGACATCAGGGTCACTCCCCCCACCCGGCCTCCCTACTCCAGACATCAGGGCCACTCCCCCCACCCGGCTTCCCTACTCCAGACATCAGGGCCACTCCCCCCCACCCGGCTTCCTTACTCCAGACATCAGGGCCACTCCCCCCACCCGGCCTCCCTACCCCAGACATCAGGGTCACTCCCCCCACCCGGCGTCGCTACTCCAGACATCAGGGCCACTCCCCCCACCCGGCTTCCCTACTCCAGACATCAGGGCCACTCCCCCCACCCGGCTTCCCTACTCCAGGCATCAGGGCCACTCCCCCCACCCGGCTTCCCTACTCCAGACATCAGGGCCACTCCCCCCACCCGGCTTCCCTACTCCAGACATCAGGGTCACTCCCCCCACCCGGCTTCCCTACCCCAGACATCAGGGTCACTCCCCCCACCCGGCTTCCCTACTCCAGACATCAGGGCCACTCCCCCCACCCGGCTTCCCTACTCCAGACATCAGGGCCACTCCCCCCACCTGGCTTCCCTACTCCAGACATCAGGGTCACTCCCCCCACCCGGCTTCCCTACTCCAGACATCAGGGTCACTCCCCCCACCCGGCTTCCCTACTCCAGACATCAGGGTCACTCCCCCCACCCGGCCTCCCTACTCCAGACATCAGGGTCACTCCCCCCACCCGGCCTCTGTACTCCAGACATCAGGGTCACTCCCCCCCACCCGGCCTCCCTACTCCAGACATCAGGGTCACTCCCCCCACCCGGCTTCCCTACTCCAGACATCAGGGCCACTCCCCCCACCCGGCCTCTCTACTCCAGACATCAGGGTCACTCCCCCCACCCGGCTTCCCTACTCCAGACATCAGGGCCACTCCCCCCACCCGGCTTCCCTACTCCAGACATCAGGGCCACTCCCCCCACCCGGCTTCCCTACTCCAGACATCAGGGCCACTCCCCCCACCCGGCCTCCCTATTCCAGACATCAGGGCCACTCCCCCCACCCGGCCTCCCTACTCCAGACATCAGGGCCACTCCCCCCACCCGGCCTCCCTACTCCAGACATCAGGGCCACTCCCCCCACCCGGCCTCCCTACTCCAGACATCAGGGCCACTCCCCCCACCCGGCTTCCCTACTCCAGACATCAGGGCCACTCCCCCCACCCGGTCTCCCTACTCCAGACATCAGGGCCACTCCCCCCACCCGGCTTCCCTACTCCAGACATCAGGGCCACTCCCCCCACCCGGCTTCTCTACTCCAGACATCAGGGTCACTCCCCCCACCCGGCTTCCCTACTCCAGGCATCAGGGCCACTCCCCCCCCACCCGGCTTCCCTACTCCAGGCATCAGGGCCACTCCCCCCCCCACCCGGCTTCCCTACTCCAGGCATCAGGGCCACTCCCCCCACCCGGCTTCCCTACTCCAGGCATCAGGGCCACTCCCCCCACCCGGCCTCTCTACTCCAGACATCAGGGCCACTCCCCCCACCCGGCTTCCCTACTCCAGGCATCAGGGCCACTCCCCCCACCCGGCTTCCCTACTCCAGACATCAGGGCCACTCCCCCCCCACCCGGCTTCCCTACTCCAGGCATCAGGGCCACTCCCCCCCCCACCCGGCTTCCCTACTCCAGACATCAGGGCCACTCCCCCCACCCGGCTTCCCTACTCCAGGCATCAGGGCCACTCCCCCCACCCGGCTTCCCTACTCCAGACATCAGGGCCACTCCCCCCACCCGGCTTCCCTACTCCAGACATCAGGGTCACTCCCCCCACCCGGCTTCCCTACTCCAGACATCAGGGCCACTCCCCCCACCCGGCTTCCTTACTCCAGACATCAGGGCCACTCCCCCCACCCGGCCTCCCTACTCCAGACATCAGGGCCACTCCCCCCACCCGGCCTCCCTACTCCAGACATCAGGGCCACTCCCCCCACCCGGCTTCCCTACTCCAGACATCAGGGTCACTCCCCCCACCCGGCCTCCCTACTCCAGACATCAGGGTCACTCCCCCCACCCGGCCTCCCTACTCCAGACATCAGGGTCACTCCCCCCACCCGGCCTCCCTACTCCAGACATCAGGGCCACTCCCCCCACCCGGCTTCCCTACTCCAGACATCAGGGTCACTCCCCCCACCCGGCTTCCCTACTCCAGACATCAGGGTCACTCCCCCCACCCGGCCTCCCTACTCCAGACATCAGGGTCACTCCCCCCACCCGGCTTCCCTACTCCAGGCATCAGGGCCACTCCCCCCCCACCCGGCCTCCCTACTCCAGACATCAGGGCCACTCCCCCAACCCGGCTTCTCTACTCCAGACATCAGGGCCACTCCCCCCACCCGGCCTCTCTACTCCAGACATCAGGGCCACTCCCCCCACCCGGCCTCTCTACTCCAGACATCAGGGCCACTCCCCCCACCCGGCCTCTCTACTCCAGACATCAGGGCCACTCCCCCCACCCGGCCTCTCTACTCCAGACATCAGGGCCACTCCCCCCACCCGGCCTCTCTACTCCAGACATCAGGGCCACTCCCCCCCCACCCGGCTTCCCTACTCCAGGCATCAGGGCCACTCCCCCCCCACCCGGCCTCCCTACTCCAGACATCAGGGCCACTCCCCCAACCCGGCCTCTCTACTCCAGACATCAGGGCCACTCCCCCCACCCGGCCTCTCTACTCCAGACATCAGGGCCACTCCCCCCACCCGGCCTCCCTACTCCAGACATCAGGGCCACTCCCCCCACCCGGCCTCTCTACTCCAGACATCAGGGTCACTCCCCCCACCCGGCCTCCCTACTCCAGACATCAGGGTCACTCCCCCCACCCGGCCTCTGTACTCCAGACATCAGGGTCACTCCCCCCCCACCCGGCCTCCCTACTCCAGACATCAGGGTCACTCCCCCCACCCGGCTTCCCTACTCCAGACATCAGGGCCACTCCCCCCACCCGGCCTCTCTACTCCAGACATCAGGGTCACTCCCCCCACCCGGCTTCCCTACTCCAGACATCAGGGCCACTCCCCCCACCCGGCTTCCCTACTCCAGACATCAGGGCCACTCCCCCCACCCGGCTTCCCTACTCCAGACATCAGGGCCACTCCCCCCACCCGGCCTCCCTATTCCAGACATCAGGGCCACTCCCCCCACCCGGCCTCCCTACTCCAGACATCAGGGCCACTCCCCCCACCCGGCCTCCCTACTCCAGACATCAGGGCCACTCCCCCCACCCGGCCTCCCTACTCCAGACATCAGGGCCACTCCCCCCACCCGGTCTCCCTACTCCAGACATCAGGGCCACTCCCCCCACCCGGCTTCCCTACTCCAGACATCAGGGCCACTCCCCCCACCCGGCTTCTCTACTCCAGACATCAGGGTCACTCCCCCCACCCGGCTTCCCTACTCCAGGCATCAGGGCCACTCCCCCCCCACCCGGCTTCCCTACTCCAGGCATCAGGGCCACTCCCCCCCCCACCCGGCTTCCCTACTCCAGGCATCAGGGCCACTCCCCCCACCCGGCTTCCCTACTCCAGGCATCAGGGCCACTCCCCCCACCCGGCCTCTCTACTCCAGACATCAGGGCCACTCCCCCCACCCGGCTTCCCTACTCCAGGCATCAGGGCCACTCCCCCCACCCGGCTTCCCTACTCCAGACATCAGGGCCACTCCCCCCCCACCCGGCTTCCCTACTCCAGGCATCAGGGCCACTCCCCCCCCCACCCGGCTTCCCTACTCCAGACATCAGGGCCACTCCCCCCACCCGGCTTCTCTACTCCAGACATCAGGGCCACTCCCCCCACCCGGCTTCCCTACTCCAGGCATCAGGGCCACTCCCCCCACCCGGCTTCCCTACTCCAGACATCAGGGCCACTCCCCCCACCCGGCTTCCCTACTCCAGACATCAGGGTCACTCCCCCCACCCGGCTTCCCTACTCCAGACATCAGGGCCACTCCCCCCACCCGGCTTCCTTACTCCAGACATCAGGGCCACTCCCCCCACCCGGCCTCCCTACTCCAGACATCAGGGCCACTCCCCCCACCCGGCCTCCCTACTCCAGACATCAGGGCCACTCCCCCCACCCGGCTTCCCTACTCCAGACATCAGGGTCACTCCCCCCACCCGGCCTCCCTACTCCAGACATCAGGGTCACTCCCCCCACCCGGCCTCCCTACTCCAGACATCAGGGTCACTCCCCCCACCCGGCCTCCCTACTCCAGACATCAGGGCCACTCCCCCCACCCGGCTTCCTACTCCAGACATCAGGGTCACTCCCCCCACCCGGCTTCCCTACTCCAGACATCAGGGTCACTCCCCCCACCCGGCCTCCCTACTCCAGACATCAGGGTCACTCCCCCCACCCGGCTTCCCTACTCCAGGCATCAGGGCCACTCCCCCCCCACCCGGCCTCCCTACTCCAGACATCAGGGCCACTCCCCCAACCCGGCTTCTCTACTCCAGACATCAGGGCCACTCCCCCCACCCGGCCTCTCTACTCCAGACATCAGGGCCACTCCCCCCACCCGGCCTCTCTACTCCAGACATCAGGGCCACTCCCCCCACCCGGCCTCTCTACTCCAGACATCAGGGCCACTCCCCCCACCCGGCCTCTCTACTCCAGACATCAGGGCCACTCCCCCCACCCGGCCTCTCTACTCCAGACATCAGGGTCACTCCCCCCACCCGGCCTCCCTACTCCAGACATCAGGGCCACTCCCCCCCCACCCGGCTTCCCTACTCCAGGCATCAGGGCCACTCCCCCCCCACCCGGCCTCCCTACTCCAGACATCAGGGCCACTCCCCCAACCCGGCCTCTCTACTCCAGACATCAGGGCCACTCCCCCCACCCGGCCTCTCTACTCCAGACATCAGGGCCACTCCCCCCACCCGGCCTCCCTACTCCAGACATCAGGGCCACTCCCCCCACCCGGCTTCGCTACTCCAGACATCAGGGCCACTCCCCCCACCCGGCTTCTCTACTCCAGGCATCAGGGCCACTCCCCCCCCACCCGGCTTCCCTACTCCAGGCATCAGGGCCACTCCCCCCCCCACCCGGCTTCCCTACTCCAGACATCAGGGCCACTCCCCCCACCCGGCTTCCCTACTCCAGGCATCAGGGCCACTCCCCCCCCACCCGGCCTCCCTACTCCAGACATCAGGGCCACTCCCCCAACCCGGCCTCTCTACTCCAGACATCAGGGCCACTCCCCCCACCCGGCCTCCCTACTCCAGACATCAGGGCCACTCCCCCCACCCGGCTTCGCTACTCCAGACATCAGGGCCACTCCCCCCACCACCCGGCTTCCCTACTCCAGGCATCAGGGCCACTCCCCCCACCACCCGGCTTCCCTACTCCAGACATCAGGGCCACTCCCCCAACCCGGCCTCTCTACTCCAGACATCAGGGCCACTCCCCCCCCCACCCGGCCTCTCTACTCCAGGCATCAGGGCCACTCCCCCCACCCGGCTTCTCTACTCCAGGCATCAGGGCCACTCCCCCCCCACCCGGCCTCCCTACTCCAGACATCAGGGCCACTCCCCCCACCCGGCTTCTCTACTCCAGGCATCAGGGCCACTCCCCCAACCCGGCTTCCCTACTCCAGACATCAGGGCCACTCCCCCCACCCGGCTTCCCTACTCCAGACATCAGGGCCACTCCCCCCACCCGGCTTCCCTACTCCAGACATCAGGGCCACTCCCCCCACCCGGCTTCCCTACTCCAGGCATCAGGGCCACTCCCCCCACCCGGCTTCCCTACTCCAGACATCAGGGCCACTCCCCCCACCCGGCTTCCCTACTCCAGGCATCAGGGCCACTCCCCCCCCACCCGGCCTCCCTACTCCAGACATCAGGGCCACTCCCCCAACCCGGCCTCTCTACTCCAGACATCAGGGCCACTCCCCCCACCCGGCCTCTCTACTCCAGACATCAGGGCCACTCCCCCCGCCCGGCTTCGCTACTCCAGAGATCAGGGCCACTCCCCCCGCCCGGCTTCCCTACTCCAGAGATCAGGGCCACTCCCCCCGCCCGGCTTCCCTACTCCAGAGATCAGTATCACTCCCCCCACCCGGCCTCTCTACTTCAGACATCAGGGTCACTCCCCCCACCCGGCCTCTCTACTCCAAACATCAGGGCCACTGCCCCCACCCGGCCTCGCTATTCCAGACATCAGGGCCACTCCCCCTGTTAAGTCTGTGTGTTATAGTGAGAATTACTACACAGACCACAAGAGTAAATTTTAACAGGTCTTTACTAGTCGAAGGTCAGGGCGGAACTGCCCAATAAATCAGTACACAGCACTTATATACCGGTGTGGTCACCACCGGTATTACAGTATACAGCAGCCAAGATAAAGTAGTGCAACCCTTAAAATAGTTCTCTTAAAGGTGGAACGGTTACATACACTACAATCCTCCCTTTTTAGCTTAACCGTATATATTCCCATTAAACATAACACCATAACATATATACACAACTTCATGTAAAACAGTTCACAGATTCAGTCTCTGAGATGGCGCCTCCTGCGCCTCCTGACTCGGTCCAGATAACGCCTCGGTGGTGTAGTAGTTTTCAGTGGTGTAGTAGGTTCTTGTTGCTGGGGTGACTCATCTAATAGTCCTTCACTGGACTTAACAGCTTGAACTTTCGTAACTTCAGAACCAACATTGCTGACTTCTAAAGGCTCGAGTACCTTGGGAAGTTTTTCTACTTCCAGACTGATTTGGCTCAGTTCGGAGGGACCACGTGCGTGACCTGGTAGGGGTGATAATGGTTCAGATGAGTCATCATCTTCTGCTTCTTCTCTATTGTCTTCTATTTCCTCCATCACTTCAGCTTTTGCCTCTGCCACCAATCCCCTGAGTGGCTTATTACTGCTGACACTGCTCACAAAAGGGTGCTCTTTCTTCTTAGCTTTCAACTGATCGATGAATTTGACATATTCCCTTTCTTGCTCAGCTTTGATTCATTTGGCCTCATCGCGCAGATGGTTTGTGTGTTCCTGATTTATTTTCTCAATCAGCTGCTTCTGCTGTCTTCCCAGATTCTCCAACTCTGTGTCAAAGAACTTTTTCTTTGCATTCATCTCTTGCTCAAAACGGCGAATCATTTGTTCTAATTGCTGTTGTAGCTTGAGATTAAGTTGAGTTCGAGCCCGGTGTTCCTCAGAAATGTGCATGTCTGTAGACTGGACAGACTCAGAATTCTCTGTCAAACTATGTTGTTGTTGTTCAGTGGAATTCTGTTCTGATACTTTGTTCTCTTCTGAAGCATTTATGCACTCCTTCGTTTTTCAATCATTAGTCTGCAAGTCCATTTTAGACTTGTCTTTTGCATATGGGCTGGTCTTACCATCATCAGTTCCAGAGTCTGAGCTGATTGTCTTCACCAAGTTCTCAGTCTCTGCTTTGTCACTGTCACTGCTGATTGTTTTTAGGGAGTGCCAGTCCATATTTATTTTCCTGATCCACTCCCATCCCAGAAGTGGTGGACCTCCCTCAGGTAGTACATATATGACCATTCCTCGGTGTTCTTTGCCCTTGTGTACCACCTTGACTTTTATCTTTCCGATGGGGTATACTCTTTGCCCCGTGTATGTCTGCAGTACTATCTCCGTATCCCGTAGGGGAATATGTGTGAATAACCTTTTGTAATCTTGCTTATTCATGACCGTCAACGCCGATCCGGTGTCCAATTCCATCTTCATCTGGACTCCTGCTATCTGAAGTGTGGCCCAGATAGTTTGTCGGTCAGCTTCCTTACTCACGTTGTGAATTCTCAGACTACCCAGTTCCTTGCTGTTGGAGTCTGAATCCGAATTCTGTTCATCCGAACTCTTCTCAGCCACCTTATGTACCTTTCTGCACTTTTCCTGCGGTGACTTTTTGTTGCTGGTCTTCTTTCCTGACCGGCATACTTTAGCTATGTGACCAAGCTTGCCACATTTTCTACATTCCTGGTCTTTAAACCAGCATTGGTTCTGATCGTGTGTTGTCTTTCCACAACGATAACATTTCGTTGTACCCAAAGCCATTTGATCTACGCTGAGTACCGCTGCCTTCAGCAGCATTTCCGCAGTGCCTCTCGCTGCGGCTTCGTGCGATGCTGCAATAGTGACAGCCTTATCAAGTGTAAGATCATTCTCTTCAAGTAGCCGCTTTTGTGTTCCTTCTTTCGACAACCCGCACACGAATTTGTCTCTCAGTGCCTCTGTCAGTCGTTCCCCAAACTGACAGTATTTCGCTAGCTTACGCAGTTCAATTAAGTACTCCGCGTTGCTTTCCTCTTTCAGTTGCGTTCTCGCATAAAATTTAAATCGTTCCGCTAACATCAGCGGTGTGGGGTTCAAATGATCCTTCAGGACAGCAACAATATTAGCGAAAGTCTGATCCGCCGGTTTAGCTGGTGATAGAAGATGCTTCAATAGCCCGTATGTCTTCGCACCCATTGAGTTTAGTAAGGTTAGTGCTTTATCTTCATTTGATATTTTATTTGCCTTACAATATATCTCTATGCGTTCTACATACGTGGCCCAATCTTCAACATCGGGATCGAAATCGTTGATGTTACCATGCTTAGGCATCCTCGCAATCTTCTTGAGAGACAAAAAGAAATTTTTCTTTTCTTTTTTTTTGCAAAATGGCGGTTTCCCGCGCTCGTCTTCTTCCCCCGCCTACGAAAATGGCGGCTTCCCGCGCTCGTCTTCTTCCCCCGCCTACGAAAATGGCGGCTTCCCGCGCTCGTCTTCTTCCCCTGCTGGCTGTAATGGCGATTGCCGTATTGCTGCGTTCGCCCTCCCCAGCGGTTTTCAAATCGTGCCTCCCAGCCCCTCTTGCAGTCCGGTCCTTTCCCCCCCGGCTGCGGCTGCATTCACCGCGGCTTCCGTGCCGTACGCTGCCCCAGTCTCAGCGCCTCTGGCCCCGCATTCTGTCCGGCTCTTTTCCCCGGCCGTGGTCGAGTTCTCCGCCCTTATTTCCTCCGTTTTTCCCTCCCCTACTTCACAGCCAACGTGGCCGACTTGCTGCTCGTCGCTGATCGGCTCACCCACCACCGTGATAGAAGGGCAGACCCGAGTCTTCTCTCAGCAGAATGATGAGGGCGGATGTCTCTTCTCGACGCCCGTCAACTGCCTTGGATGTATCTCTGCCGCAGGGTAAGATCGTACTCGTCGCCACTGTTAAGTCTGTGTGCTATAGTGAGAATTACTACACAGACCACAAGAGTAAATTTTAACAGGTCTTTACTAGTCGAAGGTCAGGGCGGAACTGCCCAATAAATCATTACACAGCACTTATATACCGGTGTGGTCACCATCGGTATTACAGTATACAGCAGCCAAGATAAAGTAGTGCAACCCTTAAAATAGTTCTCTTAAAGGTGGAACGGTTACATACACTACACCCCCCACCCAGCCTCCCTACTCCAGACATCAGGGCCACTCCCCCCACCCGGCTTCCCTACTCCAGACATCAGGGCCACTCCCCCCACCCGGCTTCCCTACTCCAGACATCAGGGTCACTCCCCCCATCCGGCTTCCCTACTCCAGACATCAGGGCCACTCCCCCCACCCGGCTTCCTTACTCCAGACATCAGGCCCACTCCCCCCCCACCCGGCTTCCCTACTCCAGACATCAGGGTCACTCCCCCCACCCGGCCTCCCTACTCCAGACATCAGGGCCACTCCCCCCACCCGGCTTCCCTACTCCAGACATCAGGGCCACTCCCCCCACCCGGCTTCCCTACTCCAGACATCAGGGCCACTCCCCCCACCCGGCTTCCCTACTCCAGACATCAGGGCCACTCCCCCCACCCGGCTTCCCTACTCCAGACATCAGGGCCACTCCCCCCACCCGGCTTCCCTACTCCAGACATCAGGGTCACTCCCCCCACCCGGCTTCCCTACTCCAGACATCAGGGCCACTCCCCCGACCCGGCTTCCCTACTCCAGACATCAGGGCCACTCCCCCCACCCGGCTTCCCTACTCTAGACATCAGGGCCACTCCCCCCACCCGGCCTCCCTGCTCCAGACATCAGGGCCACTCCCCCCACCCGGCCTCCCTACTCCAGACATCAGGGCCACTCCCCCCACCCGACCTCCGTACTCCAGACATCAGGGCCACTCCCCCCACCCGGCTTCCCTACTCCAGACATCAGGGTCACTCCCCCCACCCGGCCTCCCTACTCCAGACATCAGGGCCACTCCCCCCACCCGGCTTCCCTACTCCAGACATCAGGGCCACTCCCCCCACCCGGCTTCCCTACTCCAGACATCAGGGCCACTCCCCCCCCCACCCGGCCTCTCTACTCCAGACATCAGGGCCACTCCCCCCACCCGGCCTCCCTACTCCAGACATCAGGGCCACTCCCCCCACCCGGCTTCCCTACTCCAGACATCAGGGCCACTCCCCCCACCCGGCTTCCCTACTCCAGACATCAGGGTCACTCCCCCCACCCGGCCTCCCTACTCCAGACATCAGGGCCACTCCCCCCACCCGGCCTCCCTACTCCAGACATCAGGGCCACTCCCCCCACCCGGCCTCCCTACTCCAGACATCAGGGTCACTCCCGCCACCTGGACTCCCTACTCCAGACATCAGGGCCACTCCCCCCACCCGGCCTCCCTACTCCAGACATCAGGGTCACTCCCCCCACCCGGCCTCCCTACTCCAGACATCAGGGCCACTCCCCCCACCCGGCTTCCCTACTCCAGACATCAGGGCCACTCCCCCCACCCGGCCTCTCTACTCCAGACATCAGGGCCACTCCCCCCACCCGGCCTCCCTACTCCAGACATCAGGGCCACTCCCCCCACCCGGCCTCCCTACTCCAGACATCAGGGCCACTCCCCCCACCCGGCCTCTCTATTCCAGACATCAGGGCCACTCCCCCTGTTAAGTCTGTGTGTTATAGTGAGAATTACTACACAGACCACAAGAGTAAATTTTAACAGGTCTTTACTAGTCGAAGGTCAGGGCGGAACTGCCCAATAAATCATTACACAGCACTTATATACCGGTGTGGTCACCACCGGTATTACAGTATACAGCAGCCAAGATAAAGTAGTGCAACCCTTAAAATAGTTCTCTTAAAGGTGGAACGGTTACATACACTACACCCCCCACCCGGCTTCCCTACTCCAGACATCAGGGCCACTCCCCCGACCCGGCTTCCCTACTCCAGACATCAGGGCCACTCCCCCGACCCGGCTTCCCTACTCCAGACATCAGGGCCACTCCCCCCCACCCGGCTTCCCTACTCCAGACATCAGGCCCACTCCCCCCACCCGGCTTCCCTACTCCAGACATCAGGGCCACTCCCCCCATCCGGCTTCCCTACTCCAGACATCAGGGTCACTCCCCCCACCCGGCTTCCCTACTCCAGACATCAGGGCCACTCCCCCCACCCGGCTTCCCTACTCCAGACATCAGGGTCACTCCCCCCACCCGGCTTCCCTACTCCAGACATCAGGGTCACTCCCCCCACCCGGCCTCCCTACTCCAGACATCAGGGCCACTCCTCCCCCCACCCGGCTTCCCTACTCCAGACATCAGGGTCACTCCCCCTGTTGTGTATGTAATATGTGTGCTACTTTGAACCTATGGACAGGACTGCACTACTTGTTGGGCGTAGTGATACGCAGTACCACTCCTGGCCATAGGGGTATAAATAGTACTGTGGGTACTGACCTCCCCTCAGTTCCCGCCTGTGGGCATGAAGTAAAGACCTACGTATAGTCCCTACCTCCAACCAGTAAAGACCTGTTTTATTGTTACTGATTAAGTCTGAGTATTAATTACTTGAACAACTCACAGATTTAACACTGGCGACGAGTCTGATTCGGACCCTGCGGCAGTCACTCCACGGCAGCTTCGTCCACAGCCAGGACGTTGCAGAGAGGTTTCCACCCTCTCCACCCCACTGGAAGACATCCTGACCTCGGAGCCTCCATAGGCGACCGTCAGCTTCTTCTCCAGCTTGGTGGTGGGTAAGCCGTTGTCTGAGCCGGGCAGCGACGCGACAGGCAGTCGACCGCGTTGGCCGCACGAACGGGGCTGGGAGAGCTGGAGGAATAGGGCGCGAGAGCCGCTTCGAGCGGGAGGCGTTTCAATGGAGCGATCGCATCTCCTGATAAGAGCCGAGAGCCGCTTCGCGATCCAGCGATCGCATCCGCTGATAAGGGCTGCACTCGGGCGATCGCGGCGAAGATAAGGGCCGCACTCGGGGGCTGAAGGGAGACGGCGTTGGGGGACGGGTGAAGACCGCCAAGCGCGGGAAAACCGCCATTTTGTGGGCGGAGGACGACGGCAAGAGCGGGAAGCTGCCATCTTGGATAGCAGTAAAAAAATTAAAAAAAATCTGAGAAATTGCAAATCTACAATGCCTAAACACGGGAATATTAGCACCTTTGATAGTGACCTCGAAGATTGGGCCATATATGTTGAAAGAGTAAAAAATTATTGTAAGGCCAATAAAATTCGTGACCAAGATAAAGCTCTAACATTATTAAATTTAATGGGTGCGAAGACATACGGGCAATTGAAACACCTGTTATCACCAGATGAACCGGCGGATAAGACGTTCGATGAGATTGTTACTGTCCTGAAAGATCATCTAAACCCCACGCCGCTGATGCTAGCGGAACGATTTAAATTTTACGACAGAAGGCAGCTACAGCATGAAAGCAATGCTGATTATTTGCTGGAATTGCGTAAATTAGCGAAATATTGCCAGTTTGGAACGGGACTGACAGAGGCACTTCGAGACAAATTTGTGTGTGGTTTATTTAAACAGGATACACAAAAGCGACTGCTCGAGGAGAATGAGCTGACGCTTGAGAAGGCGGTCACTATGGCAGCAGCACACGAAGCCGCAGCGAGAGGCACGGCAGTAATGCAGCTACGGTCACCGGAGCTCAGTGCACACAAATTGGGTGTGAGTTCTGGCAAATGTTATCGTTGTGGAAAGACAACGCATGATCAGAACCAGTGTTGGTTTAAAAACCAAGAATGTAGAACTTGTGGTAGGCTTGGACATATAGCTAGAGTATGCAGGTCAGCGAAGAAGACCAGCAACAAGAAGTCACCGCAAGGAAAATACGCAAAGGTACACAAGGTGACCGAACAGGAGTCCGATTCAGACGCTAGCAGTAATGAACTGGCTAGCTTAAGAGTACTCAACGCTGGTAAGGGTGCAGACCTCCAGACAATTTGGGTCACTCTTCAGATAGAAGGAGTCCAAGTAAAACTGGAATTGGACACTGGATCGGCATTGACGGTCATAAATAAGAAAGATTACGGAAAGTTATTCCAACATATTCCCCTACAGGATACGGGGATTATATTGGAAACATACACGGGGCAAAGAGTGTACCCCATCGGGAAAATAGAGGTTGCAGTGGTCCACAAGGGCGAAGACAGTCAAATAATGGACTTATATGTGATATCTGAAGGAGGTCCTCCACTACTAGGACGGGAGTGGATTAGGAAAATGAATATGGACTGGCATTTCCTACAAACAATAACGAGTGAGAACTCGGTGAAGATAGTCGGCCCAGACTCTGGAACGGATGATGGTAAGCCCAACTCAGGTGCAAAAGACAAAGTTTCAGCACAGAATTCCACTGAGCAACAACAACATAGTTTAACTGTGGATTCTGAGTCTGGCAAGTCTACTGATGTGCCCATTTCTGAGGGACACCGGGCTCGAACTCAACTCCATTTCAAACTACAACAGCAATTAGAACAAATGCTTCGCCGTTGTGAGCAAGAGTTGAATGCAACGAAAGAGTTCTTTGATATAGAGTTGGAGAATCTGGAAAGACAACAGAAGCAGCTGATGGAGAACATGGAACAGGAGCACACAAAACGTCTGATGTCAGAGGAGTTAACGGTCAGCCAACTCTTGCATATGCTGAAGGACAGGACTCTGAAATGGGAAAAACTTGAACACGAACTTCAATATTCAAACGAAAGGGGTTCGGAGCTCTCAAAGGTTATTGGAAGAGCTGAGGTGGCAACACAGACTGAGATGACTGCAACAGAGCAGCCCTTGGATGCCAAAAGTACGCTGACTCACGTCAACGTAGAACAACAGACCGCTGAAACAGCTGCTCCGGTAGAGGGATTGCATAGTCCGATCAATCAATCTCCAAAGGAAGTTGAAGTATTAAAATCACAAATGAGGTCATTAGTAAACGACTTGCTGAAAGCCCAGAAAAAGCTGGATGAAGAGGTACACATGAAGAAGTCTCTTCAGGAAAGATGTCTGGATTTGGAACAAGAGCTGGCTAACGTCCAGCTGGGTATGGAGGAAATAGACGACCCTCTCACTGGTCTAGCTCAGGACGACACCGAATATTACGATGTCCTGTCCTGCCCAGCTTGTAACTTCGACTCCCAAAGTGCAGAAATCATGGAGGAGCACCAAAAGTCTACGGAACACCGGGAGAAGCTGGCTCTACGACGGAAACAGGAGGAAGAGAAGGAGGAACTGCGCATGCAGCTGGCAGCTGTGGCAGCTGACAATGGAGCCCAGAGAGTCTCCAAGAAGCAGAAAAGGAAAAGTAAAAACAGAAGATGACCCATCTGAACCATTATTACCTCTACCAGATCACACACGTGGTCCCTCCGAACGGAGCCAATTCAGTTCGGAAGTTCAAACTGTTAAATCCATGGAAGGACTATTGAATGAGTCACTCCAGCAACATGAACCGACTCCACCACAGAGATTGAATCTGTGAACTGTTTTCCGCAGAGACTGAATCTGTGATCTGTTTTGACATGAAGTTATCTATGTATCTATGTTATTCTGTTATGTAAACCTGAAGTTATATATGTATATATGTTATTACGTTATGTTAAATGGGGAGATGACTGTAAAGCTAGGAAGGGAGGAATGTTGTGTATGTAATATGTGTGCTACTTTGAACCTATGGACAGGACTGCACTACTTGTTGGGCGTAGTGATACGCAGTACCACTCCTGGCCATAGGGGTATAAATAGTACTGTGGGTACTGATCTCCCCTCAGTTCCCGCCTGTGGGCATGAAGTAAAGACCTATGTATAGTCCCTACCTCCAACCAGTAAAGACCTGTTTTATTGTTACTGATTAAGTCTGAGTATTAATTACTTGAACAACTCACAGATTTAACACCCCGCACCCGGCTTCTCTACTCCAGACATCAGGGCCACTCCCCCCATCCGACCTCCGTACTCCAGACATCAGGGCCACTCCCCCCAACCCGACCTCTGTACTCCAGACATCAGGGCCACTCCCCCCACCCGACCTCCGTACTCCAGACATCAGGGCCACTCCCCCCATCCGACCTCCGTACTCCAGACATCAGGGCCACTCCCCCCACCCGGTCTCTCGACTCCAGACATCAGGGCCACTCCCCCCACCCGGCCTCTCTACTCCAGACATCAGGGTCACTCCCCCCACCCGGCCTCTCTACTCCAGACATCAGGGCCACTCCCCCGACCCGGCTTCTCTACTCCAGACATCAGGGTCACTCCCCCCACCCGGCCTCCCTACTCCAGACATCAGGGTCACTCCCACCACCCGGCTTCTCTACTCCAGACATCAGGGTCACTCTCCCCACCCGGCCTCCCTACTCCAGACATCAGGGCCACTCCCCCCACCCGGCCTCTCTACTCCAAACATCAGGGCCACTCCCCCCACCCGGCTTCGCTACTCCAGACATCAGGGCCACTCCCCCCACCCGGCTTCGCTACTCCAGACATCAGGGCCACTCCCCCGACCCGGCCTCTGTACTCCAGACATCAGGGTCACTCCCCCCCCCACCCAGCTTCCCTACTCCAGACATCAGGGCCACTCCCCCGACCCGGCCTCTGTACTCCAGACATCAGGGTCACTCCCCCCCCCACCCGGCTTCCTTACTCCAGACATCAGGGCCACTCCCCCCACCCGGCTTCCCTACTCCAGACATCAGGGCCACTCCCCCCACCCGGCCTCTGTACTCCAGACATCAGGGCCACTCCCCCCACCCGGCTTCCCTACTCCAGACATCAGGGTCACTCCCCCCACCACCCGGCTTCGCTACTCCAGACATCAGGGCCACTCCCCCCACCCGGCCTCCCTACTCCAGACATCAGGGCCACTCCCCCCACCCGGCTTCCCTACTCCAGACATCAGGGCCACTCCCCCCACCCGGCCTCCCTACTCCAGACATCAGGGTCACTCCCCCCCCCACCCGGCTTCCCTACTCCAGACATCAGGGTCACTCCCCCCACCCGGCTTCCCTACTCCAGACATCAGGGTCACTCCCCCCACCCGGCTTCCCTACTCCAGACATCAGGGCCACTCCCCCCACCCGGCCTCCCTACTCCAGACATCAGGGTCACTCCCCCCACCCGGCTTCCCTACTCCAGACATCAGGGTCACTCCCCCCACCCGGCTTCCCTACTCCAGACATCAGGGCCACTCCCCCCACCCGGCCTCCCTACTCCAGACATCAGGGTCACTCCCCCCACCCGGCTTCCCTACTCCAGACATCAGGGCCACTCCCCCCACCCGGCCTCCCTACTCCAGACATCAGGGCCACTCCCCCCATCCGGCCTCCCTACTCCAGGCATCAGGGCCACTCCCCCCACCCGGCCTCCCTACTCCAGACATCAGGGTCACTCCCCCCACCCGGCTTCCCTACTCCAGACATCAGGGCCACTCCCCCCACCCGGCCTCCCTACTCCAGACATCAGGGCCACTCCCCCCACCCGGCCTCCCTACTCCAGACATCAGGGTCACTCCCCCCACCCGGCTTCCCTACTCCAGACATCAGGGTCACTCCCCCCACCCGGCTTCCCTACTCCAGACATCAGGGCCACTCCCCCCACCCGGCCTCCCTACTCCAGACATCAGGGTCACTCCCCCCACCCGGCTACCCTACTCCAGACATCAGGGTCACTCCCCCCACCCGGCTTCCCTACTCCAGACATCAGGGTCACTCCCCCCACCCGGCTTCCCTACTCCAGACATCAGGGCCACTCCCCCCACCCGGCCTCCCTACTCCAGACATCAGGGTCACTCCCCCCACCCGGCCTCCCTACTCCAGACATCAGGGTCACTCCCCCCACCCGGCCTCCCTACTCCAGACATCAGGGTCACTCCCCCCACCCGGCTTCCCTACTCCAGACATCAGGCCCACTCCCCCCACCCGGCCTCCCTACTCCAGACATCAGGGTCACTCCCCCCACCCGGCCTCCCTACTCCAGACATCAGGGCCACTCCCCCCACCCGGCCTCCCTACTCCAGACATCAGGGTCACTCCCCCCACCCGGCTTCCCTACTCCAGACATCAGGGCCACTCCCCCCACCCGGCCTCCCTACTCCAGACATCAGGGCCACTCCCCCCACCCGGCCTCCCTACTCCAGACATCAGGGCCACTCCCCCCACCCGGCCTCCCTACTCCAGACATCAGGGTCACTCCCCCCACCCGGCCTCTCTACCCCAGACATCAGGGCCACTCCCCCCACCCGGCTTCCCTACTCCAGACATCAGGGCCACTCCCCCCACCCGGCTTCGCTACTCCAGACATCAGGGCCACTCCCCCCACCCGGCCTCCCTACTCCAGACATCAGGGTCACTCCCCCCACCCGGCCTCCATACCCCAGACATCAGGGTCACTCCCCCCACCCGGCTTCCCTACTCCAGACATCAGGGTCACTCCCCCCACCCGGCTTCCCTACTCCAGACATCAGGGCCACTCCCCCCACCCGGCCTCCCTACTCCAGACATCAGGGTCACTCCCCCCACCCGGCCTCCCTACTCCAGACATCAGGGTCACTCCCCCCACCTGGCCTCCCTACTCCAGACATCAGGGCCACTCCCCCCACCCGGCTTCCCTACTCCAGACATCAGGGCCACTCCCCCCACCCGGCTTCCCTACTCCAGACATCAGGGCCACTCCCCCCACCCGGCCTCTCTACTCCAGACATCAGGGTCACTCCCCCCCCCACCCGGCCTCCCTACTCCAGACATCAGGGTCACTCCCCCCACCCGGCCTCCCTACTCCAGACATCAGGGTCACTCCCCCCACCTGGCCTCCCTACTCCAGACATCAGGGCCACTCCCCCCACCCGGCCTCCCTACTCCAGACATCAGGGCCACTCCCCCCACCCGGCTTCCCTACTCCAGACATCAGGGCCACTCCCCCCACCCGGCTTCGCTACTCCAGACATCAGGGCCACTCCCCCCACCCGGCCTCCCTACTCCAGACATCAGGGCCACTCCCCCCACCCGGCTTCGCTACTCCAGACATCAGGGCCACTCCCCCCACCCGGCCTCTCTACTCCAGACATCAGGGCCACTCCCCCCACCCGGCTTCCCTACTCCAGACATCAGGGCCACTCCCCCCACCCGGCTTCCCTACCCCAGACATCAGGGCCACTCCCCCCACCCGGCCTCCCTACCCCAGACATCAGGGCCACTCCCCCCACCCGGCTTCCCTACTCCAGACATCAGGGCCACTCCCCCCACCCGGCTTCCCTACCCCAGACATCAGGGCCACTCCCCCCACCCGGCCTCCCTACTCCAGACATCAGGGCCACTCCCCCCACCCGGCTTCCCTACCCCAGACATCAGGGCCACTCCCCCCACCCGGCCTCCCTACCCCAGACATCAGGGCCACTCCCCCCACCCGGCTTCCCTACTCCAGACATCAGGGTCACTCCCCCCACCCGGCCTCCCTACTCCAGACATCAGGGCCACTCCCCCCACCCGGCCTCCCTACCCCAGACATCAGGGCCACTCCCCCCACCCGGCTTCCCTACTCCAGACATCAGGGCCACTCCCCCCACCCGGCTTCCCTACTCCAGACATCAGGGTCACTCCCCCCACCCGGCCTCTGTACTCCAGACATCAGGGTCACTCCCCCCACCCCCTCACGCCATAGACTTACCTTTGCTACTACAGTGGCCTGGAATCAGTGGGCTGCCCCGGGACACTCCATCTCCAGTCACAGCCCACTGTCTCAATGCTAATGAGGCCTGGCCCTCAAATGGACTGGGCCTCCTACCGGTACTACTACCATGTGGCTGACAGACACATTCCGCTGTCAGCTGCCCGAAAATCTAGCTTTATGTGTCCACAAGTGCATAATAGGACATTTAATGACAATGCACTAGCCAAATAGGTAAATGTGTTCATTTATTAATAAAGTACCATGTGCCCTCTCCACAAAAGCCGGTAGGTTCTCATATTAGTGAAAGGTCATCTGAGTAGGTATGAACTCAAAAGCAATGAGCTCATAGTGACTCCAGCAAAAGAGCTCCCTAGCAGTAATACAGGCACATCGAGGTTAGTCATAGATAGTAGTCTATCTTTATACCCTGATGCTCAACAGTTAGCAATGCAACTGCCCAGCAGTGCTCCTCCTTTGACTATTAAGGGAACAATTAATAGGTGGGCACATTCACAACCAGCATGGAGAAAGAAGTTCATGATTCACAATAGGCAAACACCAGCCAGATACAGTAAATATATATACCACTGCCACTGTTTAATTCGATAAAATTGATTTACTTTCCCTCAGGAATATGTCTGTTATCTAAAAGGTCAATGCTGCTCAACACTTTCAAGTAAGATTAAGCCCCTTTTGCCCATATCTACATGTATGCCAAAATTATTCAACAGGAGAATAATGTGGCCCTTTCTAACCTGAGAATGTAAAATTCAGCAGATATGAGCGTAAGCCGGAATTTTGCCGGCGCTCAGCAGATGGGATGGGTGGCGGGTCAGCTGTTAAATTTAAAATGATTGACAGCGGGTTGGGAACCCGTTGTCAAAACACGCACACTGGACTTTCCTGATGTCGGGTCTGCCAGCGCTGAGCAGGTTCGACAGGCAAAAGCGGGGGAGGCAATTCAAATCATTGTTTACAGCCACTTATCAATGTTTTTTTCCCAGCTTTCTGGATCTGGCAGGTCACCCACTGGTTTCCCACTAGACAGAGAGGGAATGGGTGACCACCAGACAGAAAAGGAGAACCAGGCAGGTAGGACAGGAATCCCCAGAGTGCATCTCGCTCGCTAACCAGTTGATAGTTCTGGAAACTGGTGGGGGTGATGGCTCCTCTGGGGAGAGCTGCCAGAATCAAGGCCATGGTACCACGGGTAGCTCAGCTACACGGGGGGGGGGTGCGGGGAGGAAGAAGAGTGGAAGAGCAATAGTAATAGAGGATTCATTAGTTAGGGGAACATGTAGGCGTTTCTGTGGACACAGTCGTGACTCCTAAGAAAATAAGAACATAAGAACATAAGAAATAGGAGCAGGAGTAGGCCAATCGGCCGCTCGAGCCTGCTCCGCCATTCAATAAGATCATGGCTGATCTGATCCTAACCGCCAATCCACTATCACAGAACCATCTCCTGAATCTAACAGAATTAGACACACGAAATAGGAGCAGGATCAGGCTACACGGCCCCTGGGCCCGCTCCGCTACCCACAGGGCCATGTCCGATCTGAATCTAGACTCATGTCCAAATTCCTGCCCACTCCCCGTAACCGTTAATTCCCTTTACTTCTAGGAAACTGTCTATTTCTGTTTTAAATTTATGTAATGATGTAGCTTCAACAGCTTTTTGGGGCAGCATATTCCATGGACCTACCACCCTCTGAGTGAAGTAGTTCCTCCTCATCTCAGTTTTGAAAGAGCAGCCCCTTATTCTAAGACTATGCCCCCTAGTTCTAGTTTCACCCATCATCGGGAACATCCTCCCCGCATCCACCCGATCCAACCCCTTCTCAATCTTATATGTTTCAATAAGATCGCCTCTCATTCTTCTGAACTCCAATGAGTAGAGTCCCAATCTACTCAACCTCTCCTCATATGTCCATTCCCTCATCCCCGGGATTAACCGAGTGAACCTTCTTTGTACTGACTCGAGAGCAAGTATGTCCTTTCTTAAGTATGGACACCAAAACTGTACGCAGTATTCCAGGTGCGGTCTCACCAATACCTTGTACAACTGAAGCAATACCTCCCTATTTTTATATTCTATCCCCCTAGCAATGAAAGCCAACATTCCATTGGCCTTCTTAATCACTTGCTGCACCTGCATACTAACCTTTTGAGTTTCGTGCACCAGGACCCCCAGATCCCTTTGTACTTCAGTACTTTCCAGTTTCTTGCCATTAAGATAATACCTTGCTCTACGATTTTTCCTGCCAAAGTGCATAACCTCACACTTTCCAGTATTGTATTCCATCTGCCAAATCTCTGCCCACCTACTTAGCCTGTCTATGTCCCCTTGCAGGTTTTTTATGTCCTCCTCACTCACTACTTTCCCTCCCATCTTAGTATCATCTGCAAACTTTGATATGTTACACTCGGTCCCCTCCTCCAAATCGTTAATATAGATTGTAAAGAGTTGGGGACCCAGCACTGACCCCTGCGGAACACCACTAGTTACTGATTGCCAGTCTGAGAATGAACCATTTATCCCAACTCTCTGCCTTCTGTTAGATAGCCAATCCTCTATCCATGCCAGAATATTACCCCCAATCCCATGATTTTTTATCTTAAGCTATAATCTTTTGTGTGGCACCTTGTCAAATGCCTTTTGGAAGTCTAAATACACTACGTCCACTGGTTCCCCTTTATCCACCCTATATGTTACTTCCTCAAAGAACTCCAGCAAATTTGTCAAACATAAAACCATGCTGACTTTGTCCTATTAAGTTATGATTATCCAAATGTCCTGTTACTGTCTCCTTAATAATGGACTCCAATATTTTACCTACCACAGATGTTAGGCTAACCGGTCTATAGTTTCCAGCCTTCTGTCTACTGCCCTTTTTAAATAAGGGTGTTACATTAGCAGTTTTCCAGTCTGCCGGATGTTCTTGAGGGGGCAAGGACAGAATCCATTTGGTTAGAGTTGAGGAGCAAAAAGGGTGTGATCACACTATTGGGGGTCTTCTATAGGCCTCCAAATAGTGAGAGGGAGGTAGAAGAAGCAAATCTGCAGGGAAATCGCAGAGATATGCAGGAGCTATAGAGTGGTGATATTGGGGGACTTTAATTACCAAAATATCGATTGGGATAATGCTAGGGTAAAGGGAAAGGAGGGGGAGGAATTTCTGAAATCTGTTCAGGAGAATTTCCTTGACCAGTATGTTCTTGGCCCAACTAGGAAGGAGGCGTTGCGGGATCTGGTGCTGGGGAATGAGGTGGGCCAGGTCGACCAAGTGTCTGTGGAAGAACATTTGGGTACGAGAGATCATCATATCATAAGATTTAGATTAGCAATGGAGAGGAGCAAGGAACAATCTAGAGTGGAACTTCTAAACTGCAATAGGGCTAACTTCAATGGGATGTGAAAGGATCTAGCCAGGGTAAAATGGAACCAAAGACTGACAGGAAAAACTGTAACAGAACAATGGGTGATCTTTAAGGAGGAGATGTTCCAAGTACTGGCTAGGTACATTCCAACAAGAGAGAAGGGTAAGGGAACCAAAGCAAGGGCTCCTTGGATGACGAGGGAGATAGAGAAGATGATAAAACAAAAAAAGAGGGTGTATGATGCATGTAAGGTGAATTCTTCAAGGGAGAACCAGACCAAATACAATAAGTTGAGAGGGGAAGTGAAGATGAAAATAAGATTGGCTAAGAGAGAATATGAGAGTAGAATGGCGGTTAACATAAAACAGACCCCCAAAATCTTCTCTTCTTCTTCTTCGGCAGTCTCTCGGAACCGAGGATGACTTGCTTCCACATTTAAAATGAGTTCTCACGTGACTGATGAGTCCAATGTGGGACCTACAGTCTCTGTCACAGGTGGGGCAGATGGTGGTTGAAGAGGCGGGTGGGTGGGGTGCTTGGGTTGATGTGTGCTCCTTGTGCTTGGCTTCCACTTACTCCCGGCGAAGAGACTCGAGGCGTTCGATGCCTTCCCGGATGCTTCTCCTCCACTTTGTGCGGTCTTGGGCCAGGGATTCCCAGGTGTCAGTGGGGATGTTGTACTTTTTCAAGGAAGCTTTGAGGGTGCCCTTGAAGCGTTTCTTCTGCCCACCTGTGGATCTCTTGCCATGTCGGAGCTCCAAGTAGAGCGCTTGTTTTGGGAGTCTCATATCGGGCATGCGGACGATGTGACCCATCCATCAGAGCTGATCGAGCGTGGTCAAAGCTTCGATGCTGGGGATGTTGGCCTGAGCGAGAACACTGACGTTGGGGCGCCTATCCTGCCAATGGATTTGCAGGATCTTGCGGAAGCAGCATTGGTGGCACCTCTCCAGTGCTTTGAGGTGCCTGCTGTACATTGTCCATGTCTCTGAGGCATACAGCAGGGCGGGTATCACTGCTGCTCTGTAGACCATGAGCTTGGTGCTGGGTTTGAGGTCCTGGTCTTCAAATACTCTCTTCCTCAGGCGACCGAAGGCTGCACTGGCACACTGAAGGCGGTGTTCGACTTCGTCGTTGACGTCTGCCCTTGTTGACAGTGGGCTCCCGAGGTATGGAAAGTGGTCCACGTTGTCCAAGGCCTTGTCATGGATTTTGATAATCGGGGGGCAATACTGTGTGGCGGGGGTAGGTTGGTAGAGGTCCTTTGTCTTACAGATGTTTAGTCTAAACTAATGGTGGGTAACATAAAATGGAACCCAAAAATCTTCTACTGGCATGTAAACAGTAAGCAGGTAGTAAGAGGCAGGGTGGGGCCTATTAATGACAAAGAAGGTGATATATGCTTAGAGGCGCAGGGCAAAGCTAGAATACTCAATGAGTACTTTGTATCGGTGTTTACTAAGGAGGTGAATGCTGACAAAATATCGGTAGAAGTGGAAAAGGTAGAAGCAATGTGAGGGGTGAAAATTTATAGACAGGATGTACTAGAAAGGCTGGATATGGTTTGAATGGATAAGTTGACTGGTCCAGATGGCTTTCATCCCAGGTTGCTAAGGAAATTGGGGGAGGAGATAGTGGAAGGGCTTGCCATAAGTTTCCAGTCTTCCCTAGATGTGGGGGGGGTGCCTGAGGATTGGAAAATGGCAAATGTGACACCATTGGTCAAGAAAGGATATAAGGACAATCCTAGTAACTACAGGCCAGTCAGTTTAACATCAGTGGTGGGTAAAGTTTTGGAAACAATAATCAAGGAAAAAATTAATGGGCACTTGGAGAGGTTTAAGCTAATTAAGGAAAGCCAACACGGATTTGTAAAAGGCAGATCGTGTTTGACTAATCTAATTGAATTTTTTGATGAAGTAACAGGGAGGATTGATGAAGGGAATGCAATGGATGTTGTCTACATGGATTTTAGGAAGGCGTTTGACAAAGTACCACATAGAAGGCTGGTTAACAAAATTGAGGCTCATGGAATAGGTAGATCAGTGGCAGCTTGGATATGGAATTGGCTTAAGGACAGAAAACAGCGAGTTGTGGTAAATGGCTGTTTTTCAGACTGGAGGATGGTAGACAGTGGTGTTCCTCAAGGGTCAGTGCTGGGGCCACTGCTTTTTTGATGTATATAAATGACCTGGATATTGGAATACAGAGTAGAATTTCTAAATTTGCCAATAACACTGACGTAAGAAAACTACTTGACACTTGGTCTAAGTATTAAACAAGTCTTTAATCAACTGTTTTTCAACATGGAGATCTAGTTGTGTCCTTCACTAGTTCCTGTTAAAGAATGTCCTGCAAGCTGGGCCCATGCCCGAGTATTTATACTCTCCCTGGACAGCGCCACCAGCAGGCCGCCCAGTATTATTACATAAGTCATTTCCACATGAATGACAAGATTCATGTCAGACACCAAACTTGGGGGTGCGGCAAACAGTGATGATGATACCAATCGACTGCAACAGGACAGAGAAAGGCTAGCAGAATGGGTAGACAAGTGGCAGATGGAATTTAATACAGAGATGTGTGAGGTGATGCATTTTGGCAGAAGGAACAGGGAGAGGTAATATGCACTTAATTGCACAGTTTAAAGAGTGTGCAGGGATAGAGGGACCTGGGAGTTAATGTGCATAGGTCCCTGAAAGTGGCAGAACTTATTGAGAGAGTGATTAGCAAAGCATATCGGATTTTGGGCTTCATAAATAGAGGTATTGTGTACAAAAGTAGAGAAGTTATAATGAAACTTTATAAAGCACTAGTTAGGCCACAACTGGAGTATTGTATCCAGTTCAGGTCACCACACTTTAGGAAAGATGTGAAGGCCCTTGAGAGGGTGCAGAGGAGATTTACCAGAATGGTTCCGGGGATGGGGGATCTTAGCTACAAGGACAGGATGGAGAAGCTGGATTTGTTTTCATTAGAGCAAAGGAGGTTGAGGGGTGATTTTGATTGAAGTGTACAAGATTATGACGGGTTTGGATAGGCTAGACAGGGAAAGGCTGTTCCCACTAGTTGATAGTACAAGGTCTAGGGGACACAAATTTAATGTTTTGGGCAAGTGATACAGGGGGGATCTGAGGAAAAACTTTTTTATGCAGCGAGTGGTGAGGACCTGGAACTCGCTGCCAATGGAAGTGGTGGAAGGGAAGACTGGATAAGCACTTGCAGGAAATAAACTTGCAGGGCTACGGGGATAGAGCGGGGGAACGGGACTAACTGGATTGCTCTACAGAGAGCCAGCACAGACTCGATGGGCCAAATGGCCTCCTTCTGTGCTGTTATGACTCTACGACTACAAATCTAGACCTCGTCTGTGAAGCTGAGGTGGGAGGTTATTGGCCATTTAATCAGCTGATGAGTTGACATCTTCAAATGTCAAATAAAAGCTCCCAGCTGATTGAGACATGTTCCCTTAACCACTAGCTTCTCTAAACTGCATTTCCACTACAGATTCAGGATGCTGCACATGTCTCCGTCCAGTCTGACCTCATTACATCTCCTACCATTGACAAAATACTTCTGTCATCTCTACTTCACCTGCCATCAATTCCATCAGCATGGGTGTGTTTGAAAGTCTATTACCTTGGTCGTCAAAATCCCACCGCGATCAGCCACAACACCAGCATCACCAGTCATACCAACAGCACCAACAACAACACCAATCTTCTCCGCAATCGCCTGATGCTGCAGAGGACAGAGGGCATCAGCACCCGAGCATATTGCCACCCAGGAAGCCAGGGATGGCCTCACCATGGCCAGATTTACTTCACTTGACGCTGTACACCCTGAATGTCAAATGATGCGCTGATGGGATAATTACTAGCCCTAGCCCCTTTAGGGCTACTCCAGATCAGGCGCATTCCTCAGACGTTCACTTTCAACTAAAGTGTGAGGTAGCCGAATCCTAAAGGTGCTTAATTGAGTCTAAAGCTCCAGACTATCTCTCCCTAAAGGAAAGTAACAACCTGAAAATGTTACCAGCCTCCAGATAGCACTTTTAGTAAGTTTAGCTAGACTGTAATGTTCTGGATATTATGAGGGTCCGGAAAACTCCCCCAGAATTCTGCAACTCCTCACCAAAGAGTGTACAGAAATTGAGTTTGTGAGTTTGATACAGAAGTATTATGTGAGACAATTCTAAAAATATATAGATTTATTAAAGAACCGACATGTAGTTTACAGTTGGTGAGTCAATCGCAACATTAGCAGTTCCAAAAAGAGAAAGCTTACAATTCTATAATCAGAGATCCTTACTCTCAAATCTTAACTTCGCTACAGTTTTACAGTTCTTAGTTTTCTACAGGATATCCACCAAAATCAAATACAGTACCTTTGATCCCCGAGGTACAAAGAGTTGGAGACTTACAGAGCCGCCTCTGAAGCTGAGAATTGCTTTGCCCCTTTAAAGTGAGTCTACTATCCCATTTGAGAGTTCAATATTTATACCTTTTCCAGTTGTATTTCCTTTAAGGTTTTCTACTGATGTAAGCTAATTATCTCTAGTCATTTTTCTGCTGACCCCTGCAATTCTTACAGTCACCTCAGCTGGTAGCATTACAGAAATATGTCTCTCCTCTAGATGTTCTAAGTTTATCATAAAAAACGGTGTAACAGCAGGTGCTTATTACTTGATGTCATTTTTACAAAGGCAGATGTTTGTGCTTCTTTACGAAGTGTAAATTAGAACACCTTGTATAGGGTGAACTATTGTCTTGTTTCCAAAGGTTCAGACTGTCAGGAGCCTTTAACCTTCTGTTTCAATAAGGTCATTGATTCAGTGTCAACAACTATCTTATCTCTATAGCCAGAATACTTTCACAGCTTTTTCATAGTTAGGTTTCTAGATTTCCAGACCCAGTTTGTCATGTTTTAATAAGACCAGAATTCTTTCATAGAATGGTGTATTTTTCTGAATAGGTTATATGGCTTATTCCTTCACAGCGCCAGGTTGGCACCACCCAACACCAACAACATAAAGCATCCCTACAATGCCCAAGCCATTCCTTTCACACTTACCTGCATTGCACTGGGTACCGTTGTGTCTCACCATTCACTGCAACTTGCTAAGCCACTTCCAAAGGTGCACACAAATCTGTCCAAGAACGCAAAGTGTTGAAAATAAAGATTTCAATGTTTGACAGCACATTAACAGAAACTTTACATGAACGTTGGCTAAAACACCCAAGTGCCTACACTTGTGTGTTGTTAGTTGGTATGATTGGACTAGGATGAGGTTGAGTGTGAGGGATGGCTAGTGAGATGGGGATGTGATAATGTAGATAGAGAGGGATGGATGGACATGCAAGGTAAGTTGGTGTGAGTAAGGATGTGCAGGAGTAGGGATGGGAAGGCAGAGTGTTGGGGATGTGATGAGTGGCACAGTAGGATGAGGTTGAGTGTGGCTTTGCAGTAAAGTTTTGTGATCTACTGAGATCATTGAAAGGTTTGCGCCACTGCAGCCAGGTCCTCCTGACCACATCCCTGCTTGTGCCCTCCTGTGCAATGTGCAACCAGGCTGCATTGGTGTCCTGGGGAGATCTCTTCTGCCCATGGGAAGGGAAGAGAACCTCCCTGTGTGCTGTGACTCCCTCCATAAGCATATGGAGGGAGTCATGGGAGAGCCTGGGTGGAGCCCTGCACCTCTGTGCAGTGCTTGTCAGTTTTTGATGCAGCTCAATGCTGTTGAACACTGACAGCACAACTGTCAAGATCAAATTGGACATGGTCCCTTTAAGAAACCGGCTGATGATGCGTCATAAATGACATCATCAGACCCGCTTCCTCTAATTGGCTGGGATACTCGCTGGGCGGGCTTAACAAGCCCCATCATTGGAAAGTAATTTCGGAGGCCAGGATGGAGCCAGCAGCCACTGACATCACCCGCCATGGACCCTCCGAGGTAGGGTAAATTGCGGCCGTAGACTCCAAATAGAAATTGTAAAACTATTTTGAATAATAAAAACTTTGGTTTCAAAATTAAGTAATACAAACAAACACAGTTGATGCAAAAGTGACAGCAGGAGTAAAGGCATTTCTATTAATGCGCTGCTTGAACCATGCCTAAGATATTTTTACGATTCCTCAGAGACTTAACATTCTGCAGTGGGAGAAGATATTTACTGTGTCTGGGCATTCCTCCATAGTTCGCCAACCAATTCAAATTAGAAAATTAATATTCATGAGTTGGTGCTAAGCTCTGCTTTGAAATGCTGATTAAAATCATTTTTACTGCTGTGGTGCTACATTTCTCACTTGTTGTCAGCACTAGTGACAATGCCGATTCCAAGATTAGACCCAGCCTGTAAATACTATCCTCATGAAAGCTGGAATGTCGTCATGATGTTACGAGGTGAAAGCAGAGTATTCTCCACCATAGAGTCCCAGAAGTTTGAATTTTGTACTGTTTTTCAGGTTAACCAGTAGAACTATCCTATTTATCAATATAAAATTATAAAAATAGTACATCTAGTACGCATTTCCTCTTCGTCCCTTTTCAAAGGTCTGACACACTGGGGGGTACTTTAACCCCAAGAAATGGGTGGGTTGTGGTCGGGTGGAAGGTTAAAAAGTTTTTAAAAAACTGAATCCCAACCCCAACATGCCTCCAGCCCGCCCACTTCCAGTTTTAATGGAGGCAGGACAGGCGTCGGGCAGCCAACCGGCTCCCAGGAGGCGAATCAACCATTTAAATATTATAATGGCCCATAATTTGTGGTCAGTGGCGAAGCAAAGGCGCTCGAAGAAAGCTGCCCACAAAGATCTCGCAAACTCTGTGGCAAGAAGTTTGTTTTCGATGTTCAGTTGAGATCAGTGCAGTGTAGTGGGAAATCCATAGCGTGATCTGCTGTGATGTCAACAAGCTGTCTAAGCAGCCAATCACAATGCAGAATTCTCACAGACAGGGAACCAGGAAGTGAAGAAGCTCCTTTCATTCTGACTTTTTAAAAATGTTATAGAGAGCAAAGCAAAGATTGGGGCTCTGACAAGGGGAAAAGGTAAAACTGAAATAAAGATGAACAAACTTTAATAAAAAGCATTTTCTTTAAGTTCCTTAAAAATGGTAATTTTTATTAAAATGGATAAAGTTGACACTCCACAACATTAAAATTAGTTTGTCAGGCCATAACATTTATTTAGCAGTCTATAAACCCCAGTTAAAACCCCAGTTACACCTAATCGAACAAGGTCTAACATTTAATGGGGTATTTAACAGCGATATTACCGCGGAAAAGCTGAAGTTTTCGTCAGTTTCACTGATTGCACTGATTGCCAGCTATGGGGTGGGGGAGGGGGAGGGGGGGCGGGGTCCACAGCGCAACCAGTGTCAGAGCAGTGGATCACTGACCGCAACTTCAGGATTTCCGTGTTAGGATTCGCATGCGCTATATCCTGAAATTGCGGTCAGTTTCAGAGGGGCAACAACAGTGAATGGTATTTGTTTATTGTTATTATTATTATCCACTGCAAATTTTGGGCCATTGAGGTGATCTACCATTACAAATTTAACTCTGGCTGCTCGGGTCTCCCGGGCCTCGCGGAACCCGCCAACTAAAGGAAGGCGAGGACCGCTGGACCCAGGAGGTAAGTGCCTTTACACTTACCTGCTGGATCCAGCATCCCTGCCACACCCACCCCCACCACACCTGCCCCCCCCGACCCCCGTGATCGGACGCCCCCCCGGAGGCCACCGATGTCCCCCCACAAGGCCTTCGATCAGCCCCCGATCTCCCCTCTCTGAGGCCTCCGATTCCCCCTCCCCACAAGGCCTTCGATCTCCTCCCAACCTCCCCTCGGAGGCCTCCGATCCTCCCACCTCCGAGGGCTCCAGTTCCCCCTCCAGCCTCCGACCTCCCCCCTCCGGCCCCCGATCACCCTCCAGGCCTCCCTTCTTTGGCCCTGATTCTCATCCGACCTCTGACCACCCCCCAATCATCCTCCGGCCCCAATTCACCTCCCTTGGTCAGGCAGGGAAGTGGACTAGCTGAGAGTCGGCATGGGCTCGATAGGCCAAATGGCCTTCTTCCGTGCTGTAACCATTCTATGATTCTATGATCCTCTGGCCCCAATTCACCACCACCCCCACCCGATCATCCACCAGCCCCGAGTAACCCCCCGCCCACCACCTGATGCTCCTCCAGCCCCGACCAACCCCCTCAATCCTCCTCCAGCCCCGATTCACACCCCCCAAAGCTCATTCAGCCCCTGACCATCGCCCCATATCCTCCTCTGGCACCTGACCACCACTTCACCCCCAATCATCCTCCGGCCCCAATTAACACCTCCCCCCCGACCCCCGATGCCCCTTCAGCCCCTGACTACATCCCTCAATCATCCTCCAGCTCTGATTCAACCCCCCACCAATCCCTCCCTCCCTCCTCTCTGTGACCTATTTTTGCAGGCCTACCTGCCAACCTCTCCATCTGGCTGGCCGCGGGCGGGAATCAGAGCTTTCAACTGTTAATCAGGCCCTGCCGTTAAATTTGGCAGGGCCTGCCCGCTTTCTAGCCCCCCACCCCCGTTCCTGACCCGCCTCCAGATTAAAATTCCAGTCTGTCTAATGCAAATTTCTGTGTCACACTTACCAAGTTTATTCAACCGCCATTGAATTTCTGATGAAACCAGAAATGTTAACACTGTTTCTCTCTCCACAGATGCTGCCTGACTTGCTGAGTATTTCAAGCATTTTCTGTTTTTATTTATTATTAACTAGCTGGGGGGGCCCGGCATTGCCAGGGCAGTTTAGAGGGCCACGCGGTTGACGGCCGGCCGCTGCCGCTCCCCCGCTCTGTGTCTCGGGCCGCGCAGTTGACGGCCGGCCGCTGCTGCTCCCCCGTTCTGTGTCTCAGGCCGAGCGGTTGTCAGGCCCGGCCCGAGTGACCCCATGGGCCTGAGTGACCCCAACTCACCTCCCGCTCCGGCGGGCCGCCGCAGCTGGTAAAAGCAGGGGAAAAATGGTGGCATCATTTCGGTAGGCTGCAGGATTAGGTCCCGCCCGTGATGCACTGATTGGTCACCCATCAGGTCACTGAACTGTAGGATTGGTCAACCATCACGTCACTCAACGCTAATGAGCGGTAGGATTGGTCAACCACTAATGAGCGGATTTTTGAACGTTTTTTGTATACTGTCCGAACAACTTTTGTCTGACCAAAAAGTAAATACACCTATGACACTCCCCTGATCATCAGCTTTCTTTTGATATAACATATGTGTAGGTACGCTCTATAACTTTTGAGTGTATAGCGGACAGACAGACAGACATACAGACAGACGGACAGACAGACATACAGACAGACGGACAGACGGACAGACAGACGGACAGACACCACTATCCTTTTATATATATAGATTCATCAATTGTGACTGAAATTTCGGGCACCTGATCAGCTGATATGTAAATGTATTCATTACGATTCAAATTTATAAATTGCAATTTAGTCATGGGCAAGTTTCTTGGAAAGAAGAAGGTAAACTAAGCAAACCAATCAAATTTACTAGAAACACTTCTTGAAAAGAATTTCACCCAGCATTCTCTGTTACTTGAAGGCAGATTCCACAGAATTAATGGGGTCAATTTTGACTGAATTTGCTTGCTGTTAACTTGGTCAGTAACAGCCTCAAAATGAGGTTGGTAGCCTTACTGCCCCGTTAACCGGCGATGCAGCCTGCTTCATTTTAAAAGGGACCTACTGCTGCGTGTCGAGAGCGCCCACCTATTTCAGGTGATAGGTCCTTTTAAATATGGAAATCGGGGTCCAATGACGTAAATAAGAGCCCAATTGCCATTTTAGGTAGGAACTGATCAGAGCCTGCGCAGTGTAGGCTTTGATTAGTGACCTTGAAACTATCGGATTGTCGTAAATTCCCATCTGGTTCATTAATGTCATTTATGGAAGGAAATCTGCCGTCCTTACCTGGCCTATATGTGACTCCAGACCTACAGCAATGTGGTTGACTCTTAACTGCCCACTGCCCTCTGAAGTGGCCTAGCAAGTCATTCAGTTGTAACAAACCGCTACAAAAAGCAATAATAAGAATAAAACCAGACGGACCACCCAGCATCGACCTAGGCATCGGCTTCGGACACGGCAACGGCACACCCCGCCCAGTCAACCCTGCAATGTCTTCCTCACCAACATCTGTGGACGTGCCAAAAGTGGGAGCGCTGTCCCACTGACTAGTCAAACAACAGCCTGACATCGTCATACTCACAGAATCATACCTTTCAGCCAATGTCTCAAACTCCTCCATCACCATTCCTGGGTATGCCCTGTCCCACCGGCAGGATAGACCCACCAGAGCTGGCGGCACAGTGGTATACAGTCGGGAAGGAGTGGACCGGGGAGTCCTCAACATTCACCCCGTGAAGTCTCATGGCTTCAGGTCAAGCATGGGCAAGGAAACCTCCTGCTGATTACCACTTACTGCCCTACCTCAGCTGATGAACAAGTACTCCTCCATATTGAATACCACTTGGAAGAAGCAGTCAGGGTAACAAGGGCATAGAATGTACTCTGGGTGGGGACTTCAATGTCCAGCACCAAGAGTGGCTCGACAGCCATAGAATCATGGAATGGTTACATCACAGAAAGAGGCCATTTGGCCCATCTGCAAGAGCACTTCAGCTAGTCTCTCTCCCCCGCTCTTTCCCCATAGCCCTGCAAATTTCTATCCTTCAGGTACTTATCCAATTCCCTTTTGAAAGCCACGATTGAATCTGCTCCACCACCCTTTCAGGCAGGGCATTCCAGCTCCTAAAGACTCGCTGTGTAAATAAGTTTTTCCTCATGTTGCCTTTGGTTCTTTTGCCAATCACCTTAAATCTGTGTCCTCTGGTTCTCGACCCTTCTGCCAACGGGAACAGTTTCTCACTGTCTACTCTGCCTAGACCCATCATGATTTTGAACACCTCTCTCAAATCTCCTCTCAACCTTCTCTGCTCTAAGGAGAACAACCTCAGCTTCTCCAGTCTATCCACGTAACTGAAGTCCCCCTTCCCTTGAACCATTCTCGTAAATCTTTTCTGCACCCTCTCTAAAGCCTTCACATCCTTTCTTAAGTGCGGTGCCCATAATTGGACACAATACTCCAGTTGAGGCCAAACCAGTGTTTTATACAGGTTCATCATAACTTCCTTGCTTTTGTATTCTTGCTTCTATTTATGAAGCCCAGGATCCCGTATGCCTTTTTAGCCACTTTCTCAACCTGCCCTGCCACCTTCAACGATTTGTGCACATTTACCCCAGGTCTCTCTGTTCATGTACCCCCTTTAGGATTGTACCCTTTAGTTTATATTGCCTCTCCTTGTCCTTTCTACCAAAATGTATCACTTCGCATTTTTCTACGTTAAATTTCATCTGCCACATGTCCGCCCATTTCACCAGCCTATCTATGTCTTCTTGAAGTCTATCACTATCCTCCTCACTGTTCACTATACTTCCAAGTTTAGTGTCATCTGCAAATTCTGAAATTGTGCCCTGTACACCCAAGTCCAAGTCATTAATATATATCAAGAAAAGCAGTGGTCCCAGTACCGACCCCCGGGGAACACCACTGTATACCTTCCTCCAGTCCGAAAAACAACCGTTCACCACTACTCTCCGTTTCCTGTCACTTAGCCAATTTTGTATCCATGCTGCCACTGTCCCTTTTATTCCTGGGCTTCAACTTTGCTGGTAAGCCTATTCTGTGTCACTTTATCAAACGCCTTTTGGAAGTCCATGTACACCACATCAACCGCGTTGCCCTCATCAACCCTCTCTGTTACCTCATCAAAAAACTCAATCAAGTTAGTTAAACACGATTTGCCTTTAACAAATCCATGCTGGCTTTCCTTAATTAATCCACACTTGTCCAACTGATTGTTAATTTTTGTCCCTGATTATCATTTTTAAAAGCTTCCCCACTACGAGGTTAAACTGACTGGACTGGAGTTGCTAATTTTATAGTTATACCCTTTTGTCCTGAAGGACATAGCTGCCAGATTGGGCCTGCGGCAGGTGGTGAGAGAACCAACACGAGGTAAAAACCGGCTTGACCTCGTCCTCACCAATTTACCTGTCACAGATGCATCTGCCCATGATAGCATTGGTAGCAGTGACAGTCCTTGTGGAGATGAAGTACCGTCTTCACACTGAGGACACCCTCCATCGTGTTGTGTGGCACTACCATCGTGCTAAATGGGATAGGTTCAGAACAGATCTAGCAGCTCAAAACTGGGCATCCATGAGGCGCTGTGGGCCATCAGCAGCAGCAGAATTGTATTCCATCACAATCTGTAACCTCATGGCCTGGCATATCCTTCACTCTACCATTACCATCAAGCCAGGGGACCAATCCTGGTTCAATGAGGAGTGCAGAAGTGCATGCCAGGAGCAGCACTAGGCGCACCTAAAAATGAGGTGCCAACCTGGGGAAGCTGCAACACAGCACTACATGCATGCTAAACAGCGGAAGCAGCATGCTGTAGACATAAGCGATCCCATAATCAACGGATAAGATCAAAGCTCTGCAGTAATGCTGTGAATGGTGGTGGAAAATTAAACAACTAATGGGAGGAGGAGGCTCCAGGAATATCCCCATCCTCAATGATGGCGGAGCCCAGCACGTCAGTGCAAAAGACAAGGCTGAAGCGTTTGCAACCATCTTCAGCCAGAAGTGCCGAGTGGATGATCCATATCAGCCACATCCTGAGGTCCCCACCATTACAGACGCCAGTCTTCAGCCAATTCAATTCACTCCACATGATATCAAGAAACGGCTGAGCACACTGGATACAGCAAAGGATATGGGCCCCGACAACATCCCGGCTGTCGTGCTGAAGACTTGTACTCCAGAACTAGCTGCACCTCTAGCCAAGCTGTTCCAGTACAGCTACAACACTGGCATCTAATCAACAATGTAGAAAACTGCCCAGGTATGTCCTGTCCACAAAAAGCAGGACAAATCCAACCCTGCCAATTAACGCCCCATCAGTCTACTCTCAATCATCAAAAAAGTGATGGGAGGTGTTGTCGACAGTGCTATCAAGCAGCACTTACTCACCAGTAACCTGCTCACCCATGCTCAGTTTGGGTTCTGCCACGACCACTCAGCTCCAGACCTCATTACAGTCTTGGTCCAAACATGAACAAATGAGCTGAATTCCAGAGGTGAGGTGAGAGTGACTGCCCTTGACATCAAGGCAGCATTTGACCGAGTGTGCCATCATGGAGCCCTAGTAAAACTGAAGTCAATGGCAATCAGGGGGAAATCTCTCCACTGGCTGGAGTCATACCTAGCACAAAGGAAGATGGTTGTAGTTGTCAGAGGTCAATCATCTCAGCCCCAGGACATCGCTCCAGGAGTTCCTCAGGGCAATGTCCTAGGCCCAACCATCTTCAGCTGCTTCATCAATGTCATTCCCTCCAACATAAGGTCAAAAATGGGGATGTTCGCTGATAACTGCATAGTGTTCAGTGCCATTCACAACTCCTCAGATAATGAAGCAGTCCATGCCCGCATGTAGCAAGACCTGGACGACATTCAGGCTTGAGCTGATAAGTGGCAGGTAATATTCGCGCCACACAAGTTCTACGCAATGACTATCTTGAACAAGTGAGAGTCTAACCACTGCCCCTTGACATTCAACGGCATTACCATTGCCGAATCCCCCACCATCAACATCCTGGGGGTCACCATTGACCTGAAACTTAACTGGACCAGCCACATAAATACTGTGGCAAAAAGAGCAGGTCAGAGGCTAGGTATTCTGTGGCGAGTGTCTCACCTCCTGACTCCCCAAAGCCTTTCCACCATCTACAAGGCACAAGTCAGGAATGTGATGGAATACTCTCCACTTGCCTGGGTGACTGCAGCTCCAACAACACTCAAGAAGCTCGACACCATCCAGGACAAAGTAGCCCGCTTGATTGACACCCCATCCACCACCTTAAATATTCACTCCCTCCACCACTGGCGCACCGTGGCTACAGTGTGTACCATCTACAAAATGCACTGCAGCAACTCACCAAGGCTTCTTCGGCAGCACTTCCCAAACCCGCGACCTCTTCCACCTATAAGGACAAGGGCAGCAGGCACATGGGAACACCATCACTTGCAAATTCCCCTCCAAGTCACACACCATCCTGACTTGGAAATATATCGCCATTGCTTCATCATTGTTGGGTCAAAATCCTGGAACTCCCTCGCTAACAGCTCTGTGGGAGTACCTTCACCACACAGACTGCAGCGGTTCAAGAAGGTGGCTTACCACCACCTTCTCGAGGGTAATTTGGGATGGGTAATAAATGCTGGCTTTGCCATGAATGAATAAAAAAAAGAGACCCTGAAAAATCAAAATCTACCCGAGTGTGTACATTATGCACAATTTCAGAGCATGCATCAGTAGGATTCTCTCAGACTAAGTGAAAAGGTTGATCACCTCATGGTGCAAAAGGATTGCGAAGTTTCCTTCTGAGTTTTTGATGATGATTTGAAAACAAGCTGAAGACTGATATTCTTTACAACAACAACTTGTATTTATATAGCACCTTTAACGTAGTAAAATGTACCAAGGTGCTTCACATAATCATTATCAAGCAAAATTTGACATCGAGCCACATAAGCAGATATTAGTGCAGGTTGGTTTTAAGGAGCGTCTTAAAGGAGGGAAGAGAGGTAGAGAGGCAGAAAGGTTCAGGGAGGGAATTCCAGAGCTTAGGGTTTTGACAGCTGAACGCACGGCCGTCAATGGTGGTCCATTAAAATCGAGGATGCACAAGAGGCCAGAATTGGAGGAGCGCAGATATCTCGGGGAGGTTGTAGGGCTGGAGGAGGTTACAGAGATAGGGAGGGGTGAGGCCATGGAGGGATTTGAAAATAAGAATGAGAATTTTAAAATCGAAGCCTTGCTTAATCGGGAGCCAAAATAGGTCAGCGAGCACAGGGGTGATGGGTGAATGGGACTTCATATGAGTTGGGATAATGAGCAGCAGTGTTTTGAATGACCTAAGGTCAAGATTATTTATTATCGGCCCAGAAATTCGGGTCGGGGGCTTTCCGCAGGTGCAAGCCCCCGACCTGCACTTACCTTGCGCGCCGGCTGTTGAGCTGTGGGCTCCCATGGAATTCCGATCCTGGGCCTGCTCCAACTGCCGGCACACAGTGCTTGCATATCCCAGGGGCGCAGTTAGTTCGATGCATCCCCGGGATCACGTGGGCCATGGGGAGCCAATCGGAGCAGGGAATGCTCCATTCATAAGTTTGACAGGAAGAGCTGTCAAAACTTATAAATACTACAGCCCCAAAACATCACTAAATCTTCAAATAATTTTTTTAAAACATCACATTTTTTAAATAAACTATAAATTACATGAAATAACTATTTTAAACAATAATTTAAATTTTTGAAAAAAATAATTTTATTTTCTAACGGGGCTAAAAATAAACTTACCTTTCTTTAAAGTATTTAAAAATGTTTTAATTTTAATTAATTCACCACTTACCTTGTAAAAAGCAGGCCTTACGCCTGCTTTTTAAATGTGTAAATTCTGCAGACTTACCCTCCCGGGAAAACCTGCAAAGAAAACCTAAGTTTGATGCGCACGCGCAGCCTCTCCTGTGCACGCGTTCGAACTCTGAACCCCTTCGTTCAGGGGAACTGAAGTGCCGGTTTCCCGCACATGTACAGTGCATGCAGGAAACCGACACTTCCATTGGGCCTACGGGTGAGTACCCCGTGTGTACTCAGCCGTCGAGACCCGAAGTTCTGGGCCGATATCATCTCCTTCAGTTTTAGTTCAGAGACAGAGAGTATAATTCAGAGACCACAAGCCAGACAAAGACAAAGAAGGAACTTCACCATCACTTGTAGTAGAATTCAAAACATTCATTCTTTCACAACAGGTACTTACAATATGAAAATAATGATTGTTCATTGTATATTTTAAGTAAGAGTGTTTTACTTTTGCCTATATCTTGTTAATGGTGTAAAATGGTTTTATGGGAGCTATCTACAATGTTTATTTTAAATGGGTTAATGTCTCAGCCAAAAGAACAGATGATTGGCAGGTTTTACATCATTTGACTGCACCTGTCAGTTCACCTACATCTATTCATTGAATCTTCTTAAATATATTTGTTAATCTCCCACAGCAATGCTATGGGGTAGTTTGGGGTCTAGAGCACAAAGTGATATTTATCTGCTAATCTGACCTGAGCCTTTAAGGCAACTATTTATACAAATCTATGTAATTGTTGTAGTTACTTATAAGTTGCTGAGGCCAATCAAGAGTATGGATGCAACTGCTTATAAATATCAGGCTTCACATCAACGACTGGAGGCTTTGCCCTTTTTTATAAAGGTTGTTTTATGCCTTTAACAAAGTGTTGTGTGATTTCCAAACCCTTTCACAACATTGATACGCCTTCAAAGGACATTAGAACATTAGGTGCAGGGTTCTCAAAATTCCCGCACTCCCCAAATTATGGATCAAGGGACCCTGTTTTGGACAAGTTATTAAAAACAGGCTACCCAGAATGGCTTCTGTAACCTCGTGTTCAAAACCGACAGGTTTTTTAAACAGGGCTCTGCAAACAGGCAGGCCCGGAGACGAAACTTAAAATGCAGGAATCTGTGAAAAGGGTATCTGTGGAGCCAGCCAGACAAAGTAAACACAGAATACGCATTTATTCGACTTGAATCAAATCAAGCTAGAATGGGCCTATAATCGAGGCCATTAGGTTCCTGCATGTTTAATCGGTAACAGCTCATAGTAGCCATCAAGTCAGGATGGGGACAATTAAGTCTTATCCATGACAAAACAACCAGGACATCCGGGCCATTAGACCCGGAGGCAACTGTCTTGTTTTGCACACTTTGTACAATAATAATAAATTGCAGGACAACGGAGTATTACAATTTAAACTCTTTTAATGAAGCATCAGGTCTGTAAGCTTTCTCAATCAATCCAGCACCGTGTGGACAAGATGGAGACAGGGCCCCTGGGTCTTCTAAACAATAGCAGTCCTTACAGATGCCTGCAGGCCAATGACAACTCAGCATGTGATCACATGTGAATATAATAGGTATTCCTAACAGATGCCTGCGGGCCAATGATAAATCAATATGCAAATATTACATCCCCTTTCTTTTAAAAGAAAAATGTTATGCATTACTTTCGAACCTTTCTTCTACATAATGTTCTCAGTAGCATCAACATATAAGTAAACTCAACATTTAACTAGCACTGAAAACATCTCAACATTTCAATAACGATGTACAGTTTTTTTTTAGGGCAGCGATCTGCCTGCACCCTTTGACAGTTCACAAGTCAAGGATAACTCTAGGCTTGACCTCTCGTCCCGACCTTGTGTGGTATGGAACTGAGCATGCTCCTGAATTGGTCAACAATTCCAGTTCAGGTTTAGGTTCAGGTAAGTATGATGTGTTTTGTGTATTGCTCTGTTCATCACACTCTGTTGAACTGATCCTCTCGTCGGAATGACGGTGTTGTTCCTTGGTGTTCAGGAGGTGCCTGTGATTGCGGCAGTACACCTGTCCTTTTGGAGTGCGGACGTGATACGATCGCTCAGTGTCAGCTGGCTGGATGATGACTGCTGGCTTCCAGTAGACATGCTCCTGGATTCTGACGGATTCTCCATTGTGCAGCAGCGGCAGTAGTCTAGCTGACCTGTCATAGTATCTCTTTTGGTGTTGCTGTCTCTGTACACATTTTGCATGCACTTGCTTGCAGCTGACGACCTGCCAGGGCATGTCTGGGATATGGTGAGGTATCATGGGCTCTTTGACATTTGATGGGCGGCGTTCTAGACAAATGGAACATTTTGCGACAATGTTCTCAATGTGTTTGCACATTCCGGGCCAAAACATAATGCCACGTGCTCTTTGTTTGCATTTTTCCATGCCCATATGTCCAGCATGAATTTTTGTCAACATCTCTTCTCTGAGACTGGTAGGAATTATGATTTTCTACCCTTTGAAGATGATTCCATTGATTTGTGACAGTTCGTCTCTGTGGTTCCAGAATTCAGATATGCTCTGAGGGCATTTCCTCCTTTCCTCAGGCCATCCTTCATGTATGACTTTGCTCAGCAGTGTGAGTTGTGCATCTTTCTCTGTTCCTGCTTGGATCTCCTTCAGTTTTGAGTCACTCACAGGTAAGCTGTTGTACACCATGTGCACCTGCACATCCATGCCTTCACTGAGGCTGCTGTCCTGGTAGCTAAGAGACTTTCTGGAGAGCGTGTCTGCGACAGGAATGTCTTTGCCTGGACGGTGAATGATTGTGAAGTCATACTTCTGTAGCTGAAGGATCATTCTCTGTAGCCTTGGTGGGGCTGCGGCTAGTGGTTTCCTCATGATTGACTCGAGGGGCTTGTGGTCGGATTCCACAATGACTTGTCGGCCATAGAAGTACTGGTGGAAACGCTGGCATCCAAACAGAATTGCATATAGCTCTTTCTCGATTTAAGCATAGTTGATTTCACTTTCTGAGAGAGACCTGGAAGCGTAGCCGATGGGCTTTCCTTCTTGCAGTAATACTGCGCCTAGTCCGTACTTTGACGTGCCCACTTGTAGTCTGAGCTCTTTGTTGGGGTCGAAGTAGGCAAGAACCGGTCCTGGTTCTCTGGTGATTAGGTCTTTCATTTTCTGAAATGCTGTGTCATGTTGTTTGTCCCACAAGAACTCATTGGATTGTTTGAGCAACTGACGCATGGGTGTGTTGATTTTGGAGAGGCTCGGGGCAAACTTGGCTAAATAGTTAACCATGCCTAGTACTGTCTCTAGCTCTGCACGGTTCTTCGGCGGCTCCATCTTCTTGATGGCGGTGATTTTCTCTGGATACGGCTTAATGCCATCAGTTGTAGGCGATGCCCGAAATAACTGATCTCGGTGGATCCGATTATGCTTTTCTCAGGGTTGAGCCAGATACCTTTCTCCCGTGTTCTTTGTAGCATCGCACGGAGGTTCCTGTCATGTTCCTCTCTATTCCTGCCATAGATGAGAATGTCATCTACGATTGCGACTACTCCGTCGAGGCCTTCATAGGTTTCGTCGATCTTCCGCTGGAATTCATCCTGAGCTGAGATAAGACCAAATGGTAAACGCAAAAATCGGTAGCGTCCAAATGGTGTGTTGAACGTTGTTAGCTTACATGACTCTCCCGTGAGCTTGATAGTCCAGTATCCTGATCGTGCATCCATTACACTGAAGTACCGTGCTCCCACTAGCTTAGGTGTGATGTCATCTAGCATTGGTAAAGGGTAGTGAGGGCGTTTAATAGCCTTGTTCAAATCTCTGGGGTCGAGACAGACTCTGAGCTTGCCTGTACGTGGTTTCTCAACCACTACTAACGCATTGACCCACTCTGTCGGTTCTGTTTCCCAGACGATGATTTCAGTATTCTCCATGCTCTGCAGCTCCTCCTTCAGGTGACTACGTAGAGCAAGGGGTATCCTTCTTGGTGGGCAAACCACAGGGGTTGCTGCTGGGTCAAGGTGAATAGTGCATTCACCTGGGAATAGTCCGATTCCTTTGAAAACGTCAGCAAACTCCTCCATGACTGTCTGCTTCTCAACTGGTGCTGTCAATGATAGCACTAGCTTGATGAGGTCCATGTCTAAACATGCCTTTAGACCTAGCACTGGAGGTGCTTGAGTGTCAATAATGTAAAAGTTCAACATCATGTCGCTTTCTTTGTACTTGCATTTCATCACGCATGTGCCTTTTACAATGAGCTGCTCACCCCCATAGCCGGTCAGTCTGCATGAGGTGGGCTGTAGCTCACACTCATCCTTCAAGCTGTGATACTCACTCAGAGGAATTACATTAACCTGAGATCCAGTGTCTAGTTTAAACTTAAGCTCTTTGCCCTGTTTTCCTATCTCAATATCGGCATAGGCTTGCTCAGTCTCTGAAATCTGTTATTTCTGTGACACAGAATCAATAAACAGTTCCTCTGCATTTGGCTCTCTATCTGGCATTTGGCTGTCACTCACTGTGTGTACTGCTTTTACGAAAACAGTCCTGCAGACTTTAGCAAAGTGGTTCCGTTTACCAAATTTAGTAACATTGCCTTCCTTTGGCAGGGCAGTACTCCTTTTCTCCATGCCAGTTGTTTCCACAATATCCACATTTTTTGAAGCGTTTTATGTCTGTGTCGCCCATTTTTAGAACTCTCACTGTTCTTTCTGTTCTGCAACATGCTCTCTGGACAGTGTTCTTTGGTGTGTATCTATTAACTGCGTGCACTGTCTGTTCACTCAAGCTGCTCTTGGCGCCGGTGATGGTTTTCAACTGTGCTTGGGCTATCTTGTGCGATCTAGCTATGTCCATAGCTTTGTCCAGCATTAGCCCAGACCCAACATTCAAAAGTTTCTCTCTCAATTTAGCTGAATGTATTCCAAACACGATGCGGTCTCTGACCATCTCATCTTTATCTGCATATGCACAGTCTTTTACCAGCAGTTTTAACTCAGTCACGAACTGTTCAAATGACTCACTAGCTCCTTGTACTTTCTCCTGAAACTTGTACCTAGTGAATATCGTATTTGTCTTGGGCATCACATATGCTTCAAAATGGTCAAAATAACTTTTCAGTACCTTTGTTCATCCGCGGTGAGAGACCATGTGTTAAAAATGTCTCTCCCTTTTTCTTCGATCCACAGGAGCAGGTAGCTGCATTTTTCTTCCTCTCCTTTTCTTTTCAACGGACCCGAGAACATTAATTCCACGTGTTGCTTGAACTTGCACCATTCTCTACGTAAGTTCAAAGATTCCCAATTCATTCGAGGTAAGGGAGCTCCAACGATGTCCATTTCAAATCCCTGTTCTGACACCATGTCTTGTTTTGCACACTTTGTACAAAAATAATAAATTGCAGGACAACGGAGTATTACAGTTTAAACTCTTTTAATGAAGCATCAGGTCTGTAAGCTTTCTCAATCAATCCAGCACCATGTGGACAAGATGGAGACAGGACCCCTGGGTCTTCTAAACAATAGCAGTCCTTACAGATGCCTGCAGGCCAATGACAACTCAGCATGTGATCACATGTGAATATAATAGGTATTCCTTACAGATGCCTGTGGGCCAATGATAAATCAATATGAAAATGTTACAGCAACCACTCTACATGTCGTTAAAATAAATGGCTGTAATCATTTAAACAAGCCCGCCAAAAGTTAAACAATGGACTGACCTGATTTGACGCGCAGATAAGGAGTTGAAGAACAGGTATAATTGTAGGCCCACGAGTGGCAATTGCCCCTTGACTCTGACCTCTTGCCGGTGGTCTTGGCCTGCTGCCGCTCTTACTCGCGCCCTGGCCTCGTGGCGGGCTCTCTTCTCGCTCCCCGCACCGCTCAACAACCAAGGACGCCCATTACACCGGCGCCAAACGCGGGAGGAGAATGAGACCCGAGTTCAATACCACACAGGACACACAGGCCACAGAGGGGCGGACGAGACAAGACGAGGCAAAGAAGAAGGTAACTGATAAAGCAGAGAAGGGCAGCGAAAGACGCATTGGTAAAAACCAAACGCCTAGTTATAAGCTGGTGTTTGATGAAGAAAGTGGTAGTGCATGTATGGACAGTGAGAATAAGTTGGCGTTTGAACATTGTGAATAAGCTGGCGTTAAACACGGGTGGCAGTGCCCGCGACGAATAAACCGGCGCCCGAAGCTTGGATAGTGAAATCATTCAGACGGTAAAGGCCGCCGACGACCGCCCGAGGGAGAAGAAGAAGAAAACCCATCGCGATGAGACGACGACGGTAGCTGAGGAAAAGGAGGGCGCTTCGCATCAACAACTTCAGCGCCGCGCCCTGAGACCACGTGGCGACAGGGTACCCTAAAGGACAGCTCAGAACGGACCCCAAAACTCACAACCATTAAAGCAACAGGTTTTGGATTGGTGAACATGAATTCCTGGCCCCTCATAGCTTAATCTAGTTAGATATAGGGGGTGGGATAAGGATAAGGGGATTGTTAATGTAATTGTTTTCCCTCGATGTGCCATGTGTTCCCCATTCCCATGTAAGTGTAATTGTTTTATGCCTGTATTTTACATCAGTAATTTTCTTAAGCTTGTTGTATTCTGCTTTTAATAAAATCTTGGTTTTCTTATACCAAACTACTTGTCTACTCGATTTTCTGTATCGCCGCCTGTACCTAAGTCCGGTGTCTAGAACCCAGGGGTGTGGGAGCGATTCGAACCGCTCAAAGGGACAGTCAGAGGCGAAGCTGACTGGGTGCACACGCCACCCCCTACACAGATGATTGGCAGGTTTTACATCATTTGACTGCACCTGTCAGTTCACCTACTTCTATTCATTGAATCTTCTTAAATATATTTGTTAATCTCCCACAGCAATGCTATGGGGTAGTTTGGGGTCTAGAGCACAAAGTGATATTTACCTGCTAATCTGACCTGAGCCTTAAAGGCAACTATTTATACAAATCTATGCAATTGTTGTTGTTACTTATAAGTTGCTGAGGCCAATCAAGAGTATGGATGCAACTGCTTATAAATATCAGGCTTCACATCAACGACTGGAGGCTTTGCCATTTTTTTTAAAGGTTGTTTTATGCCTGTAACAAAGTGTTGTGTGATTTCCAAACCCTTTCACAACGCTGATACTCCTTCAAAGGACATTAGAAAGAAAGAGCAAAATAAAATGTAATTCATGTCACAGAATTTACTCTGTAGCAGTAAAATAAGAGTTATGATCAATTCTCCCTCTGTTGCTTTTGGGTAACGGATGATGAAATGGAGCCATAACTGTAAAAATAAGGAATTATGGTGACAGTGACCATAATTTATTTACTGAGACATTTGGCAGAAACCCTTTTGTTGGTCAGCCTGACGTATAGAGGCAGTCTTTCAGGAAAGTATTTGCACACCTGAGCAGTCACATTGAGATGGTGTGCAGCGATGTTTAGTAGTGTAGATACCACAATAGAAGGCACATTATGAGAACCCATGACAAAGTAAGTGGAAACATAGACGTTTGACTGCACCATTACTATCAGATTTATGTATCCCCTATTTTTTACCCATTGTCCTCCCCTAACAAATTACGTTCCCTAACATGCCCCACTTTAATGAGGAGGATGCTTTAGCCTGAGACATGGAATGACAAGAGTGGGATGTGATCTTCCATAAATAGCTGACCTTAGGACCAAATGAAGAAAGACAAGAGATGGACAATGTCTGTTTTTCTTCCTCACAAAGCAAAGTGCATCATTTCCATGTGGTGCTGCAGCTGGTGTTCTAATCGAGGACTAACAAGATTCCCCTGACTGAACTTGTGAGTTTGAGTGACAGGCAACACTTGTGATGTTCTGGAGTGACGTTTGGGAGTCAAGCACTTAAACACTTGAGCCTCTCACACCACACCCATTTAATGTCTTTCTAAAATAAATACCATGTAGCCCCTCAAAAAATAAAAGCATTTAGATCCTTTAACATAATTTACAAGCTCACAAGCTATGCTATTTGTAATAGTCCCTTTATTGATATCAATCCACAGATAAATTTGGCCTGTGCTTAAAAATGAAAGTTAACTGTGATGCAATTCTCTAATATTATGGTGCACTATTTCAAATGAAGGTACAGGAAAGAAACTAATCTGAAATGATGAATATCAGGTTTGTGTTAATTGGAGCACATTCACCTTTTTTATCCAAGGAGTTAAGTAGACAACAACTTGCATTTATATGGTGCATTTATGTAGTAAATATTTCTAGAAACATTGGAACAGGAGTAGGCCATTCAGTACCTGTCCAAGTGCTCCTACGCAGTGCTACCCCAGTGGCTGCAGCATAGTTGGAGGAAGGCTGCTGACTTTCAGTGAGAAAGACTGCAGATGGCCTTGGAGGATGACTTCAAGTGGCTCTTGGTGTAGTAGGTGTGGCTTCGGACTGCACCACCTTGGCATGGGCAGCAGCAGTCTGGGCTGGCTGGCTGACAGGCAACAGCACGGATGCTGGCGGAGTGGCAGTGGTGGGAGGATGAATCTTGTCATCCTGCGAGAGAACAGCAGGTTCGTCCTCCACGGAGCCATTGCCACTCACCCGAGGCGACGCCTCAGCAATCCTAGTAATCTGCTGGAGGACAGATTGCTGGACTCCTTTCACCCTGTAAACCCTTTCAACATTAGTAAACCCAGCCACGGTGGCAGCAGTCTGTGCTTGCATGGCAGCAAGCTGAGCTTGTATGACTTCAGTCTGAGCTTCCATTGCAGCACTCATACATTGGGTGGCTTCTGCTTGTGCTGCAATTGAAGCTGAGACCTCGGTCATCGGATACTGCATGATGGTTGGCTTCACAAGTGTGCTAATGGATCTGCCCACCCCTTCCATGCTGGAAGGATGGGATCCAAGCTCTGAGCAAAGCCCTGTGTAAGGTTAGAGCTTGACTCCTCCATGCTCTTGACATTGCATTCAGGCTTTCAGGCAGGCCTGCCAATGCACCAAGCATTTTGTTGTGCATACCCATCAGTATTGTTCTGTAGGCTGCCCCATCAAAGTCCTCATCTGAGTCCCGTGCAGCAGAACTCATGTGTGACCTCACCCTCCAGGGAACTGGAACATGCGCTACCCTTGCCCCCTGCCCTGGCTGCAGCCCCCTTGTGCCTGCTGACTCACCACGTGCAGATCCTGCCTCTAAACTACCCTCTAAACTCCATGCAGTGCCAGTATCTAAGCTGGTGCCTGCGACTGTCAGATCGAGTGACGGAGTTTCTTCTTCATCATCACTCTCCTCTTCCTCTTGCACCACTGACTGGTCAGGTTGGATTTCTTGGGTCTCTGAAATGAGAAAGGTTGTGGGGATGGGGAGTGGGGTGCCGGGGTGGGGAGGGGGGGAGGGTGGAGGGGGCAGGTGGGGGCTGGGCGGCTTGGGAAGCAAGAGATGCATGCTTACACCATGTGCAGCTTGTAAGTCAAAAGAGATTGCGGGATGAGGGGGAAGCGGGATTTGAGAAGGAGGATGTTCAATGGTTTCAGTGCTGCCACGAGCCACGGCTTCAGTCACAGCCACTCCAATTATGCTGAGCACCATCTCCTTGAGTGCGGTAGGGATATGGAGGCGCATCTGTCCCCCTCTAGTCATCTGCCGCTGCCTACAGTTGTGTGCCGCCTTGTCCTGCAAGAGAGAGGGAAGTGCGTCAGTGAGTGTGGTTCAATGTATTTGGGTGATGTGGCTGTCATGCTTGAATAGCTGGCAGTATGTGCAAGCAGTGAGATGTGGGTGTGAGGATTGCAGCAGTGGTAAGTGTGTGAAGGTGAGATGGTACATATGAATGTGAGGTGTGAGTCATGATTGATCAAGATTGTTGGTAGGTGAGTAATGGGGGTGTGGCAAATTGAGCAGTGTGTGAGGCTAGTGGTGCAGTTTGTGGGATTTGGCATTTGAAGGTACATTCACTGACCTTGACCACTCGTGAGGTCATTGAACTTATTCCGGCACTGCATCCAGGTCCTCAGAGCAAAACTGTTGGCATTGACCTCTATGACTATATGCTCCCACTGCCTTCGCAGTGTCTGTCTAGAGAGCCTCCTGTGGAAACAGGACCTCTCTCCTCCCCTCCACCTCCTGTACTAAGGCTGCCAGTGCTGCATCTGAGAACCTTGGAGCCCTTTCTCTGGCCTGTTGTGCCATTCCTGTACGTTTCCCTGGTGAAACTCCCTTCTGCAATTACTTCCAGCACCTGGTGTCGTTCAACTGCACCTCCCCTTTAAGAGGTGCAGGCTGGCTTTAAGAAGTGCAGACTAGCTTTAATAGGTGCTAGCCTCACACGAACTTGGGCCTCCTCCTAAGCATGCAGCCACTCAGCAATGCGTTTATCATGATCCCCGTGCCCATTTTTGTGGGCGATTGAATTTTTAGCCCTAAAAGCTTTTGTGACATTCAGGCTATTAACTCCCAAGGCAAACAAGTTAGCAAATTTGAGACCTGAACTAGGTGAACAGTGTAATAGAAATAAAGATTTCCAAGTTAGTTAGGCTCCTGAGCACAGCAGTATATGGAGAGAATGTCTAACATAATTCTCTCAGCAGCTCAGCTATCATTAATATATTAAGCTACGATGTTTGTTAAATCTTCAAAGGAGCCCCCATGCATTGTTTCATTATCCCGCCAAGTCGATTTGTAATTCAGAATCACCTCTTTAATACATATAAAATCATCACATTATTAGCACCTGATACACATAAAATCAGCTTATTAATGCTGTATAACACATATAAAATCACCACCTTAATAGTGACTAATACATAAAATAATTCAATTATTAGCGCATGATATATGTAAAATCATGTCATTAATAGTGTATGATATAAATCATCTCATTAATATTGTGTGATACATTTAAAATACAGCACCCCCTCTGTACTGCACTTGACTATAGGCCGAGCTTCATATACTCCCACCCTGGCTGGCATGTGACTTCAACTAACAACCTTTTGAGTCTGAGGCAAGAGCGCTATCAGCTGAGCTAAGCTGGCACTAGAAAGACCATAAAGGCTTAGAATAAAGCACATCATGCTGATAGTAGTAAATTGCAGGTACTGATTTACTTGTGAGAAAGATGCTATAGCTCATCCATAGATTCATGACTTGCAACTTATTCATTCAGAGTCATTATGCCAGTTCTCGCAATTCACTACAACCAGGGCTACAGCCTATACTTCCTGAATACAAATTATTTGATGAGTTTTGCTTCTCTTAAGTTCAAAATTAATGATTTATAAATACCAATCAAGAAAAGTAAGTTCAAAATAAAAAAGGGTATCGTGATGGAATTGTTCTCTTCAGCCAACCTCTTCCCTGAACACCAAGAATTAAGCACAAATTTAGTACTGGGCTGCATGGAACTATGAATTTATATCACTAGATTACTAGTTACAATCATTGAAAAGACCTCATAACCTTTTATTTTAAGTGAATTGCCTCAGATATGTTCCTTTCCCTCGGCACTGCACCTTGGCATGCTGGGAAGGCCTGTTTGCTTATATGACCCTGAGAGAGTGGGGTTGAGTTGAATTTTTTATAATATATTTGTTCTCAGAATATGGGCTACATTGGCGAAGCCACATTTATCGTTCATCCCTAATTTTCCTGAGGGCATTAAAAAAAGCATCATGCAGTGTGGAACTGGAGTCACATGTAGACCAGACCAGGTAGGGTGTTGAGGTGGTGGGGGGGGGGGGAGGGCAGGTTCCCTTCCCTGAAACACTATTTTTGTATAATTAATGTTAGTGTACATTTAGCTCGTAACCCAGAATATTTAGCAATTTTTGTCACTTTAGCTGTTTTAATTCTGCTCCCTTAAATTTTTAAGTTTTAAGATGAAGTCCAATCATATTGTTAAGGGAGCAATGTTAACCAGGACACCAGCATAGCTCCCTGCTCCTCTTCAAATATTGTCACGGCATCTTTTACTGTCACTGAACAGGCAGATGGTACCTCAGTTTTAACATTTCAGCCACAGACAGTGCCTCCAACAATGCAGCACTCCCTCAGTACTATACCGAAATGCCAGCCTCGATTATGTGCTCAAGTCTGTAGTTAGTCTTGAACTCTGATTCAGTGATGAGAGGATCACCAACTGAGTTAAGCTGAATCAACAGATAATCATTTACATGGGATGCTTCAGTACCCTCATTTGAACTGTGTTTACCTAGCTTTCTGCAAACTGTCAGGGACAGTAACTCTTCTCTGCTTAACCCTCTAATGATACCATGAATACCCTGGGGCTGAGATCCCATGGGGGTTCCACTGATCGCCCACTGTAACTCCAGCACTCCAGACCCTATGGAAACATCAATAATGGCCATTTATGCTGTTTCCCTGGGGTTCTGGTAGTCTCCCGCCAGAGTTACGGTGAGAGACCAGGTGGAACCCCCACAGAATCGCAGCCCCTCTCTATTTAGGCAACAATCTTTAAAAAAAATCAAGCATAGGAAACAGAATTAAAAAAGAGCTATTAAATTCATTGTTTAGAATTTATTTTTTAAACGGTGCTGATGAAGAGATTCATGACCAGGTTTTTCTTTGATTGACTGCCTCTTTTCAGGTGGTTTATGGTCCGAATCTGAGAGCAGTAGTAGCTACCTTCTCAACAATTCCATTAAAAACTTGCACCAGAATGCTCTAGGAATTGTACCATTCCTCCCCCCCTTCCCAACGTCTGCCGTTAGGCTGTCCCGCCGCATTTAAATGGGGTCAAATGGGTGTGCCTTGACTTTAGCCAACAACACCTCCACAGAAGCATCTGAGACCCTGGGAGCCCTTTCGGCTCCTGACCCCCTTCGGCTGCTGCTCTTCAGGCATTCTTGCAGTAGTGCTTCCTGCTGCTCAAAAAGTGATGTCCTCCTTTAACTAGCTGCAGCCTTTTAAAAACTGCAACAGCACTCAATTTCCCTCATTCCCAATGGCGGTAACCCAATGAGGACTGCTCCACTCCACTCTGCTCTGCTTGGATCTGGTGTGCCCTGGGAGAAAAGGTCAGCAGCAGTCACGTGGGCGCAGAGCTCCCACCTCGCTGCTAACCCGCCGTCAGGTGAATTCAACCCTCATGATTTATGCAACATCACATGCACCACTCAGTGTTATATTACACATCTGAAGTGCAATTTTTGCATATCACATGTGTGAAACATCGTTCCCATGGGCAGTGATGTAACTAATTGCTACCGCTGTTAAATAAAGTTTGCTCCCACTGGGAATATGTGGAAGTTATTGGATGCTGTTCCATAATTGAACAAAAATCCATGAGCTGCAGCAACCAGGGCAATAAATCTCCAGTTAATGTTATTTGTGACACAGTGAAAAAGAACAACCTCTTTGGCCGCACAAACATACACAGTACAGCACTCTCCAATGACAAGGTCATTGTAAAACTTGAGAAGGTGTCACATGCCATACTCTGATCCATGGCTAGCATCCCCTGTGTGAAATCCTGGTCAGAATTGGCCTCTCTTTGCTTCTTTTAATAAGTGATGGCTAGAGGCCCTCTTCATAGCATCCTATAATAGATTCAATTCATCTGTTTCCCTGAACTAAAGGGAATGTTGATGCCTTCATATGTCTTCCTGGACTGACAGGTGGCTCACATACACCACACCCTGTGCATTCCAATTCAGCAAAATGTGTTTGCTCCCTGTAGGACATTGTGGCTTAGCTTTCTTTATTGGCGTATGATTTAACTTGTGTCACAGCTCCATCTGTCATGGTCAAGCCTTGCTGATTCACAATATCTAGCCCAGCATCACGAGGTCAGAGGTTCATAGCTGCCCTGCAGAGATTATTGTCTGTGGGACTGGACATTCTTGATAGCCTGCTGGTAAAAGGGATTTATTCTTCACTAAAATCTGCCCGTGTTAAAACCTCTGGCAGTAGGTGATGGTGGTGACAAAATCTGCTGCTATCAGATATAAGATATGGACAGTTTATTCTGCTGTCAGAAAAATAAAGCTCCAAATCTCCTGTCATATTCCTTGTGACTGACCCTATAATGAGAACATTGGTAAAGGGTGACACATAAGAACATAAGAAGTAGGAGCAGGAGTAGGCCCTCCGCCATTCAATAGGATCATGGCTGATCCGAACTTAGACTCATGTCCACTTCCCTGCCCTCTCCCCGTAACCCCTTATGTGTTGCGAAATGGTTCCTTTTTCTCTTAGTAGCCATACCAAACATTTCTCACCTCAAATATAGTATGATTAATAGAATTACATAGAATGTACAACACAGGAACAGGTAATTCGGCCCAAGCTGTCCATATCGGCGTTTATGCTCCACTTGAGCCCCCTCCCATCCTTCCTTACCTAACTATATCAGCGTAATCCTCTATTCCCTTCTCCCTCATATGCTTATCCAGCTTCTACTTAAATGCATCTATACTATTCGCCTCAACTACCTTAGTGGTAGCGAGTTCCACATTCTCACCACTCTCTGGGTAAAGAAGTTTCTTCTGAATTCCCGATTGGATTTCTTGGTGACCATCTTATATTGCTGGCCTCTAGTTTTGTTCTTCCCCACAAGTGGAAACATTGGGCCGTATTATTCGATCGGAGGCTTCCCGCGTGCAGAAGTCTCCAATCTGGAAAAAATCTACACCCTTACCTGAGGGCTCCCGGGACGCACACACTTCCGCTCCTGGGCCTCTTGAATTCCAAGTGTGCAGGGCCTATGTATCCCAGGGGTGCATGCGGTGCACAGCATCCCTGGGATCACGTGGGCTATGGGGAGCCAATCAAAGAAGGGAATCTCCCTTCATACACTTGACAGATAGACCTGTCAAATATATGAATGGAGATCACCCCAAAAACATAGTAAAACTTTAAATAAATTTTTTAAAAAGTCGCAGTTTTTAAATGACTTGAAATTACAATAAATTAAATATGTTAAACAAAAAATTAATTTTTTGAAAAAATAATTAAAGTTTTTTACAGGGCTAAAAATAAACATACCTTTTTTTAAAGTATTTTTAAATGATACATCAGTCAAACTGTTTTAAAAACTTTTTTTCAACTCTTATCCTGGTAAAAGCAGACCTTTTACCTGGTGTAGAATTGTAAGCGTTTTCTGCGGGTGGAGGGTCTCCAAAAAGCGGAACTATCTGCCCGTAGAGGCCCTTCTCCAGGGCAGCTGGAGGATCTGGCAAGAGGATTCTTGACAGATCGGAAATGCCGGTTTTCAGCACATGCGCTGTGCATGACTGAAACCGGCATTTCCGATGTCCCTACGGGTGGGTGCACAGTGCGTACCCACCCGTAGGGATCAGAATATCTGGGCCATTCTCTCTGTGTCTACTCTATCAAAACCTTTCATAATTTTAAATACCTCTATTAAGGTCATCCCTCGCCTTCTCTTTCCAAGAAAAAAGAGACCCAGCCTGTTCATCCTTTCCTGATAGGTACAACCTTGCAGCTTTGGTATCATCCTTGTAAATCTTTTTTGCACCCTCTCCAGTGCCTCTACATCCTTTTTATAATATGGTGACTAGAATTGTACACAGTACTCCAAGTACTGTGGATCAAGAAAGATAATTTTCCTTTAGCGTTGCCCCGATGATGTGCCTCTGAAATGCATTCCCTTGGTGCCGTAATCGCTCAGGGAGTTTGTCAAGTGAATAGCTGCGCCATAGGTCCAGGAAGGTCCCAGGTTTCATTCTGGTCTACCTTGAGTAACCTAACCTCTGGAATCTCCATCCTGATTGCTATCCAGCAATCTCTGCTGAAGTGTGTATGTGTCCGATAATTGGGTAAGGACAGGATCAGGTTCGGCTGCAGTGCATCCTATGGTAGAATAGTCTGCTAATGCTCTAATGTTCAATGTTCAAGTTTACGTGTGAATAATAGCAAGGTACTGGCACGCCTGTGAAATTGTATCCCAACAAGGAGTCAACACGGAAAGGAAGGAATTTAGCAACAAAGAGAAGAAAAAGAAATGAGCTCTCTACTGCATCAGAGTGACACTTCCATTTTCAACCCTAGCTATTAATTTAGCCTTTCAGAGCGATTGTTGAATTAGTGCCAACTGGTGTTGAATCTGCGAGCTGTGCGTTGCTCATGTACTAAGGCCCGTAGGATTCGTATTTGAATGTTGCAGCTTTTTACTAAATGCACTAAAAGCAAAACACAAACATAGAAACAAGAATCGGTTGGATGCTTTTCAATTAACAGACATGCCATGGAACTATGTTTAAATAATTGCTTTGCAGCTAACACACAATTTTCTAATCCACTGATCCTTAATTTATCACTGACGACGCATTAGTTAAAATTATTTAGAGTCACTGTAGTAACAGTTGGAATTCAGCCACTTGACCTATACAAATGAGCATGGTTTGTAGAGCAGTAGGGGCAAAGGTGGAAATGTTAACTGAGCTCAGTTAGAATACAGACAATGGGGCAAAGTTTTCTCAGTATGTTATAAAATCATAAACTTGCTCTTTCTAATTGGGTTTACAATTTTGTTACACATGAAATCTTCCACCTACATTTTAGTGAAATAGAATCATATATTTCAGTCAAAAATACTTGAAGGCCAGCATCTCCATTGTACTAGTCAAAACATTCATGAACCACACTAAGCTTGAGTTTAAAACCTCAGCAAAGAGGTGCCCTGGATTGGCCACATTCTCCATGTTGCACTGCAGCTCAGTCAGATGGTCATGCCACCCTGCATAGATGTGGTTGGTGGACTCTCCAATTTAAGTCCCCAAACTGTACAAGCTGTATGGAACAGTCTCAATAACTCCACAAACTGTTGACATTGGGATACTGTGATGAAATAACTCTGTGTTCTGATATTTGTACTTGTACTTGTAATGTCTGGAATGTTCCACCGGGGGGAACCACCAATGCTCCCCCCTGGCCCCGCCCCTCTTCTGGTATGTTCTACCAAGGGCTCGGTCGATGATGAACTCTGTTAACTCTGCCATGATTCTTACTTAATAAAAGCCTTCAGTCTTAAACTTTAACTTCACGGATTCAGGCAGTTATTTGGCACATCAATTTTATTAAGTAACAACTTTTGGAAGATGGATCGATTTTTGAAACCAGAGCGTCTGGATATCGATCCGCATTCGGCAGACGCGTCGAAGAAATTTACACATTGGCTGCGATGTTTTGAACACTTCATCGCATCGTTCGATTCGATGGTTAACAAGTTGGGTCTTCTAACCAACTTGGTAAGTCATCAAACTTACTCTATAATTGAAGATATTACTACATATGAAGAGGCCCTCGCAGCTCTTAAAGCCCAGTACCTTAAGTCGGTTAACAAAGTATACGCCAGGTATCTCCTGTCTACTCGCAGGCAATTACCCGAGGAATCTCTGGACGATTTCCTGCAGGACCTTAAGGCTTTGGCTAAGGGTTGCAACTACAAGGCTGTCTCTGCCATAGTGTATCAGGAAGAAGCCATCCGCGATTCTTTCATATCTGGCCTCCGATCTAATTATATTAGACAGAGACTCCTCGAGAACGACTCATTAGTTTTAAAAACGGTCGTCGCTGCTGCTCGATCGTTAGATGTAGCCCAGAAGAGTTCAGAAGTGTATGCATCAGCCCATGCATCTCTCTCAGCCTTGTGTGTTCCGAGTATGGAGGCACCCATAACACCAATGGAGCCCCCACTTAATCCTATTGTTGCGGCTGTGCCCCATGGGTCTAAGTGTTATTTTTGTGGCCAATCTAAACACCCCAGGCAAAGTTGCCCAGCCAGAGAGGCTACCTGTTTTAAATGTAAGAAACGGGGACATTTTAGTAAAGTGTGTAAGGGTAACCCTGTACCCGAGGTCTTCTCTGCTGCCGCCTATCGTTTTACTCTAGCCTCGGCTACGGTTGACCAGACCATACCGTGTTCCTTGTCAAAATCTATGATGGACATAAAGATTAATGGTCGTCCTACTGGGTGTTTGATGGACTGTGGCAGTACTGAAAGTTTTATACACCCCAACCTTGTTAACTCCTGTTCATTGAAGGTGTATCCTACTCGAAGTGAAATTGTGATGGCGTCCAAATCCCTTACTTCGGAGGTAACTGGATATTGTAAAGTCACATTGACCATTAAGGATACGGAGTATAAGGACTTTAAACTCCTCATATTACCTCAGTTGTGTGTGAACTTAATATTAGGCTTGGACTTCCAGTGTCAGCATGAGAGCGTTACCCTTAAGTATGGTGGATCTCAGCCTCCACTCACAGTCTGCGGCCTTTCTACTTTAAACGTAAGTGTGCCTTCTTTGTTTGCGAACCTTGCTCCTAATTGTAGACCTATAGCGACTAAGAGTCGACGGTATAGTTCAGAAGATAAAACATTTATAAAAGAGGAAGTGGAAAGGCTTCAATGGGAGGGAATCATCGAACACAGTGGTAGCCCGTGGCGTGCCCAGGTGGTGGTGGTTAAAACTAATGAGAAGAAAAGACTTGTGGTCGATTATAGCCAGACTATAAACTTGTATATCCAAAGATGTGCGGGTTAGGTTGATTGGCTATGATAAAAAAAATTGACCCTTAGTGTTAGGGGGATTAAATATGTGGGGTTACGGGGATAGGGTGGGATATGTGTTGGTGTAGGGGTTACGGGGATCGGGTGGGATATGTGTCGGTGCAGGCTCGATGGGCCGAAATGGCCTCTATCTGCACTGTGGGGTTTCTGTGATTCTGTGATACCCAATTAGACGCCTATCCTTTGCCTCGTATTTCTGAGGTGGTGAACCAGATAGCTCAGTACTGCGTGTTCTCCACCATTGATTTAAAGTCTGCCTACCATCAACTCCCCATCAAAATAGAAGACTGACCTTATACGGCCTTCGAAGCTAATGGGCGCCTGTACCAATTCCTTCGGGTGCCCTTTGGAGTGACGAATGGGGTATCCGTCTTCCAACAGGAGATGGATCGTATGGTGGATGAATACGCGTTGGAAGCAACATTCCCATACCTGGACAATGTTACCATCTGTGGGCATGACCAACGGGAGCATGATCAAAATCTCGCGAAGTTCCTAGAGACTGCAAAGAGGTTAAACCTGACCTACAACGAAAACAAGTGTACCTTCAATACTACACGTTTGTGTATTCTTGGTTGCGTTGTGGAGAATGGGGTAATCGGGCCAGACCCTGAAAGATTACGCCCACTTAAGGAATTACCTTTACCTCACACTGTAAAAGCTTTAAGAAGGTGTCTGGGATTCTTCTCGTACTATGCCCAGTGGGTGGCTAGCTACTCAGATAATAAAGTCCGACCTCTTATTAAGTCGACGTCTTTTCTGCTATCGGCGGAAGCTCAGGAGGCTTTCCTTAATATCAAATGGGACATTGAGAAGGCAGTGGTATGTGCCGTGGATGAGAAGATCCCATTTCAAGTGGAAAGTGATGCATCTGATTTTGCGTTGGCAGCAACTCTTAACCAAGCTGGTAGACCAGTAGCTTTCTTCTCTCATACATTGCAAGGACCAGAAGTTCGACATTCTTCAGTGGAAAAGGAGGCACAGGCGATTATCGAAGCAGTCAGGTATTGGAGCCATTATCTCGCTGGCCAACGTTTTACGCTCATTACTGACCAGCGATCCGTGGCCTTTATGTTCAACACTAAGCAGAGAGGCAAGATCAAAAATGATAAGATTTTAAGATGGCGAATAGAACTGTCAACATATGACTATGATATTCAGTACAGGCCTGGTGTATTTAATGAGCCATTGGATGCTTTGTCACAAGGAGTATGTGCTAGTCTAGGTACAGATAAGCTTCAAAGTCTTCACGACGCACTCTGCCACCCTGGGGTTACCAGAATGAACCACTTCATTAAGTCCCACAATCTACCCTACTCTATTGAGGAGGTCCGGACAATGACCAGAACCTGTCATGTTTGTGCTGAATGCAAACCCCGCTTCTATAAGCCATCCGAGCCAGCTCATCTTATTAAAGCAACTCGACCATTTGAGCGTTTGAGTCTCGATTTTAAATGTCCCCTTCTATCGAGCGACCGTAATGTCTATTTTCTTAATATTATAGATGAGTACTCTCGGTTCCCTTTTGTTATCCCCTGTCTGGATGTGACTAGTGCTGTTGCAATTAAATGCCTCTGCCAACTGTTTTCCTTGTTCGGCATGCCTAACTATATACATAGTGATAGGGGTTCTTCCTTTATGAGCGAAGAATTACGACAGTTTTTGCTATCGAAGGGGATTGCAACGAGTAGAACTACCAGCTATAACCCTTGTGGTAATGGGCAGGTCGAGAAAGAAAATGCGACAGTGTGGAAGGCTATCGTACTGTCTCTGAAGTCACGAGGCCTGCCGACCTCTTGCTGGCAGGATGTCCTGCCAGGCGTGCTGCATTCCATAAGGTCTCTTTTGTGTACAGCGACGAATGCCACCCCTCATGAAAGGATGTTTAGTTTTCCAAGAAAAGCTACTAATGGAGTATCGTTACCCACATGGTTGACGACCACAGGCCCTGTGTTGTTGCGCAGACATGTGAGAGGCCACAAGACTGTTCCACTGGTGGAGGAAGTACAACTCCTCCATGCTAATCCCCAGTATGTGTATATTCAATATTCGGATGGGCGAGAGGATACGGTCTCTATTAAAGATCTTGCACCTGCTGGAGCTCGAAAAGAGTTCGACTCTGAGAGTAGAGTTTTCAATCATGATATTGGACCTTCAGAGAGACAAACCCTCAGTGTGGAAAATACTGATGATTCTGGGAATTCGAATGAACCGGAGTTAGTACTCCGGGAGGAGCCTCAGCAAGAGTTACGTCGTTCCCAGAGGATTATCAGACCTCCTGACAGACTGAATCTATAGCAGGGGGTGAATGTGATGAAATAACTCTGTGTTCTGATATTTGTACTTGTACTTGTAATGTCTGGAATGTTCCACCGGGGGAACCACCAATGCTCCTCCCTGGCCCCGCCCCTCTTCTGGTATGTTCTACCAAGGGCTCGGTCGATGATGAACTCTGTTAACTCTGCCATGATTCTTACTTAATAAAAGCCTTCAGTCTTAAACTTTAACTTCACGGATTCGGGCAGTTATTTGGCACATCAGAATGTTTGTAGGCTAACATGTGAGGTCTCAAGCTATTGGCACAACCAGCTGAAGGAGGCTTCTAGTTGCCCCTTTGATCAACAGGTTATGTCTCCTATAATAACACCTGCATTTTCTTCTCCTCATTCATGCTCAGTGCTTCACCAAGTGCTCCTTCCTACAACTTGTTCATAGATCTCCCCAAGTGGCTATATCTGTGATGCAGGAGTGGATGATGGAAAATGCAGTGAGGTGCTAGGTTGAGGCTGTAAAAGTTGGCTTTCTTCTCTTGGGGTACCTGGAGGAGCAGAAGAACATATTTTGCAATGTTTGCACTAATACACTACTTGAAATATAGATGCAATTACAAATATGCAAACTTGACAAGAAATTGTAGTGCATTACACAGAAATGCTCGAATGCAGGCCTATGTGTGACGGAATGACTGAATGAGTAAATACAGAGGAAAAGATACAAGCCATGTACTTGGCAGAAGCTCCTTAATTAATTCCCTTCTATTCTCTCTATTGTCTCCATGCCCATAATTTTGATGGCCCTCTCCTCATAGGAGTCAAGGGTCGTAGCTTTTGCAGGCCCTTACTCTAAGTGCTGTCTCCAATTATGTGCATCCTTATCCTTTGAGTAGATATGAAAGGACATATTGCAGAAAGCAGATTGTGAGAGAAAATGAGTTCTAACAAACTGCCCTGGACAGCAGCCACCGTAGGTAGCTGTGTGGTCACACAACTGTAAGGAACCTTCGCTGGCATATTACTAGGCGCTTGAAACTTGACTGATTTAATAGCCAATACAAACTGTGCTGTGGTATGGCACCATGGACCATTGAAACAGAAGAAAATGAGCATGCCTGTGCAATTACATAGATCAGCAGTTGGCAACATTTCTTTCATTCTCCCACTGTAATGGTGCACCAAGTCTATGATGAGAAACAATAAAGAGACATAACAAGACAATCTATTAAGATGTCACTTGTTTGCTCACTTAGCTTGGCAACCTTGCTTAGGCCAAAAGATTTCTTCCACACATGTTCTCAGGTTCAGGACACAGGTCGGATGGTGTGGACATGCTCTGTCACCTCCATCCATGCTGCCCTGGCTGAATTTTTAATTTCAGGGTGGAATTATTAATTTATCCAAACCCTTTCCTGCAGGACCTCCAAACCCTGTTTACTGAATGAAGCCATTCTGTACCCAAGCAGTGTAAAAATATATGCATCTTTAAGGGCAGGTAGCAGGATTGCTGGTGCAGGAAATTGCTTCCCCCACCTTTGTGCATTCCCAACGTGTCATGCACTGTGCCCTGGGAGTACCAGCAAATTGTGTAAAAGAATATTATTATTATCTTACTGTTAAAGGAAGGTTTTCTCAGGAATTGTATACTTTATGAGGCCTAGTTTTCCTGTCTGCACTGGCAGCAGGGAACTTTGGCCAGTGGCAGTCTGTAATAGAAAATTGCCTCCATATCCTCAAAATGGATTATAATCATCAGGCTACTAATTTTGCAAATTCAGTGCACATGAGATAGAAACATAGAAGATAGGAGCAGGAGTAGGCCATTCGAGCCTGCTCCGCCATTCAACAAGATCATGGCTGATCATCCAAACCCTAGCACCCGGTCCCTACACCGACAGCCATCCCACATAAGCCCTATCCCCGTAACCCCGTAACCCCACGTATTTAATCCCCCCCTAACACTAAGGGCCAATTTTTGTCATGGCCAATCAACCTAACCTGCACATCTTTGGACTGTGGGAGGAAACCGGAGCACCCGGAGGAAACCCACGCAAACACGGGGAGAATGTGCAAACTCCACACAGACAGTCACCCGAGGCTGGATTTGAACCCGGGTCCCTGGCGCTGTGAGGCAACAGTGCTAACCACTATGCCACCGTGCTGCCCTTCACAAGCTAACTTCAATACTTTCATTAAAAACATTTTTTTTAAACGTTTTATACTGCAGGTGGAACCAAGCAGTATTTCCTGGGTTATTTCCACCAGCAAACTCTCCCAGCAAGCTGCATGGGTTATATTTACAACATTATAAAATGGTGTCTTGATATTTCAATTTAATGGGTGGAACGTCTGTTGAATGTCAAATGGAATAAAATGGCAGCCTCGCTGTGGAAAATGACGACACCTTTATCTTCTCAAGAAATTATACTTCAGAGGATTGCATTATGGAAAATGATATACATGTGTGCACTGCAAGCAATATTGTACTCACTGAACTCTATAATCTGATCCTAGGCTGTTCTGATTTCTGACAGTCAGTGTTATGAATTAAACTATAATCTTATTGTATGAAATGCATCATCCACTTTGGTCTATTTTTAAGTAAAATACAATTTTTCTACACTTCTTCATTTCCACACTAGATTAAAAACAACCATGCATTAATACAAGTAACTAAAAGACAAAGCAAAGTATAATACTGTAACTAAGAGATAGATTTGAACTCCCAGCAGATTTCGGTTGGGCGGTGTTAAAATCTGAATTCTGCGCGGATGGAGCAGGAAATGGAGCAGCTCTATTTTAACTGATCACCTGCATCATTCCCATTGTGCGGGGAGAGTTAAACTTCCCCTCTAAGAGTCAGGGTGTGGAGATGCCGGTGTTGGACTGGGGTGGACAAATGTAAGAAGTCACACAACACCAGGTTATAGTCCAACAGTTTTATTTGAAATCACAAGCTTTCGGAGCACTGCTCCTTCGTCAGGTGAAGTGGAGAGATGCATAAAGACACAGCTTATATAGTCAGAGAATAATGCCAGATGATTACAGGTAATCTTTCTAACTGCCATTTATCACACCTCGGCAGAGAGATAATCACAGCAATCAAAGGTGTGAATGGTGTCCAAACAGGTTAGTCAGAAAACATTACATCAAAGAACAATGAGGTGGGGTCACAAGGGGTCAAATGTTGCAGATGCTGGGGTCTATATGAAAAACAAAAAACAGACAAAAAAACATTTTTTTTGCTGGAAATCACAGCAGGTCCGGCCGCATCTGTGTAGAGAGAACAAGCCAATGACGACTCGAGTCTGGGTGACCCTATGTCAGGTGGGGTTACATGTAGCATGACATGAACCCAAGATCCCGGTTGAGGCCATCCTCATGAGTGCAAAACTTGGGTATCTGTTTCTGCTCGACGATTTTGCGTTGTCGTGTGTCTCAATGACGGCATCGCTGCGACAGCCTCAGTACTCAGCACCAACAACAGCCAATCTCCAGACGCCATCCAACAACTCATCCGCTTCATCCTTGACCACAATGTCTTCACCTTCGACAACCAGTTCTTTACCCAAACACACGGAACAGCCATGGGGACCAAATTCGCACCCCAATATGCCAACATCTTCATGCAAAAGTTCGAGCAAGCCTTCTTCGCTGCACAGGACCTCCAACCAACGCTATACACCAGGTACATCGACGACATTTTCTTCCTATGGACCCACGGTGAAGAATCACTGAAAAGACTACACGATAACATCAACAAGTTCCATCCCACCATCAAACTCACCATGGACTACTCCTCAGAATCGGTTTCATTCTTGGACACGTGAATCTCCATCAAAGATGGACACCTCAGCACTTCACTCTACCGCAAGCCCACGGACAACCTCAGGATGCTCCACTTCTCCAGCTTCCACCCTAACCACGTTAAAGAAGCCATCCCCTATGGACAAGCCCTGCGAATACACAGGATCTGCTCAGACGAGGAGGAACGCGATGGACACCTACAGATGCTGAAAGACACCCTCGTAAGAACGGGATATGACGCTTGACTCATCGATTGACAGTTCCGATGGGCCACAGCGAAAAATCGCATAGACCTCCTCAGAAGACAAACATGGGACACAACCAACAGAGTACCCTTCGTCGTCCAGTACTTCCCCGGAGCGGAGAAACTACACCATGTTCTTCGCAGCCTTCAACATGTCATCAATGACGATGAACACCTCGCTAAGGCCATCCCCACGCCTCCACTACTCGCCTTCAAACAGCTGCCTAACCTCAAACAGACCATCGTTCGCAGCAAACTACCCAGCTTTCAGGAGAACAACGACCACAACACCACACAACCCTGCCACGGCAACCTCTGCAAGACATGCCAGATCATCAACACAGATACCATCATCACACGTGAGGACACCACCCACCAGGTACATGGTACATACTCATGTGACTCGGCCAACGTTGTCTACCTCATACGTTGCAGGAAAGGATGCCCCGGAGCATGGTACATCGGCGAGACCATGCAAACACTGCGACAATGGATGAACCGACACTGCGCAACCATCGCCAGGCAGGAGTGTTCCCTCCCAGTCGGGGAATACTTCAGCAGTCAAGGACATTCAGCCTCCGATCTTCGGGGAAGCATTCTCCAAGGCGGCCTTCGAGACACACGACAACGCAAAATCGTCGAGCAGAAACTGATAGCCAAGTTCCGCACTCATGAGGACGGCCTCAACCGGGATCTTGGGTTCATGTCACGCTACATGTAACCCCACCTGACGTAGGGTCACCCAGACTTGAGTCATCGTTGGCTTGTTCTCTCTACACAGATGCGGCCGGACCTGCTGTGATATCCAGCAAAAAAAATGTTTTTTTGTCTGTTTTTTGTTTTTCATACAGACCCCAGCATCTGCAACATTTGACCCCTTGTGCCCCACCTCATTGTTCTTTGATGTAATGTTTTCCTGACTAACCTGTTTGGACACCATTCACACCTTTGATTGCTGTGATTATCTCTCTGCTGATGTGTGATAAATGGCAGTTAGAAAGATTACCTGTAATCATCTGGCATTATTCTCTGACTATATAAGCTGTGTCTTTATGCATCTCTCCACTTCACCTGACGAAGGAGCAGCGCTCCGAAAGCTTGTGATTTCAAATAAAACTGTTGGACTATAACCTGGTGTTGTGTGACTTCTTACATCTAAGAGTCAGCTTATTGGTAGTACTGAAGTTTCTGAGTCTGAAGGTTGTGGGTTCAAGCCCCACTCCAGGACTAGAGCACAGGATCTAGGCTGACATTTCAATGCTATTCTAAAGAATATATTTAAAAACTGAATAGATTAAAACTGAAATTACTTTAACTCAGAGTAGTTAGAATGTGGAACCTGTTATCACATAGAGTAGTTGGGGTGAACAGCATAGACACATTTAGATAAGTACATGAGGGAGAAAGGGATAGAAGACTCTGTTGGTAGGGTGAGATGAAGTAAGGTGAGAGGAGGCTCGTGTGAACCATAAACAGTGGCATAGACCTGATGGGTGGAATGGCCTGTATCTGTGCTGTAAATTCTATGTAACTTTACCTCCTGTGATGTTGCTGCACAAAAATGAAAATAAATGTGGCGTGTTTCTCTTCCTGTAACTACCTCTTTGCTTATCTCCAACTCTCTAATTCTTTGTATCTCCCTCGTTTTGTCTTTCTGTTTGCTTTCCATTCATTCTAACCCCTTAGAGTTCAGAGACACTGGGACCAACTTTTGTATTGCATATTTCCTGTGTGTACCAGTTGCATCATAGAATCAATAATGGAGACCATTAATGCCAGGCCTTGCCCCTTTTTCATGTGTCACAGATTTCCGCTTGGCCTGGGGTACTGCGCATGAAGCTCCCACTTGTTACAGGAAGAAGCTTTAATCTAATATTATAACAGAGGAACATAAAATGGCTCCCATATCTTTTTCCATCTATGGCACTGAGTGTATGCTTCTCCTTATTCCCCTCCTTTTTTTAATCTATTTATTCATTCACGGGATGTGGGCATCACTGGCATATATTGCCCATTCCTAATTGCCTTTGAGAAGGTGGTGGTGAGCCGCTGCCTTGAACCGCTGCAGTCTGTGTGGTGAAGGTACTCCCAACAGAGCTGTTAGGGAGGGAGTTCCAGGATTTTAACCCAGCAACGATGAAGGATCGGTGATGTGCTTCCAAGTTGGGAAGGTGTGTGACTTGGAGGGGAACTTGGAGGTGGTGGTGTTCCCATGCGACTGCTACCCTTGTCCTTCTAGTTGGTAGAGGTTGCAGGTTTGGGAGGTGCTGTCGAAAAAGCCTTGGCGAGTTGCTGCAGTGCACCTCGTCGATGGTATACACTGCAGCCATGTTGTAGATGGTATACACTGCAGCCATGTTGTAGATGGTATACACTGCAGCCATGTTGTAAATGGTATACACTGCAGCCATGTTGTAGATGGTACACACTGCAGCCATGTTGTAGATGGTATACACTGCAGCCATGTTGTAGATGGTACACACTGCAGCCATGTTGTAGATGGTATACACTGCAGCCATGTTGTAGATGGTATACACTGCAGCCATGTTGTAGATGGTATACACTGCAGCCATGTTGTAGATGGTACACACTGCAGCCATGTTGTAGATGGTATACACTGCAGCCATGTTGTAGATGGTACACACTGCAGCCATGTTGTAGATGGTATACACTGCAGCCATGTTGTAGATGGTACACACTGCAGCCATGTTGTAGATGGTACACACTGCAGCCATGTTGTAGATGGTACACACTGCAGCCATGTTGTAGATGGTATACACTGCAGCCATGTTGTAGATGGTACACACTGCAGCCATGTTGTAGATGGTACACACTGCAGCCATGTTGTAGATGGTACACACTGCAGCCATGTTGTAGATGGTATACACTGCAGCCATGTTGTAGATGGTATACACTGCAGCCATGTTGTAGATGGTATACACTGCAGCCATGTTGTAGATGGTACACACTGCAGCCATGTTGTAGATGGTATACACTGCAGCCATGTTGTAGATGGTACACACTGCAGCCATGTTGTAGATGGTACACACTGCAGCCATGTTGTAGATGGTACACACTGCAGCCATTTTGTAGATGGTACACACTGCAGCCATGTTGTAGATGGTATACACTGCAGCCATGTTGTAGATGGTACACACCGCAGCCATGTTGTAGATGGTACACACTGCAGCCATGTTGTAGATGGTATACACCGCAGCCATGTTGTAGATGGTACACACTGCAGCCATGTTGTAGATGGTATACACCGCAGCCATGTTGTAGATGGTACACACTGCAGCCATGTTGTAGATGGTACACACTGCAGCCATGTTGTAGATGGTACACACTGCAGCCATGTTGTAGATGGTATACACTGCAGCCATGTTGTAGATGGTACACACTGCAGCCATGTTGTAGATGGTATACACTGCAGCCATGTTGTAGATGGTACACACTGCAGCCATGTTGTAAATGGTACACACTGCAGCCATGTTGTAGATGGTACACACTGCAGCCATGTTGTAGATGGTACACACTGCAGCCATGTTGTAGATGGTACACACTGCAGCCATGTTGTAGATGGTACACACTGCAGCCATGTTGTAGATGGTATACACTGCAGCCATGTTGTAGATGGTACACACTGCAGCCATGTTGTAGATGGTACACACTGCAGCCATGTTGTAGATGGTACACACTGCAGCCATGTTGTAGATGGCATACACTGCAGCCATGTTGTAGATGGTACACACTGCAGCCATGTTGTAGATGGTACACACTGCAGCCATGTTGTAGATGGTACACACTGCAGCCATGTTGCACCAGTGGTGGAGGAGTGAATGATTAAGGTGGTAGATGGGATGTTGATCAAGCTGGCTACTTTGTCCTGGATGATGTCGAGCTTCTTGAGTGTTCTTGGAGCTGCACTCATCCAGTCAAGTAGATATTATTCAATCGCACGCCTGACTTGTACCTTGTAGGTGGTGGAAAGACTTTGGGGAGTCAAGAGGTAAGTCACATGTCACAGAATACCCAGTCTCTGTCCTGCTCTTGTAGCCACAGTATTTATGTGGCTGGTCTCATTACGTTTCTGGTCAATGGTGACCCCAGGGATGTTAATGGTGGGGGATTCGATGATGGTAATGCCATTGAATGTCATGGGGAGGTGGTTAGACTCAATCTTATCAGCCACTTATCAGCCCAAGCCTGAATGTTGTCCAGCTCTTGCTACATCCCCCTTCTGACCTTATGATGGAGGAAGATTATTGATGAAGCAGCTGAAGATCATTTAGCCTTCCTTTGTGTTAGGTATGTCTCCAGCCAGTGGAGAGTTTTCCCCCTGGTCATCAGTGACTTTAGTTTTACTAGGGCTCCTTTGTCAAATGCTGCCTTGATGTCAAGAGCAGTCACTCTCACCTCACCTCTGGAATTCAGCTCTTTTGTCCATGCTTGGACCAAGGCTGTAATGAATCTTGAACTGAGTGGTCCTGGCGGAACTCAAACTGGGCATCAGTGAGCAGGTTGTTAGTTAGTAAGTGCCTTGGATCTGGACTGGAGGCGACGGAGGTTGAACAGTTTCCCATTTGTTCTGTAAATTAGCTCCACTCCAGTGGGGAGCTTACTGAGGGTGAGATGGAGCATTGCAGCAAGGAAGATCGAGAAGAGCGTTGGTGCAATGACACAGCCTTGCATGACCCCGGTTCATACGTGACTTGGGTCTGTGGTGGAACCGTTGGTCAGGATCACGGCAAACCATCGTCAACACCTTCACCGAAGCATACGAGAGCATGGGCTTTACACTAAACATCCGTAAGACAAAGGCCCTCTACCAACCTGCCCCCGCCACACAGTACTGCCCCCCCGATTATCAAAATCCACGACAAGGCCTTGGACAATGTGGACCACTTTCCATACCTCGGCAGCCTACTGTCAACAAGGGCAGACGTCGATGACGAAATCCAACACCGCCTTCAGTATGCCAGTGCAACCTTCGGTCACCTGAGGAAGAGAGTGTTTGAAGACCAGGACCTCAAACCTGGCATTAAGCTCATGGTCGACAGAGCAGTAGTGATACCCGCCCTGCTGTATGCCGCAGAGACATGGACCATGTACAGCAGGCACCTCAAAGCACTGGAGAGGTACCACCAACGCTGCCTCCGCAAGATCCTGCAAACCCATTGGCAGGATAGGCGCACCAACGTCTTTGTGCTTGATTTGGCCAACACCCCAGCATCGAAGCTTTGACCATGCTTGATCAGCTCCGATGGACGGGTCACATTGTCCGTATGCCCGATACGAGACTCCCAAAACAAGCGCTCTACTCGGAGCTCCGGCACGGCAAGAAAGCCCCAGGTGGGCAGAGGAAACTCTTCAAGGACACCCTCAAAGCCTCCTTGAAAAAGTGTAACATCCCCACGACACCTGGGAATCCCTGGCCCAAGACCGCACAAAGTGGAGGAGAAGCATCCGGGAAGGCGCCGATCACCTCGAGTCTCTTCGCCGGGAGCAAGCGGAAGCCAAGTGCAGGCAGTCAACCCAAGCACCCCACCCACCCGCCCCTTCAACCACCGTCTGCCCCACCTGTGACAGAGACTGTAGGTCCTGCATTGGACTCATCAGTCACCTGCGAACTCATTTTTAATGTGGAAGCAAGTCATCCTCAGTTCCGAGGGACTGCCTAAGAAGAAGAAGAAGAAGTAAGTGCCACTTGAAAGCACTCTCGACGACACCTTCCATCACTTTGCTGATGATTATAGAGTAGGCTGATGGGGCAGTAATTGGCCAGATTGGATTTGACCTGGTTTTTGTGGACAGGACATACCTGGGCAATTTTCCACTTTGTCAGGTTGTAGCTGTACTGGAACAGCTTGGTTAAAGGTCCAGCTATGTCTGGAGCACAAGACTTCAGCACTACAGCCGGGATGTTGTCGGGGCCCAAAGCCTTTGCTGTATTCAATGCGCTCAGTCGATTCTTGATGTCACGTGGAGTGAATCGAATTGACTGAAGACTGGCATCTTTGGACTGCATGGCCACTTTAACGGGCGATGTGGCCCATTCAAACTTCCGCGCATGCACTTCTTTTGCATTGGGAAGTTGGCTCACCGGCTGCGCGGGACCTCGGGGACATTGGTGGGACCTTAGGAGGATCCACTCGGCACTCCTGGCTGAAGATGGTTAAGAATGCTTCAGCCTTGCCTTTTACACTCACGTGCTGCACTCCGTTATCATTGAGAATAGGAATGTTCATGGAGCCTCCTCCTTTCGTTAGTTGTTTAATTGTCTAATTTTCCACCACCATTTACAACTGGATGTGACAGGACTGCAGAGCTTTGATCTAATCTGTTGGTTGTACGATTGGTTGGCTCTGTCGATAGCATGCTGCTTCTGCTGTTTAGCATGCATGTATTCCTGTGTTGTAGCTTCACCAGGTTGGCACCTCATTTTCAGGTATGCCTGGTGCTGCTCCCAGCATGCTCTTCTACACTCCTTACTGAACCAGGGTTGGTCAATTGGCTTGATTGTAATGGTAGAGTGAGGGCTATGACGGGCCATGAGGTTCCAGATTGTGGTGGAATACAATTCTGCAGCTGTTGATGGCCCACAGCGCCTCATGGATGCCCAGTTTTGAGCTGCTAGGTCTGTTCTGAATCAATCCCATTTGGAACGGTGGTAGTGCCACACAAAATGATGGAGGGTGTCCTAAGTGTGCAGACAGGACTTCGTCTCTGCAAGGACTGTGTGGTGGTCACTTCTACCAGTACTGTCATGGATAGATGCATCTGCGACAGGTAGTTTGGGAGGACGAGGTCAAGTAGGTTTCTCCCTCGCGCATTGGTTCTCTCACCACCTGTCGCAAGCTCAGTCTGGCAGTTATGTCCTTCAGGTCTCAGCCAGCTCGGTCAGTAGTTGTGCTACTGAGCCACTCTTGGTAATGGATGTTGAACTCCCCTAACCAAAGTACATTCTGTGCCCTTGCTACCCTCATTGCTTTTTCCAAGTGGTGTTCACCATGGAGGAGTACTGATTCATCAGCTGAGGGAAGGTGTAGGTGATAATCAGCAGCATGTTTCCTTGCCCATGTTTGACCTGATGCCATGAGACTTTATGGGGTCCGGAGTCAATGTTAAGGATTCCCAGGGCCACACCCTCCCGACTGTATACCACTGTGCCGCCAACTCTGGTGGGTCTGTCCTGCCGGTGGGACAGGACAACCCAGGGATGGTGATGGTGGAGTCTGGGACATTGGCTGAAAGGCACGATTCTGTGATTATGACTATGTTAGGCTGTTGCTTGTCTAATCTTGCAACATCTCTCCCAATTTGGCACAAGTCCCCAGATGTGAGTATAGAGGACTTTGCAGGGTCCACTGGGCTGCATGTGCCTTTATCATGTCCGAGACCGATGCCTAGGTCGATGCTTAGTGGTACATCCGTATTTATTCTTTTAGTAATTTTTCATAGCGGTTTGATACAACTGAATGGAATGCTAAGCCATTTCGGAGGGTAGTTAAGAGTCAACCACATTGCTGTGGGTCTGGAGTCACACATAGGCCAGACCGGGTAAGGACAGCAGGTTTCCATTTGTTGTATAAATACTCGCAATTCATGCAAAAAATTATAAGTGGTCTTAAAAATCACTACACAGTTTAATTTCTCATGTAGGCGCTAAAAACAAAATTGAAAATCATTGGACTTGTGAGTGTTGGTAATACTGTTGTACACACATTTGCATTGGCTCAATATTTTTTGGCTGAGTTTTTTCTTGTTCTTCCTTAAAATACAATGCAAACTGATTAAAAGATATTGCAAATCTCCCCAAGGTTCATTTAACTAAATGTACTGTTCTGTGTAACTGTGCCTTGCAGATCTGGAAGATCCCAGGTTTAATCCCTGCTCGGTGCTTCGTTAGCTGGGATGGTGGTGGTGGTGTTGGAATTAGCCTCATGCTCTGGGCTAAGATGGGGAACAAAATGACCTTTTCATCACTGTTCACTGCATCCTGCCTTGTGTGGATGTAGAGGAGTCCAGGATCGGGCTCGACTGTCATACCCTCCCCTCCCATAGTCAAGTAGCCTGCTGATTCTCATTACCTAAACTCACATAAAGAATAGTCACTTGGACAAGTTACCTGAAATATGTCTGCCACCTATTAAACTGTGCCCCAGCATGAGACTGCATATTCAGGAGACTACGGGAGAAAATTGGCTGGGGAAAAGCATATCGGGGGTGAATGTTCCTGGGGCACTCCTGCTCTCCCGCCATATCTTCATAAATTGCAGGCGATAAGAACATAAGAAATAGGAGCAGGAGTAGGTCACTTGGCCCCTCGAGCCTGCTCCGCCATTCAATAAGATCATGGCTGATCTGATCTTGGCCTCAACTCCACTTTCCCACCTGCTCCCCATAACCCTTGACTCCCCTGTAGCTCCAATAAATGTCTATCTCCGATAAGAACATAAGATTGTGAGTATATTTCTGGCAAATGTTAATGCAATAGAAGAAAATTAGCGATTGAATGTAATTCTAAGCTCATAGCACAGGTATCCTCCTTCACTACTTCGATCTATAATATTCCACATCTATCCATCCATCCATCAGTTCTCCTTAGCTATATTAGCTAAAATTTTGTTTATTCATGCTACTGCTATGGTATGGTCACACAACAACGATAAACAAATAAATCAACAGTATTATACATGGTTTTATTTGACAGGAGTACTGTGGTTCAGAATTCATAGCCAGCTTCACAGCTAACAAACTTGGAGCGCAGTCACTGTTGTTACGCAGACAAATACCGCAGCTAAGTTGAACATCGCAAGGTTCCACATACAGCAAATTATTTAAATAACCTGTTAATCTGTTTTGGTGGTGTTGGCTGAGGAAGGGTTGTGGCCAGGATATTTTTAAAAATCACCCTGCTTTTCAAATAGTGCCATGGGATTTTTATTACATCTAACTAAGCAGTTGGCTTAATGTCTCAACCGAAAGGCAGCATCTCTGACAATGCAGCAGCCCTTCAGTTATGTCAGAAGGACAGCATAGGAGCTTTGAGAGATTCAGCAGGGCAAGTTAGGTTGAAGACCAAGATATGGCTGAGATTCTAAATGGAGTACTTTGCATCTGTTTTCTGCATTGAAGATGGTGCCTATGGTGCTGGATAGGGTTTGCTCTCAGATTTACTCCATCGAAGTAAACACAGAAATGATCTTAGCTAGGATTAAGGTTGTCAAGGTTCATTGAGATGCTGGACCTGATGACACTTACTCGAATGTGGAAAGAAATGGGAGAGGTATTTTTATGTTGGATAATGAATTGGTTGCATTGTTTTAGGCAAAAGGTAATCATCAATGGAAGTAGCTCTGCATGGGGCCAAGGCACGAGTAGAATCCTGCAGGGGTCTGTGTTGTGACCAATGCTGTTACCCTCTTCATAAATGATTTGGATGAGGGCATTAAAGGCACCACTCACAAGTTTGCTGATGATATAAAAACATTGCACAGGAGTAAGAAACATAGATGAAATAAATTGGGTATCAGTTGATTTAGATACATTGGAAAATGGGCCCATGTGTGGCAGGTCCTTCAATATGGATAAATGCAGCATTGTGGCATGTGTGATCCAACGCACCCCTGGCTGGTCTCCCACATTCTACCCTACGTAAACTTGAGGTCATCCAAAACTCGGCTGCCCATGTCCTAACTCGCACCAAGTCCCATTCACCCATCACCCCTGTGCTCGCTGACCTACATTGGCTCCCGGTTAAGCAATGCCTCGATTTCAAAATTCTCAGCTGTAAGATTTTGCAATAATTTTGAAATTTTCTACAGTGCTGAAGATTGATTTTTGATTAAAGAATACCTGGGTAGAATATACCTTTAAAAATCCAGGGATCAAAATGGCCGTCAGACCTCGTGGCAGAAGACAAAAAGGACTTGAAAGGCAGCCTGTGTGTGTGTCTGTGAAAAAGGATGATCAAAGATGGCTGTCCGACCTCGTGGCAGAACACAGGCTGTGTACATATGAAAAGGGAAAATCAAAGATGGCTGACAAAGGATTTAGGAAAAACCCCAGCCCTGAAGCAATGGAGTAGTTAAACTGCCAATCAAAGGCAGTTCAGGGAGTTTCCTCCCTGCAGGACAATCGATGTTTGTTTACACTAAACTGCTACAATGTTGAACCACTTGAGACTGCCAATCAATTGCGGTTCCAGTTTGACCACAGGACAATCAGTTTGGTTACACTAACCTCCAACAGCTGTTTACTCAGCCATTAAGGAAATAGACATGGTTTTTCCAACGGAGACAGTTTCATTCAACCCCTCACAATGAATGGGAATACATTCAAAAACCCATCACCAGGAAATGGGTAATTCATCCAAAACCCATCACAGTTAATGGGGACATCGGATCCCTTTTGTTTAGCCCAGATGCATCCGGATTTGGGCGGGAAGATTTCGGCTCCAAATGGGGTATAAGATAACTTCTCAGGAAGCCTCTCTCTCTCTCTGCAGCCTTGCCTCCGTGCTCTGCCTACAGAAGAACAGCTCAGAAGCCTGCCTAAAGGAGTGGAATACCAGCAGTTTACTTTTAAATACTGGGGTATTCTCTACTTCGGGGCAGTGAAGATCATAAGACCGCAAGGTCATGGAGCAGGTGTTTCATTGGTGAGCATACCTTTTCTGGCCCATTACAAGGCAACTTAGAATAGGTATAGGGGTGGGAATTAAGGGGAATTGTGTTAAAACTGTAATTTTAGTCAATTTTCCCTCGTTGTGTCCGTTTTCTCCTCCCCTATTGAAGTAACAGTGTTGCACTAAGCAGAAAAGTGCTGTAGTGAACACTAAGAGTTCTGTATTGAAAGTGCTGTTAAAAGGGTGTTGCACTAAGCAGAAACGTGCTGTAGTGAACACTAAGAGTTCTGTATTGAAAGTGCTGTTAAAAGGGTGTTGCACTAAGCAGAAAAGTGCTGTAGTGAACACTAAGTAGCTGTATTTAAAAGTGCTGTATCTAAGTAACAGTGTTGTACTAAGAAGTAAAGTGCTGCATTTAAGCAACAGTGTTCTATTAAGCGAAAGAGTGCTTTAGTGGACAATAAGTGTACTGTGTTAAGTAAAGTGTTGTATTTCAGCATAGGTGTGCTGTATTGTTTATTTTCAATTTGTTTCTTTTTGTTTCAATAAATACTGGCCTGTTTTGCACCCAACCATGAGTCTCGGTGTTTTTCTGTCTACATCGCTACCGAATAAGTCCAGCGGTCAGAACCAGGAATGGGGGAGCGCTTCGAACCCGCACGGGGGTCCCTGGAGCAGCTCAGAGGCTTCTGACTGGCCAGAGACAATAAGCCCAACCCCACTGTTTATTCCTACACATCCTTGTTTTCAAATCCCTCCATGGCCTTGCCTCTTCCTATTTCTGTAATCTCCTTCAGCCCCACAACCCCCTGCGAAATCTGTGTTCCTCTTATTCTGCCCTCTTGAGGATCCTTGATTATAATCCCTCTACCATTGGTGGCCATGCCTTCTATTGTCTAGGCACTAAGCTCTGGAATTCCCTGCCTAAACCTTTCTGCCTCTCTACCTCTCTTTCCTCCTTTATGATACTCCTTAAAACCTACCTCCTTGACCAAGCTTTTGGTCGTCACCTGGCCTAATTTCTCCTTATGTGGCTCGGTGTCAAATTTTTTGTCTTATAATACTCCTGTGAAGCACGTTGGGATGTTTTACTATGTTAAAGGCGCTATGTAAATACAAGTTAATGTTGTTGATCAGTATGATATCCTTTCATGTTTGTGATCTAGATTTAAATCCAGCCCAGAATAATAGAAAAACAAAATATTGCGGATGCTGGAAATCTGAAATAAAAACAGAAAAAGCTGGAAATACTCAGCAGGTCAGGCAGCATCTGTGGAAAAAGAAACAGAGTTAATGTTTCAGGTTGATGACCTTTCGTCAGAACTTTTCTGCCTGAGTATTTCCAGCATTTTCTGTTTTTATTCCAGCATAATATAAGTTCCCACTTTCTGATGACTGTAATAGTGCTAAAATAAAGGAGTTTGGGAAATCTCAACTCAGTTCATAATTGGGACAAAAGCATGGTACAAGAATGCTCACAACTAAGCACCGATAAGCAGACTTACTCAAAAAGCACACACAGACAGATGGAAATCTTGTATTGTGTATATATGTGCATGTATGTGTGTATATATATTGGATGGGGCGAAGGGGGAGTGGAGGGAGAAAGAGGATTGCGTTCTGATGCTGGTGTTCAAGTGCATCACTAGAACAGAGGAGAAGAATTTAACCCTGCATTTGTGCTATACCTGAGTTGGAATAGCAGTACTTAATGCTGAAAGTGAGTGGTAAAAGTAAAACAGTATTTGATAACCAAGCACTAAGCCCCTTCACTTCAATTAGCACAAAAACTGAATAGTATTAATAATATGCTAAAAATATACAATGTAAGTATATTTCAGTATATATTATTATATATTCATATATTACTAATGAACCCCCCATAGCACCGCTCACAGTAAATTAGAAGGGATGCTGTTTTGTAAGAATAGGAATATTATACCATGTAAAATAGAATGTAGGTGTGTGTCCTTTAAGGCTAAAAGCTGTAATTGCTCTATGTTCTTCAAATAAATGATGGGCTGCCTTACATTTCAGGTTAAAGGTGAGACACCAGGGTTTGTTTGATTGACAGGTCAATTAATGAGTTGGAGTCAGTGTGGTACCAACATGTTCTTGGAGAGGGGACATGAAATATACAACATTTTAAGGTTATTTTTCACCTGTAAGAAAGAGAGCTGCGGGCAGGAGATAGAAAGTATAAATTGCAAGTCATTTAACTTACTTTTCTGCAGTCTGCTGTAACACTTGAGAAAGTGAAAGTTAGAATTGGGAATCAATCACTAGGAAAGAATAACCCAATCAGCTACTGTAGAATAAATCTGCCTAATACATTTGCTTATAATTGAGAATAACACAGAAGTGGTGCACAAAAGTATTACAGAAAGTGTCACATAAAACGGCACAAGAGTACTATTAAGATTGGAACACCCGTGGCACTGCTCATAGCGAGTTGTAGGATACACTGGCCCTGAATTTCCGATCGGAGGTCTCCTGCGAGCGGATGCCTCCGATCGGAAAAAATCTACTAACTTACCTGCTGGTTCCATAGATCCCGAGGCTTGCGATCCTGGGCCTCTCCTCTTCGAAATGCGCAGAGGCCCACGTATCCCTGGGATCACATGGGCCAGGCAAACCAATGAAAGAAGGGAATCCCCCTTCATAATTTTGACAGTTCCTTATGCACAGAACTGTCAAAACTATGAATGGGGATCACATTTAAAAACACACTGAAACATTAAATAATTTTTTTAAATCATATATTTGAAATGAATTAAAATGACATTTAATTAAATATTTTAAACAAAAATTAAATTTTTTCAACAAAAAAATTAAATGTTTTTACGCGGCTAATAATAAACTTACCTTTTTGAAGAGTACTTTTAATTTATAAATGAGTTATCAAGTTTCATTTTTATACTTTTTAAAACCCTTCTTCTTCTTAGGCAGTCCCTTGGAACCGAGGATGACTTGCTTCCACACTAAAAATGAGTTCTCAGGTGACTGATGAGTCCAATGCGGGACCTACAGTCTCTGTCACAGGTGGGGCAGACGGTGGTTGAAGGGGCGGGTGGGTGGGGTGCTTGGGTTGACGTGCGCACTTTCCGCTGTTTGCGCTTGACTTGCACTTGCTCTCGGCGAAGAGACTCGAGGTGTTCAGCGTCTTCCCGGATGCTTCTCCTCCACTTTGTACGGTCTTGGGCCAGGGATTCCCAGGTGTTTGGTGGGGATGTTGCACTTTTTCAAGGAGGCTTTGAGGGTGTCCTTGAAGCGTTTCCTCTGCCCACCTGGGGCTCTCTTGCCCTGTTGGAGCTGCGAGTAGAGCACTTGTTTTGGGAGTCTCGTATCGGGCATGTGGACGATGTGGCCCGTCCATCAGAGCTGATCGACCGTGGTCAAAGCTTCGATGCTGGGGATGTTGGCCTAAGCGAGAATACTGATGTTGGTGCACCTGTCCTGCCAATAGATTTGCAGGATCTTGCAGAGGCAGCATTGGTGGCACCTCTCCTGTGCTTTGAGCTGCCTGCTGTACATGGTCCATGTCTCTGAAGCATACAGGAGGGCAGGTATCACTACTGCTCTGTAGACCATGAGCTTGGTGCTAGGTTTGAGGTCCTGGTCTTCAAACACTCTCTTCCTCAGGCAACCGAAGGCTGCACTGGCACACTGAAGGTGGTGTTGGACTGGACTTATGCCTGCTTTTACCAGGCGTAAGAATTTGACAGTCATTCAGTGGGTGGAAGTTGTGCATAAAGCGCAACTCTCCACCCGCAGAGGCACTTTTCTTGGGCATGCAGATGATCTGTCGAGAGAATACTTGACATATCGGAAGTGCCGGGTTTCAGCACATGTGCTTCGCATGCCTGAAACCGGCACTTGCGCGGCCCCTACAGGCGGACTCACACCTTGTACACACCCGTAGGGATCGCAAAATCCGGCCCACTGTTTCATGCCATGTAATGTATAATATACTGTCAGAACCACTGATTTAGGATTACTGAATAACTAAAATAATGTTTTTATTATACAGTATTATGGTAATATTTGTGATATTTTCCAGTCCCAATTATGTGATTATGTCCATATTTTTATTGTGGTAAGACAAGGCTGAAACATTTGCCACCATCTTCAGCCAGAAGTGTTGAGTGGATGATAAATATCGGCCTCCTCCTGAGGTCCCCACCATCACAGAAGCCAGTCTTCAGCCAATTCAATTCACTCCACGTGATATCAAGAAACAGCTGGATATAGCAAAGGCTATGGGCCCTGACAAAATCCTGGCGGTCATGCTGAAGACTTGTGCTCCAGAACTAGCCACACCTCTAGCCAAACAGTTCCAGTATAGCTACAACACTGGCCATCTATCCAACAATTTGGAAAACTGCCCAGGTTATGTCATGTCCACAGGACAAATTCAATCCGGCCAATTATCACCCCATCAGTATAATCTCAATCATCAGCAAAGTGATGGAAGGTGTCATTGACAGTGCTATCAAGCAGCACTTACTCACCACTAACCTGATCACCGATGCTCAGTTTGGTTTCCACCAGGATCACTCAGCTCCAGACCTTATTACAGTCTTGGTCTAAACATGGAGAAAAGAGCTGAATTTCAGAGTTGAGGTGAGAGTGACTGTCCTTGACATCAAGGCATCCCTGAGTGTGGCATCAAGGAGCCCTCGTAAAATTGAAGTCAATGGGAATCAGGGGGGAAACTCTCCATTGGCTGGCATCATACCTAGCACAAAGGAAGATGGCTGTGGTTGTTGGAGGTCAATCACCCCAGCCCCCAGCATCGCTGCAGGAGTTCCTCAGGGCAGTGTCCTCGGCCCAACCATTTTCAGCTGCTTCATCAATGACCTTCCCTCCATTATAAGGTCAGACATGGGGATGTTTGCTGATGACTGCACAGTGTTCAGTTCCATTCACAACCCCTCAGATAATGAAGCAGTCCATGCCCGCATGCAGCAAGACCTGGATGTCAATCAGACTTGGGCTCATAAGTGGCAAGTAATATTTGCACCAAACAAGTACCAGGCAATGACTATCTCCAACAAGCAAGAGTCTAACCACCTCCCCTTGACATTCAATGGCATTACCATTGTCGAAACCCCCCCATCAACATCCTAGGGGTCACCATTAACCAGAAACTTAACTGGACCAGCCACATAAATACTGTGACCACAAGAGCAGGTCATGACTAGATATTCTGCCACGAGTGTCTCACTTCCTGACCCCCCAAAGCCTTTCCACCATCTACAAGGCACAATTAAAGAATGTGATGGAATACCCTCCACTTGCCTGGATAAGTGCAGCTCCAACAACACTCAAGAAGCTCGACTCCATCCAGGACAAAGAAGACCACTTGATTGGTACCCCATCCACGACCTTAAACATCCAATCCCTCCACCACTGGCACAACGTGTCTGCAATGTTTACCATCTACAAGATGCACTGCAGCAACTTGACAAGGCTTCTTCGACAGCACCTCCCAAACCCATGACCTCTACCACCTAGAAGTACAAGGGCAGCAGGTGCATGGGAACACCATCACCTGCAAGTTCCCCTCCAATTTACACACCAGCCTGACTTAGAAATAGATCGCCATTCCTTCATCGTCGTTGGGTCAAAATCTTGGAACTTCCTCCCTAACAATGCTGTGGGAGTACCATCACCACACGGACTGCAGCAGTTAAAGAAGGCGGCACACCACCACCTTCTCAAGGGCAATTAAGGATGGGCAATAAATGCTGACTTTGACAGAAATGCCCACATCCCAGGAATGAATAAAAAATAAGTAATGGAAGAGCGGATAGGTGCTCACAAAAATCACAGATGAGGGAAGCTATTTGACCCACTAGCTCATCTTCCTGAGATATAAATGTATTGTGTAGGGGAGGTGCTAGGGTTTGTGAGTAGTGGTAGGAGAATTTGAAAGTTTGAGAGTAGTGGGATTGATAAGCTGAGAGTATGAAAATGTTGGGAGGGTGTGAGAGCACTGGCATGAAAAAACAGGGTGTAGGAGCTTTTGGAATGTGGGTTTGTTGATGTGAAAGAAATGAAAGGTGGTTGGTGAAACATAGAAACACAGAAACATAGAAACATAGAAGATAGGAGCAGGAGTAGGCCATTTGGCCCCTCGAGCCTGCTCCGCCATTCAATGAGATCATGGCTGATCATCCAAACTCAGTACCCTGTCCCTGCTTTCTCCCCATATCCCTTGATCCCTTTAGCCTTAAGAAATATATCTAACTCCCTCTTGAATATATTCAATGAATTGGCCTCTACTGCCTTCTGTGGTAGAGAATTCCACAGGTTCACCACTCTCTGAGTGAAGAAATTCCTCCTCATCTCTGTCCTAAATGGCTTACCCCTTATCCTTAGACTGTGACCCCTGGTTCTGCACTCCCCCACCATTGGGAACATCCTTTCTCTAAGGGGTTTTTCTCTCTGAGATCGCAGAGGTTTCTCTCGCCAGAGGCCTCTCTCTCTCTTTTGCACAGTAAAACCTTGAGTGCTTCGACCCACTCGCCCCTTAGATTCTAGACACTGGACTTAGGTGCAGGAACTACAATGCAGAGAAGACTCTGATAGACCAAGTTTAATGAATCAAAATGGAATTTTATTGCATATGGAAAAACAAATCAAATGCAAGCAAATGAGAGGGTACATGGGAGGGAAAAACAAATCATAACAATACATTACTGACTAAAATAGATACAGGCATATTATACTTTACAAAAGTCATCATGAAATGGGGAAACACACGGAACATCGAGGGACAACAACTCATGTTAATTATACCCAAAATGACCACCCCCTTTAACCTATCTAGATCCGATTATGAAGGGCCAGAAACATGCTCACCAATCCAACTAGGAGTTGCAAGGTTTTGAAACAGGTCTGCGTTTTGATCCCTTCAGGTGTCCTGTCTCCTCGTGGTCAGTGGAGCCACAGCGGGCTGCGCCACACCTCTCTCTCTCTCTCTTGAGGTGAAGGTCACGGACAGACTGGACACTGACGGGCCTGGATGTCGGCGGAGATCATCTGCTTGACCACGGTTGGTAGCCTCTAGTCGGCTTTCATAAAGGTTTCTTCGGTAGTTTTTCTACCCTCCCGTTTTGTCAACGGCCCGGGGTTGGTCGATGATCTCCCGATGTTTTACCCCGGGGCGGGACGCCGACTCGAGCCGTCTTCTTCTACGAACTCCAGCTGCTATCGAAGGTAATGGCTATTACCGAAGGTCCCACGAAGATGATGAAGAAAGGAACCTCTCCCTCTTCCCAATATCTAAGATGGAGCTTCTCTTCTCGCTACCCCCGGTGTCTCCAATTATGCTTCTCAGAAGAAGCCTCTATCTCCTGCCAAATCAAGGTTAGTCTTTGTTTAACTTTTGGCGGGCTTATGGCACAGCGGGGTATTTATTATATTTAAACTGCTTTCGGGATGGCTGGTGATGGCCATCTCTGGTCTGGAATGACCTGGTAATGTTTTAATGTCTTCTTGATGTCTTTAACGGGTCCTTGATGCATTCTTTATGAATATGGAACTGTTCCCCTTTGTCTGGGTAAACATCTAGATGGCCTTTAACTACAGGCCGATCTGACTGGATCTGCATCCAATCTTTATGTATGTGTAGATGTCTGGGTTCATTCTCTCAGAAACGGCTTCCAGAACTTACTGTGGGTTGAATCCACAAAGGCTGTCTGGGGACTGCAGGAACCATTTTAAAGTGTTCAATAAGTCAGTCACGGAGTCTGGCGGCCATTTAGTGTGTCCCTTTTCTGGGCTTCTTTTAAGACAGTCTTTTAAAATCAAGGCCTCTTCTGCCAAAGGACCCTTATAATACAGTATTAATTTTGCGAATTCTACAGTCCCCCTGATGATACTATAACTTGCTTGAAGTATCATAATTCTGGGTGAGCAAAATTTTCTGACCTTCCATAATTAAACCATCCCCTGTAGTTACCAATCTATGACCCCACGCCACATGTATTTCCCATTTCAGAAAACCTACAGTGTACATTGAGCATCTATAGATGGCAATACATTGGATTTAAAATGTGACACACTCATTTCCAGGTGTGGAGGGGGGCCTAATACCCCTCCACCACCTGGTCCATACACATTATCTTCATTAATACCAACTCACTTAACGAGTTTCAATAATAAAAATAAAGTACACACACATAAATTACACATGGCCAAACATTAAACAAAAGGGACGGAGAGAAACTTTGGCCTAGAAATTCAGTATAGCCACTTTTGGGGCGGTAAAGTCGGGCGGCCGCTGAAGTTTGCGCCCGGCGCAAAGTCGAGGCCACTTCGCCGATATTCAGTAGCATCGCCCTAAGAGGTTGCTGCAGCGCTAAAACTGGCGATGCACGACTATCTTTAGGCGCTAAGCCGGCGGTGCTGAGCTATACCGCCGAGGCCGGGCGCAGCGCAGGTGCGGTGATTTCTTCATTGACGGCAGACACGCTGGCGCCGGCCATCTCTTAAAGGGGGAAGGGTCGATTTGTTTGGCTGCCATGCCCTGGACACTGCAGCCCTCCACCTAGGCCTGAGCACTGCTGCTGCAACTCTTTACCGCCCAGGACGATGCAGACGGCCCAGGAGAGAGCGCTGCGCTTTAGCGAAGGTGACCTGAGGCTGCTGGTTAGCGCAGTGGAGCGAAGACGCCATGTTTTGTTCCCTGACAGTGGCAAGAAGCCGGTGCCCAGCGTCTACCGCAAAGCCTGGAGGGAGGTCTCCAACAGGGTGACATCCAACAGTGTGGTTGCCAGGAATCCTGTACAATGCAGGAAAAAGTTCAACGACCTCACTCGGATTGTCAGGGTGAGTACCCTTTCCAGTGTCCTCCTCATCCTTGCATGTGCACCTCACATTATGGACAAAGGGACCTGAAAGCCCTAATGGCCAGCCCTCATCCAGCAGCTATGGGACTGGCATGAGCATCAATTGCACATTCTGCACTTTACACACTGTCCAAGCTATTCGACCATGGGAGGCAGTGCAGACAAGATCAGGGCTACACACTGGCCAAGCTATTCGACCATGGGAGGCAGTGCAGACAAGATCAGGGCTACACACTGGCCAAGCTATTCGACCATGGGAGGCAGTGCAGACAAGATCAGGGCTACACACTGGCCAAGCTATTTGACCATGGGAGGCAGTGCAGACAAGATCAGGGCTACACACCATACTTAGAGGCCGTCCTTTCTCTTGCAGGCCAAGCTGGCTAACAACAGGCGTAGCCAGATTGGGACTGGTGGAAGCCATCCTCAGCACCAGGAGCTCACCGACCTAGACCAGCGCGTGGAGCGCATTATGGGAGTCCGTCTGATTGGCCCCGTTGCCACTGGAGATGCCGACCCTGTTCTGGGCACCACTGGTAAGGACATGACCTTTTGGACATCTCTCGTTCCACTTGCGCATCAGATCAACATCCTTTGCCACTGTCCGACCAATGCGGTGAATGGCACCACTCATGCCTCCCTCGCTGATGCCCTGTCCTCACTCTAAAGCTACTCTTGTGCCTTCCTGCTTTCAGATGGTGAATCGCCAGGTGAGGAGGCGGGCCCAGAAGCTGCCAGTGACAGCCCCTCGGAAGAGGAGGAGGAGGAGGAGGAAGGGGTAGCCGGCCCATCAGTGGCACCCTCTGCCGCGGCAGCCCATGGCGATATAGGGGACACGTCTTCCCTGGAGGGGAGCTTGGGGGAAGGGTCGCAGGAGAGTGAAGTTCCTGGGCCCAGCGGCCTGCAGCAACGCGGGAGGGGTGGGGAAGCTCGGCGGCCTTCTCCCCAGAGGGTGAGTGCGGCCTCCAGTCCTGCGACGGTCAGCGCAGAGGAGGTGCACCTCCTGGAGGAAATGGCCGTCGACTCGGAGCCCAGGCACACGGAGCTCATGGGGGTAGTGGCATGGATGCCTGACTCCATACAGTCACTGGCTCGGAGTGTGGAGGAATTCGGGGCAGCACAGTCGGCGAGTACCCAAGTGCTCACTCATGCCGTCCAGTCACTGGCTGGTCTTATGCGGTCACAGACCAGGGCAACACGGGCACTAACTGGTGCCACACTGGCTGCATCAGCCAGGCATCGCTAGGGCACCGGCCGCGCTGCAGCAGCCCAGCGGGCTGTCCTTCAGCAGTTTGCTGCGCATGCTGCAGTGCTGGCCCGGGCGACTGCCACTGTCTCAGGCGACCAGCGAGCGCCTGCCATCAGCCAGCTTGCCCCCATTCCTGCAGCCAACACTGCCACTCCACCAGTGCAGCTGCCACCAGCTGCTGGACACACTGATGCCGCCCAGCCACAGCTGCAGCAGTCACCAGCTGGCCCCTCGAGGGCCAGAGCTCGTGCAGGCCGACCCCCAAGGGCATCTGCCGTCTCGCCATGTGCCCCTCAGGAGCCTTCCCCCAGCCTTGCTGCAGCCACTGGGCTCCAATTCAGGAGGAGCAGCAGGGCGGGCAGGGGCCGCACAAATATGCGCAAGGCATCGCCCTCGCGGGACAAAAAGTAGAAGGTGTGGGCAAATGTGTTGTTTTTATGAAGGCCGAGGATGTTGAGTTTGTTTTTATGAAGGCCGAGGATGTTGTGTTTGTTTTTATGAAGGCCGAGGATGTTGTGTTTGTTTTATGAAGGCCGAGGATGTTGTGTTTGTTTTTATGAAGGCCGAGGATGTTGTGTTTGTTTTTATGAAGGCCGAGGATGTTGTGTTTGTTTTTATGAAGGCCGAGGATGATGGTCATTTTTGTTTCACTGTTTTGTTAATCCTCTCCAGGTTGTGGGAGCGAGTTATGTGTCTGACTGTTTTTGGTTTTGTTTTTCTGTTTTTGTTTGTCATGTGGGAAGGGCACAGAGTTTGTGGAATAAACAATTTTCTTTAATCAGATTGTCCATGTTTGAACTTTGAAGTTTTTGTTGCCTTGACCGGCTGAGGGCTTGTGGAGCGGCTGCATTCATGTTCTTTCATTGGCACAAGCCATTCCCCGAGAGGGGGCCTAGAACCTACATTCAATAAGCCGCCGACGGGCGGCCCTTGGACCTTGTGCCTCCCTCCTGTGCTGGTCCTCCTCCTGCTCATCCTGCTCCTCCTGCTCCTCCTCCTGAGGTGGTGCTCCAATCTGTGGTGGCAATGCCTGAGTCCTGCGGATAGCCAGGTTGTGCAGCATGCAGCAAACGACCATGAAATGCGAGACTCGCTCCGGAGCATACTGCAGGGCTCCGCCGGAACGATCCAGGCAGCGGAACCGTTGCTTCAGGATGCCGATTGTTTGTTCGATGATGTTCCTGGTCGCTTGATGGCTCTCGTTGTATGCCTCTTCAGCAGGGGTCCTGGGCGCGCGGAGCGGGGTCATCAGCCAGGTACACAAAGGATAGCCTTTGTTCCCGATAAGCCATCCTCGTGGGTAAGGCTGTGCCTGGAACATGTCAGCCACAGTAGTCTGTCGCAGGATGAAGGCATCGTGGCTGCTGCCTGGAAAGCGGGCATTGACAGCTAGCATGAGCTGCCTGTGGTCACACACCAGCTGCACGTTCAGCGAAAGGTAGCCCTTCCGGTTGCGGTATTCCTCGGCATTCTCCAGAGGTGCCTGCAAAGCCACATGCGTGCAGTCAATGGCGCCCTGCACCATGGGGAAGCCCGCTATTCTTCCAAATCCCATTGCACGCTGTTGCTGCTTGTCCAGGGTCATGGGGAAGGAGATGAACTGACGTCTCCTTCTGAAAAGGGCATTGGTCACCTGGCGGATGCAGCAATGCACGGCGAACTGGGAGATGTTAGCAATGTCCCCAGCAGCGGATTGGAAGGAGCCGGTGGCATAGAAGTTGAGAGCCACCGTCACCTTCACTGCCACCGACAGAGACGTCCTGCACCTCAGCTGTGGCTGCAGATCTCTCCGAAGCAGCTGGCAGATCTCTGTGACAACCTCCCTTCGGAATCGCAGCCTCCTAACACACTGGTCGTCAGACATGTTGAGATAGGAGAACTGCTGGCAGTAGACCCTGGGTGGGTAAGGCCTCCCTTGGCGACGCCTGTTGCCCCCTCTCCGTCTAGCCAGGGCTCGCACTCTCTCACAGCGTCTGTGAGCCCTTTGAATGTAATTGTGAAAGCCAGCGTTGACACCCATTGCAGCCCCCATAATATGCTGGCAAACAATGAGATATGAATGAAGGCAAAGACAATTGCAAAGCTGTGGCCTAAAGCCAGAAGTACCTGTCCTAGTGTTGGGCCAAAGCAGTAAGCTCTCTACCTTGGTCTCTCTCCAAAGATCCATTTCACAAGAATGAGTGCTGCAAAATGGCAGCCTTTTATAGTGCAGGTGAAGTGCCCTTTAATTTGCGCTCCCCGCGGCCCGCATCGGCTGAGCACCGTTCCACTCAACAGTCGCTAGGGACGCCAGGCGCACAATGGGCCGGCGCGACTGAAGTTCGGTTGGGGGCGCACAAAGGGCGTTGCACGAGGAAATGACATCATGATCTGCGCGCGCAGCTGAGCGCGCGCAAAGATTTTGCGCCGGCGCAAAATGTCTACTGAAGTTGGGGCGAGGCGCAGATCGCGTTGCGCCCGGGCGCTAAGCGCCTAGCGCTCGACATCTACTCCTCCTAAGGCGCTAACGGCTGGCGCAACCAACTGAATTTCTAGCCCTTTAACTTTATACACAGCATCAAAAATCTAAACGGGTGTCTCCTCTTCTACCCGCACATAACGCTCTCTACATTCTCCTCTGTTCTCGTACTTCTGCGAAAGTCTGACCTTTTAACAGTGTACAAACAGTAAATAAACCACAATAAAAACCTGACACACTACAAGGATGTGAGAGGCTATCCTAATCCAAGAAGGGACTTCTATATTTGTGAACAGGTCCCACCACGGTGGGGTTACTATATCCAATATGCTTGCCCCTATCTCTAAAGTCTTCTGCTCCAGTGTGTAAAAATGTTTCTGTGAAACGACAATGGCTTTTAATATCTTGGTGAGGTGTTCAGGGAGAGGGGGAAAGATATATCCAAAATGTGCAACGAATCGTTGCAGATCGGTGAAATTATCTTTAACAGTGATGTGAACAGTGGAAGGTTCAGGAATGGGGACAATTCGCTCTTGGGCCACTTGAACTTCTGCCTTGGGCTTGAAGCAGAAACTGCTGTCACTTACCGGACACCAGCCGTGCTGTCCATGTTGGCAGTGGGGCGCTGCCATGGTGACACAGTATGTCCCACCTCCTATATATGCCATCTGCGGGGGCACATGGCCTTGTGCCATTGCCTCCATGGTGCAATTTATAGGCTTCGCGCCAGCAGTTCTGAACCCGCACTTTGGTTTCGAATAGGCATTCAAGTGCTGGGGACACAGGATGATGTGTGCTCCCCGGCTCCGGCACCCCGAGAGGTCAGTACCCGTCATTGCATGCTCCCATCGAATGACGTAAGGTGGGACCGCTGTATAGCGAATGTGTGCACCCCCCTGAATGACGCCAATGTTCTCCACCCTGTATACCGGGGTGGATTTAGCTGTCTTTCCCATCACCGGCATTCTTACCACTATACCCATAATGGTGTGATTAGACCGCCCACAGTCCACTGGGACTGGGTAGGCTTCTGAAGCTAGTCTGAGCTGGCACGGACTTAATGCATTCTCAAAAGGGTGGAGGGCTGCGAGGTGCTTGTTGCTGATCCAGGAGGGGACCAAACCTTGTTTTAAATCCTCCAGATTACTGCGGCCCTCGCCCAGTAACCACGCCCCGTACAGCACGCAAGCTTCGTTCTGCGCAGCCTGATCGGATGCATTCTGATCCTCCCTGATGAGAGCATTTACCATTTTCGCGTGTTTCTCCAGCTCAGCTATAATCTCTTTTAAGTGTAGTGTCATGGCCTGGTCCTCATGTAACTCAGAACCCATTACCTTATTCTCGTCCGTCAGTATCTTTCGTAACTGTGTTTTTAAACCATTAATCTGGGTCTGCAGCTCCACGTCATCCAGAATGTTGATGACGGAAGTCCCCGTGTTAAAAGCTGTGAAAATATCATTTACTGCACCCCTTCTTTGTCTCCCTATCCTGTCCAAGGCCTCATGTGGTGTGGTGTACAATTCTGCTCTGTCTACATCAGCAAAGTCGAATTCGTAAAACTGCCTGAACATGTTTGTTAACAGGACCTGGTACAATTGCTCCGTTTCCTTGGGGCACCACACTGGCAATCGCACCTCGGTGAGGTTTAAAATCACTGAGGCCACCACGTAGCGCACCCCTTGGTACAGCACCTGACCTGTGGATACTAATACCAATCCGTTCCCGGGTCCCTTGGTAGTGGTGGGGCACCCTTCCTTGCGGGCTTTGGTTACCGGAATCGTGGGCAGGGGCTTGCGGGGGCGGGTGATGAGCTCAGTGGCGTTTACTGGGATCTGAGAGTATGGGACTCCGCACGCCCGTGTGCTGATGTCCCACCTCATCCCTTTCCCAGCATCTTGCCACTGCCTTTGGAAAAAGATGGAGACGTCTGTGGGGCAGGCGCATTCTGATCCCCACATACAGATGTAGATCCCCTCATCTGGTTCCCACCATTTGTCCCAACAGACACTCAACCCCCCTTGAGTCCCCGTAATAGTCCGATGGGTATTGTTACCCAGTCTCTCCCACTCGACCGTGGAGTTCTTCATGGTCTTACTCAGCTTCCGAAGCCACCACCAGCGGTCCAAAGGAACATGTCCATTACAAGCCAGGCAAATCTTCTTCCTGACGGTGATGCTGACTCTGGGTGCGATGACCCTCACTCGGGGGCACATCAAAGAAATCTCTCGGTACACAAACCTGGACTGGCTGGAGTATTCCGTAGAGTTCGACCCCAGCCATCCTGGCCACCTCCCTTCGTGGAAATAGGTGGCTGTCTCCTCAACGCCCCGCGCGCCCAACCCATCGGTCGCGATAGGGACTGTGCTCCCCGAACACCCGTAGATCGTGGAGTCCTTGGTGCGGCCCCGATAGGCCCAGCTACACCCGATCACCGCGAACGCGACGAGAATTCCTCTCGTCATCTCTTTGGTTCCTGTAACAAATTAAACGATACAGCCAGGCTCCCGAGAGATTCTGGCCTAGGTGAAGGCATGATCGGGTGTTTCGACCTCGAGCCCAAACAACACACATACTGGGCAGATTCCAAAACTACTTATAACACTAATCACTTTAATATTTACACACCTTAAACTTAACTTATACTTAAACTTAACTTATGTACAGCACCACCCTTCCCCGGGCGGCTTACCTAATCCCTGATTGGACTGCAGCTTGCCGCTCCTTGTGGCGGGGCTGCACTGACCTGTGGCTTGGGTTCCCCGCAGCCTTTTGCTGTCAATTGGGGACTGCGTTTTGCCAGGGATTTCCCAAGTCTGCGTTTACTGAAGGTGGGGGAATCGGGCCAAGGTTTTACCGGCTGAGGCATTCGAGCCGACCTGCGAAGAGGTACTTTGGGCGTGGCTCCCTTAGCGAGTGGACCTTCGGTTGGGACTTTAGCCCTCACAGCCTGTGGCACCTCCACGGCTGCCGGCTTTGGCTCCCTTCCCTCAGGCTCCGCCCCTTTGGGATTTGGGTCTGTGGCAGATGACTCCTCCTCACCTGTCCCTACAGGTGGAGGATCTCCGCCCCCAATTTCTACCTCCCCTAAGCTTGAGTCGAGGGCGGGACCTCCGTCCTCCGGCTCCACCTCCTCCAGAATCGTGTTGAGGGCGGGGCCTTGCTGTTCGGGCTCCCCCCCGATGGCGTTCGGATCAGGAGGAGGGCCTTGGTCTTCAGGCTCCTCCTCGTCCGAGTCCCAGGCCAGTGGGGAAACTTCCCAGGTGGGTGGGACAGTTTCTCCCTCCAGGCAGGCTGTGGTTCCAGCCTGTGTGGTCTGTGACTTATTGCACGCCTCAGGCTGAGGATTTTCACCTTCAGACCTGGCCTCAGTTGTTGGCTGTTTTGCACCCGGCTTAAACAGTTTGCACCGCTTGATGTGAAACCATTTATTGCGTCGGGGTACCTTCACTACGCGACTGGTGGGGACCGGTGGATCTTGCACCGATTCCTGTCTATCCTGGTCTGTGTCTCTCTCGCCAGCGCGGAGGGTCAGACCCAAGAATTTTACTTCCCGCCGGCCGACCCGTGCTTTCGTTGGGTTGGCCTTGGCATCCTCTATCCCTTTCACACTCGCACCCGCTCCCCAGAGACTGTGATTTCTCAGGTCCACGAGGATCCCGTGGGCTACCAAGAAATCAGACCCAAGGACTCCTGTCCCACCCCCACCTCCCACTTCATGAGTGTACACTTCCACGTAGTGCGGAGTGGTCCTAAATGAATGGAGAGGGGAATGGAATGGGCGCCAGCCTGTTCTTCGCCCGTGAAGCCCGACAGAATATATGGAACCCCGGTGGACAGAGGTGAGGCGGTGAGGTTATCTGCGTGGATCACGGTGCATGATGCCCCCGTATCTAACAAATAGGTCCCTGTTACCTCCTCCACCTCCATCTCCACGAGGGGTCGCCTCCATACATCATATCGCAGCGCACACAGGTAGACGGGCTGCGCCGGCTCTAGTCATTTGGGCACAGGGGTCGGGGTTTCAGGAACGACAAGACCAGTGGTGATGGCTATCTTCCCTTAGCTGGGACAGGAGCTGTGGCTTTGGTTTGGGCTGGTGCTGGGGCTTGGGTTTGGGCTGCGGGAGATTTCCCTTTATTATCCTTCCACGGATTTTTACAGTCCTTGCGCCAATGTCCATCCTTCCCGCACCCGTAGCAATTGAGCTTGGCTTGGGCAGGGCGGTTCCCCTCCTGACGCCACTCCTTCTTGCTTGGGGCTGTGGGTTTTGCCTCATGCACTTTTCCCTTAGAGGGAGGTGTCTCCTGCCCTCTACAATTCTTGTATGCCACGGTGAGCACCGTTTCCTCCGTGACACCGGGACCTTGGGTGTCAAACCAAGATTTGGCTAGGGCCTGTATCTGTGGCAAGCTGTTGGCAACCAAGCAACAGAGCCAATGAACCCACTGTTCGGCGTTCATTGCAACCCGTTCAGGCATGCCCGGACAACTGCGTTGATACACTGGCCACAGCCTTTCTGCGAAAACCTGCGGGGGTTCTCCAGCTAGCTGCACAGTCCCTTCCACCCGTTGGAATGGATTACCGTCGTCCACTCCCATAATTTCCAAGACCTCATCCCTGAGATCCGTATACCCTTTTCTTCCCCTCTTACTCTCGTCTGAGAGGCACTGAAGGATTGTGCTATCCAGGGAGAAGAGCAGCATCTTTGCCTGTTCAAGATCATCACAATCATTGATGGCGGCTGTCTCCTCTATCTCCCTGAAATGAACTGACGGATCTTCCTTTACTGTGAGTCTTGGGAGGTGGTTCACCATGGACCTTAGTTGTGGGGCAGCGTAGGGCACCATGATCTGGTTCACATGGGGTCCGGCATCGCCATTTGCGGCGTTGGGACCGAACCTTTGGTGCCGAGTCGGACACATTGGTGCCAGCTCCGGCTGTGCTACCAGGGGTTGTTCCTCCTGTACCATCTCGGCTACCCTTTCTTCCACCACCCCTTTTTCGGGCCAAGCCTCACTATAGCTTGGCGGGGCTAAGGGTTCAGTGGCTGGTGTTGCAACTACTTCACACAGAACTGGATGTTTGGATTCCTGCAAAAAGTCAATCTGACTTGCTTTTGGGCTTACGAGGCATGCCATGCCTTTTGCCTTAACCAGGGCCGTTCTCAGGTCCTCTATGGTCTTTTGGCAGGGGCCATGGTCTGCGCTCTCAAACCCATGTTCAAGGGATAGCTTGTAAGCTGCCTTGACTTCCACTACTCTCTCCTCCTGCACTCTTAGCTGTTGTGCGAGGCGGGCGTTTTTCTCCCGTATTCTCGCTTCATTGATCTTTGCCTCAGTAACCTGGCATTCCAGATACTCTATTCTAGCCTGATGTTGGCTGGCTACAACTTGGCATTCCTGATTCAGTGCGTGAAGCGCTGTGATGAGTTTTTTGCCACCCATGGCCTTTTCCTCTATCTCTGCTGCCTGGTTTGTGATTCTGGCTGCCTGTGCTGCAACGACCCGGTCCAAAATCTGGACCTGTTTCTTGTAGCACATCAGCCACACGGCCTTTTCCACTGACTTCTTATGCTCTTTGCTCTCTGTCCACCTGATGGCTGCGTCTACCGGACGCCCATCCAGTAAGAGATCGGAAATCCACTGCTTAGTGAGATTTACCTTACCAAAGACATAATCCGCTATTCTCTCATCCATTGCATTTTGACTATTCAAACCTGGGTCTAATACATTGCAATCCTGCTGCCAGTGTCCTGCCGCGGTCGCCATTTTCTGTAAGAGGTTTTTCTCTCTGAGATCGCAGAGGTTTCTCTCGCCAGAGGCCTCTCTCTCTCTTTTGCACAGTAAAACCTTGAGTGCTTCGACCCACTCGCCCCTTAGATTCTAGACACTGGACTTAGGTGCAGGAACTACAATGCAGAGAAGACTCTGATAGACCAAGTTTAATGAATCAAAATGGAATTTTATTGCATATGGAAAAACAAATCAAATGCAAGCAAATGAGAGGGTACATGGGAGGGAAAAACAAATCATAACAATACATTACTGACTAAAATAGATACAGGCATATTATACTTTACAAAAGTCATCATGAAATGGGGAAACACACGGAACATCAAGGGACAACAACTCATGTTAATTATACCCAAAATGACCACCCCCTTTAACCTATCTAGATCCGATTATGAAGGGCCAGAAACATGCTCACCAATCCAACTAGGTGTTGCAAGGTTTTGAAACAGGTCTGCGTTTTGATCCCTTCAGGCGTCCTGTCTCCTCGTGGTCAGTGGAGCCACAGTGGGTTGTGCCACACCTCTCTCTCTCTCTCTCTCTCTCTCTCGAGGTGAAGGTCATGGACAGACTGGACACTGACGGGTCTGGATGTCGGCGGAGATCATCTGCTTGACCACGGTTGGAAGCCTCTAGCCAGCTTTCATAAAGGTTTCTTCGGTAGTTTTTCTACCCTCCCGTTTCGTCAATGGCCCGGGGTTGGTCGATGATCTCCCGATGTTTTACCCCGGGGCGGGACGCCGACTCGAGCCATCTTCTTCTCCGAACTCCAGCTGCTATCGAAGGTAACGGCTATTACCGAAGGTCCCACGAAGATGATGAAGAAAGGAACCTCTCCCTCTTCCCAATATCTAAGATGGAGCTTCTCTTCTCGCTACCCCCGGTGTCTCCAATTATACTTCTCAGAAGAAGCCTCTATCTCCCGCCAAATCAAGGTTAGCCTTTGTTTAACTTTTGGCGGGCTTATGGCACAGCGGGGTAGTTATTATATTTAAACTGCTTTCGGGATGGCCGGTGATGGCCATCTCTGGTCTGGAATGACCTGGTAATGTTTTAATGTCTTCTTGATGTCTTTAATGGGTCCTTGATGGGTTCTTTATGAATATGGAACTGTTCCCCTTTGTCTGGGTAAACATCTAGATGGCCTTTATCTACAGGCCGATCTGACTGGATCTGCATCCAATCTTTAAGTATGTGTAGGTGTCTGGTTTCGTTCTCTCAGAAACAGCTTCCAGAACTTACTGTGGGTTGAATCCACAAAGGCTGTCTGGGGACTGCAGGAACCATTTTAAAGTGTTCAATAAGTCAGTCACGGGGTCTGGTGGCCATTTAGTGTGTCCCTTTTCTGGGCTTCTTTTAAGATATTCTTTTAAAATCAAGGCCTCTTCTGCCAAAGGACCCTTATAATACAGTATTAATTTTACAAATTCTACATTCATGCATCAGTCTGTCTAGTCCTGTTAGAATTTTATAAGTTTCAATGCGATCCCCTCTCATTCTTCTAAACTCCAGCGAGTATAAGCCCAATCGACCCAATCTCTCCTCATACGTCATTTCTGCCATCCCAGGTATCAGTCTGGTGAATCTTCGCTGCACTCCCTCCATGGCAAGAACATCCTTCCTTCCTTTGGAAGTGGTAGATGAGGTGCTTGTGTCTGGAGGCATAGGGAAAGGGGTGCCTGGGTGTGGGGCTACTGGTGGAAGGCTACTTGCAAAGTGCAGGGGCACTGGAGAGGGAGGGGGAGGTCTGGGAGGAATAGGGAAAGTGGTTTATGGGGTCTGGGAGCTCTGAAGGGGTAGAGCCTGGAAATATTGGGAGGAGCATGCAATGTGATAGTGTTGGAGGGGCTGGCAATATATGTTGGGGAGTGGTGAGTTCAGGAGAATGAAGACAATGCACTTTCATCAATCCTCCCCCTCCCAAAAAATTTACAACGGTTGTTTCCCAACACTGAGCTGTCTTATTTAGTTAAAGCACATAATGCACTTATACTGAATTTGTCAATGATATATTGACAAATGCAATGGCCTGTATTTTGAAGTGGGAATGATGGCGTACTCTCAGAGTACGCCATCATAATTGCTTTGAAATCCACCGCAAGTTCAGGATTTCTGCTTGCGAATGAGCTAAATCCCAAACTTGCAGTCTGTCAACGTATGCATTGACAGGCCATCTACACAGCCCACAAAAAAGCAATTGCTGGCGCAGTCACCAGCTGCCCAGCAATTAGAGTCATAGAGAGTCATAGAGTAATACAGCACGGATAGAGGCCCTTCGGCCCATCGTGTCCGCGCTGGCCATCAAGCCCTGCCTAATCTAATCCCATATTCCAGCATTTGGCCCGTAGCCTTGTATGCTATGGCATTTCAAGTGCACATCCAAATGCTTCTTAAATGTTGTGAGGGTTTCTGCCTCCACAACCCTTTCAGGCAGTGAGTTCCAGACTCCAACCACCCTCTGGGTGAAAAAGTTCTTTCTCAAATCCCCTCTAAACCTCCCGCCCTTTACCTTGAATCTATGCCCCCTAGTTATTGACCCCTCTACTAAGGGAAAAAGCTCCTCAGCATCCATCCTATCTATGCCCCTCATAATTTTGTACACCTCAATCATGTCCCCCCTCAGCCTCCTCTGCTCCAAGGAAAACAAACCCAATCTGCCCAGTCTCTCTTCATAGCCGAAGCGCTCCAGCCCTGGTAACATCCTGGTGAACCTCCTCTGCGCCCTCTCTAACGCGATCACATCCTTCCTGTAGTGTGGCGACCAGAACTGCACACAGTATTCTAGCTGTGGCCTAACCAGTGTTTTATACAGCTCCATCATAACCTCCTTGCTCTTATATTCAATGCCTCGGCTAATGAAGGCAAGTATCCCATATGCCTTTTTTACCACCTTATCCACCTGTTCCGCCGCCTTCAGGGATCTGTGTACTTGCACACCCAGATCCCTCTGACCCTCCGTCTTGCCTAGGGTCTTTCCATTCATTGTGTATTCCTTTGCCTTGTTAGTCCCCCCAAAGTGCATCACCTCGCACTTTTCCGGGTTAAATTCCATTTGCCACTGTTCCGCCCATCTGACCAACCCATCTATATCGTCCTGCAGACTGAGGCTACCCTCCTCGCTATTTACCACCCTACCAATTTTTGTATCATCCGCGAACTTACTGATCATACCCTTTACATTCATATCCAAGTCATTAATGTAGACCACAAACAGCAAGGGACCCAGCACCGATCCCTGTGGTATCCCACTGGCCACAGGCTTCCAGTCACAAAAACAACCTTCGACCATCACCCTCTGCCTTCTGCCACTAAGCCAGTTTTGTATCCAATGTGCCAAGGCACCCTGGATTCCATGGGCTCTCACCTTCTTGACCAGTCTCCTGTGCGGGACTTTATCGAAGGCCTTACTGAAATCCATGTATACCACATCCACTGCGTTACCCTCATCCACACACCTAGTCACCCCCTCAAAAAATTCAATCAAATTAGTCAGACATGATCTTCCCTTGACAAAGCCATGTTGACTATCCCTGATTAATCCTTGCCTCTCCAAGTGGAGACTAATTTTGTCCCTCAGGATTTTTTCCAATAATTTTCCTACCACTGATGTTAGACTCACTGGCCTGTAGTTCCCCGGTTTTTCCCTACTACCCTTCTTGAATAATGGTACTACATTAGTGGTTCTCCAGTCCTCTGGCACATCCCCTGTGGCCAGAGAGGTCCTGAATATATGTGTTAGAGCCCCCGCAATCTCCTCCTTTGCCTCACACAGCAGCCTGGGATACAGAGTCAACATGGATTTACAAAGGGTAAATCGTGCTTGACTAATCTATTGGAATTTTTTGAGGGAGTAACTGGTAGAATAGATGGGGGAGAGCCAGTAGATGTGGTGTACCTGGACTTCCAAAAGGCCTTCGATAAGGTCCCACATAAAAGATTAGCATGGAAAATTGAGGCTCATGGGATAAAGGGGAAAGTTTTGGCGTGGATAGGGAACTGGCTGTCAGATAGAAAACAGAGAGTTGGAATAAACGGCTCATTTTCTGAATGGCAGGCAGTAACAAGTGGGGTACCACAGGGATCTGTCCTGGGCCCCCAGCTGTTCACAATTTACATTAATGACCTGGATCAGGGAGTCGGATGCAGCATTTCCAAATTTGCAGACGACACTAAACTAGGAGGTGGGGTGGGCTCAGAGGAAGAGACCAGGAAGCTCCAGAGCGATTTGGACAGACTGGGCGATTGGGCGGATAAATGGCAGATGCACTATAATGTGGACAAGTGCGAAGTTATCCACCTTGGGTGCAGGAACGGGAGGGCAAATTATTATTTAAATGGCAATAGATTGGGAGAGGGGGAAGTACAGAGAGACCTGGGTGTTCTTGTACACCAGTCACTGAAGGCGAGCATGCAGGTGCAACAGGCGGTCAAGAAGGCAAACGGTATGCTGGCCTTCATAGCAAAAGGGTTAGAATACAGGAACAGGGATACCTTGCTGCAGCTGTACAGGGCACTGGTGAGACCACACCTCGAGTACTGTGTACAGTTTTGGTCGCCTCATCTGAGGAAGGATGTTCTTGCCATGGAGGGGGTGCAGCGGCGATTCACCAGGCTGATACCAGGAATGGCGGGAATGACCTATGAGGAGAGACTATGTAGTTTAGGGATGTACACACTGGAGTTTAGAAGATTGAGAGGGGACCTCATAGAAGTGTATAAAATTCTGACAGGTCTAGACAGACTGGATGCAGAAGGAATGTTTCCCTTGGCGGGTGAGAACAGAACTAGAGGACATAATTTAAGGATAAGGGCTAAACCATTTAGGACAGAGATGAGGGGGAATTTCTTCACTCAGAGAGTGGTGAACCTGTGGAACTCATTGCCACAGAGGGCAGTGTACGCCAGCTCATTAAATATATTTAAGAGGGAATTAGATATATTTCTACGGGCAAAAGGGGTTAAGGGTTACGGAGAGAAGGCGGGGACGGGATACTGAATTAAAGGATCAGCCATGATCTCATTAAATGGCGGAGCAGGCACGAAGGGCCGAATGGCCTACTCCTGCTCCTATCTTCTATGTATCTATGTATCTATGTATTTCATCCAGGCCTGGGGATTTATCCATTTTTAGGCCAGCTAAAACTGCCAATACCTCCTCCCTCTCGATGTTAATATGTTCGAGCATATCACAGTCCCCCCGCCCTATTTCTATGTCTACATCGTCCTTCTCCATAGTGAAAACAGATGCAAAAAATTCATTTAGAACCCCTCCTACATCTTCCGGCTCCACACACAGATTGCCACTTTTGTCCCTAATGGGCCCTATGTTTTCCCTAGTTATCCTCTTACCCTTAATATACTTATAAAACATCTTCGGATTTTCCTTTATTTTGCTCGCCAGTGTTATTTCATGGCCCCTCCTTGATCTCCTAATTTCTTTTTTAAGTATCCCCCTGCACTTTTTGTACTCCTCTAGGGCTTCCTCCGTCTTTAGCCTTTTGTATCTACCAAAAGCCCTCCTTTTTTCCCTAATCCATTCTCGTATATCCCCTGACATCCAAGGTTCCCTGTGGTTTTTGGAACCACCCTTGACCTTTACGGGAACATGTTGCCATTGTATGATCTCAATCTCCCTTCTGAAAGCCTCCCATTGCTCCGATGCGGATTTTCCTACAAGTAGCTGATCCCAGTCCATTTTGGCCAGATCCTGCCTTATCCTATTAAAATCGGCCTTCCCCCAATTTAGAACCTTTATTTCCGGCCCATCCCTGTCCTTTTCCATGACCACCTTAAATCTTACCATATTATGGTCACTATCACCAAAGTGCTCACCTACTAGCACTTTTTCCACTTGGCCGGCCACATTCCCTAGAATTAGGTCCAGTACCGCCCCCTCTCTTGTAGGACTTTCTACATGCTGGCTCAAAAAGCTCTCCTGGATGCACTTTAAGAATTCTACACCCTCTGAGCCTTTCACACTCTGACTATCCAGTTAATATTGGGGAAGTTGAAATCCCCCATTATTATTACCCTATTATTTGCACATTTCTCTGAGATTTGCCTACATATCTGTTCCTCTATCTCCCCCTGACTGTTTGGAGGCCTATAGTACACTCCCAGCAAAGTGCTTGCCCCCTTTTTGTTTTTAAGCTCCACCCATATGGCCTCATTAGAGGACCCTGCTAATATATCATCCCTCCTTACTGCAGTAATTGACTCCTTAATTAATATTGCGACACCCCCTCCTCTTATACCTCCCCCTCTGTCTCGCCTGAAGATTCTGTACCCCGGAATATTGAGCTGCCAATCTTGCCCTTCCCTCAACCATGTCTCCGTGATGGCAACAATATCGTACTCCCATGTGTTCAACAACAACTTCAGTTCATCCACCTTATTTGCAAGGTATGGAAATGTTACGGTTGATGCAAATAGGCTCAGGGCCTGTTTGTATCAGCGTAAGAGAATACCTCAGGCATGATTTAAACATTTTCATCTCGAATATCATATAGTTTCATTATAACAAGTGAGTTTTTCTTGTTTATGAAAAAATTTGGGTTTTAATGATGTCGATAAAATTATCAGCAAAGTTAAATTTTTAGTGAAGTTGGTGGAATGAAGCTAATTAGAAACTAAATTCCAATCGTGTAAATTGAAATTAAATCTGATTATGGGATTCCCTTCTGAAATATGTAAAATCTAATTCTGTTTTGTGATTGGAGGACCAGGCCCACGTGATCCACACAGGCTGCGCCCTTGGGATCCGTGGGCCATTACGCTGCCCTCCATTATGCAGCATCAGGTCAGGCAACAAGTATTTGTAGGAGGGCCTCCATCAGGTAGGTTCGTCTTCTTTTTGCAGCTCGGTGGCGTACTCCAGAGGTAAGCCGCCAACTGCAATTTTTGTCCCACATAAATACACTGCACACGTTAAGCAACAGCACATTCATTTTCAATCTTTTTGGCGCTACACACAAGTTCTATCTCTTGTCACTTTCTTAACTGTAACATGCTGCATTGTCACCATCAAGTGAAAACAATGTCTTTTCATCCTTCTACAGTGCTTGTAATATAAGCATCTTATTCAACATCTTATTCAGTCTATGTGCAAGTTGACTTGAAGTTGATCATTTTGCAAGCATCCCACAGAGACAGATTATCGAGGATAACCGTAGAACTCGCTTGCCAGCACAGACTCTGTAGAGCTATAGCTAAAGAAATATGTGATAACTTGTGTTTATGTGTGTTTGTGTGTATGGAGGGAACATAATGGCTGTGTTTGAGTGCATGATTTTCAAAAATTATTATTTATTACTGTTTGACTGATAAATATACAAAAAGTACAGGGACATAAATTATATCAAACACTAGCTAAAGTGCCCGGCGGTGCCGAGGGTCTTTTGAGGGCATGCTGTTGTTGGAAGAGAGAGAGAGAGCGACTAGGGGGAAGAGAGAGAGCGACTGGGGGGAAGAGAGAGCGCGACTGGGGGGAAGAGAGAGAGCCACTGGGGGGAAGAGAGAGAGCGACTGGGGGGAAGAGAGAGAGCGACTGGGGGGAAGAGAGAGAGTGACTGGGGGGAATAGAGAGAGCGACTGGGGGGAAGAGAGAGAGCGACTGGGGGGAAGAGAGAGAGCGACTGGGGGGAAGAGAGAGAGCGACTGGGGGGAAGAGAGAGAGCGACTGGGGGGGAAGAGAGAGAGCGACTGGGGGGAAGAGAGAGAGTGACTGGGGCAAGAGAGAGAGAGAGCGACTGGGGGGAAGAGAGAGAGAGAGCGACTGGGGGGAAGAGAGAGAGAGAGCGACTGGGGGGAAGGGGGGAAGGAGGAGGCGGGGGAGGAAAGGTGGGGGGGAGGAAACGGGGAGGGGGGAAGAAGGGAGAGGTGGGAGGGGGGAAGAAGGGGGAGGGGGGAAGAAGGGGGAGGGGAGGGGGGAGGGGGGAAGAAGGGGGAGGGGAGGGGGGGAAGAAGGGGAGGGGGGAAGAAGGGGAGGGGGGAAGAAGGGGGAGGGGGGAAGAAGGGGGAGGGGGAAGAGGGGGAGAGGGAAGAAGGGGGAGGGGGTAAGAAGGGGAGGGGGAGGGGGAAGAAGGGGGAGGGGGAAGAAGGGGGAGGGGGAAGAAGGGGAGGGGAGGGGGGAAGAAAGGGGAGGGGGGAAGAAGGGGAGGGGGGGAAGAAGGGGAGGGGGGAAGAAGGGGAGGGGAAGAAGGGGGAGGGGGAAGAAGGGGAGGGGGAAGAAGGGGAGGGGGGAAGAGGGGGAGGGGGAAGAAGGGGGAGGGGGAAGAAGGGGGAGGGGGAGGGGGGAAGAAGGGGGAGGGGGATGAAGGGGGAGGGGGAAGAAGGGGGAGGGGGGAAGAAGGGGAGGTGGGAAGAAGGGGGAGGGGGAAGAAGGGGAGGGGGGAAGAAGGGGGAGGGGGGAAGGGGGAAGAAGAGGGAGGGGCAAGGGGGAGGGGGGAAGGGGGAAGAAGGGAGAGGGGGGAAGGGGGAAGGGGGAAGGGGAGGGAGGGAAGGGGAGGGGGAAGAAGGGGGAGGGGGGAAGAAGAGGGGAAGGGGGAAGAAGGGGAGGGGGAGGGGGAGGGGGGAGCGGGAGGGGGGGAGGGGGATGGTGGAGGGGGGAGGGGGGACGGGGAGGGGGAGTAGGTGAGGGAGGAGGGGGGAGGGGGGAAGTGTGAAGAAGGGGAAGGGGAAGAAGGGGGAGGGGGAAGGTGAAGAAAGGGGAGGGGGGAAGGGGGAGGGGGGAAGGGGGAAGAAAGGGGAGGGGAGGGGGAAGTGGGAAGAAGGGGAAGGGGAGGGGAGGGGGAAGGGGGAAGGGGGAGGGGGGAAGAAGGGGAGGGGAGAGGGGGGAAGATGGGGGAGGGGGATAGGGGAGGGGGGAAGGGGAGGGGGGAAGGGGGAGGGGTTGGAAGGGGGAGGGGGAAGGGGGAGGGGGGAAGAAGGGGGTGTGGGGAGGGGGAAGAAGGGGGAGCGGGGAGGGGGGAAGAAGGGGGAGGGGAGGGGGAAGAAGGCGGAGGGGAAAGAAGGGGGAGGGGAAGAAGGGGGGAGGGCGGAAGAAGGGGGAGGGGGGAAGAAGGGGGAGGGGGGAAGAAGGGGGAGGGGGAGGGGGGAAGAAGGGGGAGGGGAGAGGGGGAAGAAGGGGGAGGGGGTAGGGGGAAGAAGGGGGTGGGGGAGGGGAAAGAAGGGGAGGGGGGATGGGGGAGGGGGGAGGAAGAAGAGGGAGCGGGGAAGAAGGGGGAGGGGGAGGGGGGTGGAGGGGGGAAGAAGGGGGAGGGGATGAAGGGGGCGGGGGAAGAAGGGGAGGGGGAAGAAGGGGGAGGGGGAAGAAGGGGGAGGGGGAACAAGGGGGAGGGGGAAGAAGGGGGAGGGGGAGGGGGGAAGAAGGGGGAGTGGGGAAGAAGGGGGAGGGGGTGGTGGGGGAGGGGGGAGGAGGGAAGAAGGGGGAGGGGAGGGGGGGTTGAAGGGGGGAAGAAGGGGGGAGGGGAGGGGGGGGGGGGAAGAAGGGGTAGGGGGGGGGAAGATGGGGGGGGAGGGGGAGAAGGGGGGGGTGGGGTGTTGGGGGGAGGGTGGGGGGAAGTTGGGAGGGGGGAGAAGGGCAGGGGGGAGGGGGGAAAGGGGGAGGGGGAGGGGGGAAGAAGGGGGAGGGGGAGGGGGGAAGATGAGGGGAGGAGGGGGAAGGGGAGGGGGAGAAGGGGGAGGGGGAGGGGGGAGAAGGGGTGGGGGTAGAGGGGGAGTGGGGGGGAAGAAGGGGGAGGGGGAGGGGGAAGAAGGGGAGGGGGAGAAGGGGGGAGAAGGGGGAGGGGGTAGAATCGGGAGGGGGAAGAAGGGGGAGGGGGAGAAGGGGGAAGGGGGAGGGGGAGGTGGAAGAAGGGGGAGGGGGTAAAGGGGGTGAAGTGGGAAGAAGGGGGAGGGAGGGGAGGGGGGTGGGAGCGGGAGGGGGAGGGGGAGGGGGGAGGGGGTGGGGGGAGTGGGTGAGGGAGGAGGGGGAGGGGGGGAAGTGGGAAGAAGGGGAAGGGGAAGAATGGGGAAGAAGGGGAGGGGGAAGGGGAAGAAGGGTGGGGGGAAGGGGGATGGGGAAGGGGGAAGAACGGGGGGGGGGAAGGGGAAGAGGGGGAAGGTGAGGGGAGAGGGGAAGGTGGGGAAGGGGGAGGGGGGAAGGGGGAGGGGAAGAAGGGGGAGGGGGAGAGGGGGGAAGAAGGGGGAGGGGTGTAGGGAGGGGGGAAATCGGAGGGGGGAGGGGGAGGGGTGAAGGGGGAGGGGGAAGGGGAGGGGGAAGAAGGGTGGGGGGAGGGGGGAAGAAGGGGGAGGGAGGGGGAAGAAGGGGGAGGGGAGGGGGAAGAAGGGGGAGGAGGAAGGGGGAGGGGGGAGAAGGGGGAGGGGGTGGGGGAAGAAGGGGGAGGGGAGGGGGGAAGAAGGGGGAGGGGGGAAGAAGGGGGAGGGCGCGGGGGGAAGAAGGGGAGGGGAGAGGGGGGAACAAGGGGGAGGGGGGAGGGGAAGAAGGGGGAGGGGGGAGAAGGGGGAGGGGGAAGAAGGGATAGGGGGAGGGGGAAGAAGGGGAGGGGAGAAGGGGGAGGGGGGAAGAAGGGATAGGGGGAGGGGGAAGAAGGGGAGGGGGAGGGGGGAGGGGGAGGGGGAAGAACGGGGGGAAGGAGGGGGAGGGGGGATGGGGAGGGGTGAAGAAGGGGGAGGGGAAGAAGGGGAGTGGGGAAGAAGGGGGGGGAAGAAAGGGGAGGGGGAAGAAGGGCGAGGGGGAGGGGGTAAGAAGGGGAGGGGGGAAGAAGGGGGAGGGGGAAGAAGGGGGAGGGGGGAAGAAGGGGAGGGGGAGGTGGGGGAGAAGGGGGAGGGGGGAGGGGGAAGAAGGTCGGTAGAATGGGAAGGGGAGGGGGGAAGAATGGGGAGGGGGAGGGGGGAAAGAAGAGGGGGAAGAAGGGGGAGGGGGAGGGAGGGGGTTGGAAGGGGTAGGGGAGGGGGGAAGAAGGGGGAGGGGGATGAAGGGGAGGGGGAGGGGGAAGAAGGGGGAGGGGTGAGGGGGGAAGAAGGGGAGGGGGAGGGAAGAAGAAGTGGGAGGGGGAGTGGGGAGGGGGGAAGCAGGGGGAGGGGGGAAGAATGGAGGGGGAGGGGGGAAGAGGGGGAGGGGGAAAGAAGGGGGAGGAGTGAGAGGGAAGAAGGGGAGAGGGAAGAAGGGGGTGGGGGAGAAGGGGGAGGGGGGAAGAAGGGGGAGGGGAAGAAGGGGAGGGAGGGGGAAGAAGGGGGAGGGGGAAGAAGGGGGGGAAGAAGTGGGCGGGCGAGGGGGGAAGAAGCAGGAGGGTGAGGGGGGAAGAAGGGGGAGGGGAAAAAGTGGGTGGGGGAGGGAGAAGAAGGGGAGTGGTGGAAGAAGGTAGAGGGGGGAGGGGGGAAGAAGGGGAGGGCGGAGGGGGGAAGAAGGGGAGGGGGAAGTATGGGGAGGGGGAAGAGGGAAGAAGGTGGAGGGGGAGGGGGGAGAAGGGGAGGGGGAAAGGGGGTGGGGGAGGGGGAGAAGAAGGGAGGGGGGTGGGTGAAGATGTGGAAGGGGGAGCGGGGAAGGGGGAAGAAGGGGAGGGGGGGAAGAAGGGGGAGGAGAGGGGGGTAGAAGGGGGAGGGGGAGGAAGGGGGAGTGGGGAGGGGGGAAGAAGGGGAGGGGAAGGGGGAAGAAGGGGGAGGGTGGAAGAAGGGG